>NC_071404.1:61230154-61563154 GCF_017976375.1 Cuculus canorus
ACTTCTAATAGCACTGAAGTATTTTACAACATTTTGTAAAGGTACAGCAAGAATAACTGAGTGTCCTTGGGTTTATTACAGTGAGCCATCATTTATATGGTTTTCCATAAGACAGTGTGACAAGCTTTCTGCAGACCTGTTGGGGTAATACCTTGCAGAGTACCAGACAGTCTAGCGTTACAATGGATTCAGGGTGACTGGAGGCCAACATTATTAACTTCACTGTAGCAGCTGCTCTGTTCCACAATGCATTGATATAAATAGTTTAGATTTCATGTTGCTATTTTAATAAATTACCAAAATATAAACAACCATGAAGGTCTTCACAGTCTGGGGGAGAGACCACGGCGTCTCTTACAAAAACAGAGGATGAACTGCAATTTATGCAAGAGAAGAAACCAAGACAAAGTTCACACAGCAGGTGAACAGAAACAAAACTCTTAGGTTCTCTGGCAAACACACTAGGTTCTGGACCAGACCTGTTTCCTGCCGGAGCTATTGTTGAAAAGGTGCGTTTCCAACTAACAAGAAAAAATAGTTCATACCAGTCATTTGCTGTCAACACTCTGGGATCTGCTTTTTTGAAAAGAGAGACAGTTCCTGAGGTTTTAAGTATTTTTAGATGCATATTTATTTCTGTTGCATATTTATTTTCTTCAAAGTGAAAACACAGGGCAAAGATGACAAATCTGTTAGTCCCCCAACCTGCAAGTAAAAAATGTGTTACTTTGGAGCCTAACCAGAAGGGCCCCATTTTCTGGCATGCTCCATGCTGGACACTGGATCATCATAGGAAACCGAGGCACCAATTAGGACACAGCAAGAAAATGGGAGGGGGTGTCTCAAATTTAGAGTTGCTTGTTAAAACTGTCACGTTATTTTGTCTTACGGGACAAAATGTAATTCAGTCAAAAGGACAAAAAAAAGAAAAAACTCATTAATTCAATTTCATACTTGAATTGGCTCAAGGCTGACTTCAAAGTCTATTAAGTCTGAATAGAGAAAGGTAATTAACAGGCTTTGTTATTATTTTTAAGGACTTACTTTAAAATCCTGTGCTGTTTACCAATGATTACTATTGATTGCGCCCATTACTCTGCCTATGTACCTCAGAAATCTCTCCACAGCTGTCCTAAAACACAATCTCTTCTCTCTTCCTATTCTACCTCCTTGCATATGCTTTACTTTTTCTAGCACCTTTCCGCCTTCTAATCCTTTCTACAATATCAGAAAGCTTCAGTCTGGCTATTGCATAGCTTAAGTAGAAGTCGAATACCATTCACTCAGCAAGAAATGTTTTTCCACATCCACACTGAGTGAAGGACAATCAAGGAAACTACATCAAAAATATCCACTATTCTTCTGGATGAAAAATAAAAGTAGGTGGTTCATTGAAGAGCATCGGAAAAAATATTCTAATAAATTGTAATCTTACAAACCATTGCCACTCTAAGCAGACTCTCAGAGGATGGCATTTGTCCTTATGCAGATGTTTGAAGTCTGACATATTACATATCTCCTAATTCCCCTCTGAAAACAGGCTGCAGAAAGGAGTCCTGTCTTATAGGGCATAATGAACTCAAAGGCTTTCTCTTTCACACACACAGAACTATAACATCCTAATACATTTTTTGGTTTACTCCTGAGAAAGATATCATCCAGTTATAGGAACTAATTTCCCATTACTCTCATGGCCCAACAGGAGCTTGGGCATCCTTTGGCTGTTGACAAAATACCAGGTCCCTATGGCTTTTGAACAAAAAGACCATCCTCTTGGCAAAGCTGCACAAAAGCCACATTATGATTTAATAGCCTTCTTCACTACTTTGCTGCAAGTCTAATTAAAATACCGGAGTTGTTCCACTTAGAAGCATTTGCTAAAAGATATCTCGGAGTGCCTGAGATGAGGGAAGTCTCAGCAAGGCAAGTGGCAGCATTAATTTGACTTTTTTCTGTTAAATAAAGAACAGTTTCTTAACTTCTTTAAACAGGTGGCAGGTTTAACTGTACTGTGTGTAGGCTCCAGACAGATTTAGCTCACCTTCCACTTTAAAACATTTAAGTGAATGTATTTGCTGAGATAAATTATCTTGTTCACAAAAGTATCCTGTTCCATGCGACGGCGAGGGAAGCAAGCGGACGACTCAATATGAGTGATAAAGCAAGCTTTGACTTTATTCAAAATCAGCCCGGATTATATACCCTAACATTCAAAAGATGCTTTGTGCTCTATAATTTGTTACACCTTATACATGATTAGTTACTTAAAACTATTCGTTCTCTATTGATTCATTGTCCTTTGTTAATTCATTATTACTATGTTGCTACTTCGAGTTCCGTTTATCTACTTGCAGTTATATTACAGTTGCAGCTGGGCTCGGTGCTCCATCCTGTTCCCTTGGGAAAGATTCGCTTGTCCTTCAGAAGTTTCTTCTTAGAGATTCCTTCTTGTATGCCTTCTTGTTCTTTCAGTCCATATCTACACTCAGAGTTTAACAAGGTTTCCATTTATACAATACGTGTCTCACAAAGCCTTTCTATTGAATCATGTCCTTGTTCACTTAACCATTCCTCAATCCATTTTTCAACATTCTCATGTCCTTTTTCACTTAACCATTTCCCAACATTTCCCCCTTTTTCTTTTTGCACAAGCAGAGCATGGTGATTTTTTGTTATACTGCGCATAATACAGTTGTAGCCTATCTTAAACGCAACTATAAGCAACAGTATTAAGCCTGTCCAACGCAATACCTCTTTAATCACAGAGAGGAGCCAAGGTGATAAAGAGCCAAATATTGATCGTATCCAATTGTCTATTCCCCGTCCATCTTCCTGTTTCAGTTGGTGAAAGCCCTGTTGTAATCTTTTTATTTTAGCATGTATGGATGTGGAGTGATCAGACAGGTTCAAGCAGCACATACCTTCAAACTCCTCGCACCCATGGCCTTGTGCCAAGAGCAAGAAATCTATGGCAGCTCTATCTTGTAACACTGCGTGATTGACGCTTTGCACATCACTTGTGAGCATGTCCAGAATTTCTGATGCCATGTTCAATTCGTCTTTTGCCCAACAACCCAATTGTTATGCTAAATTCATTGCCTTATTAGCTGCAGCTCCAGGGAGGATGATCGCAATTGCTACCTGTTTGAATTCACTCCAAAATGTAGGGTCTCCTATCTGATTGCAGTCTAGCTCGTGTACACTGCCTTTTCTCCTGCTCGTATTTTGGCTCCACTGCATGATCAAAGATACATTAGGGTGATGAAACAGTGATAGTCTGCCAAGATAACAAGGCCCTCCTTGTGGTTGTGCCGGTATGCCATTCCATGCTCCTATCTCACAAATCAAGAAGATGCCTTTCGGTAGCCTTTTTGAGGTGACAATTTTGCTGGCATTGCATTGATCAACGTTGTTTGGTCAAAAAACACTAAAACCAATCTAAATTAGAATCCAAAGTAGACCAAGCACCCCTGTATTTTAACCACAGTTGGGGCGCTGTGTCACTTACAGGAGTAAAGTCAACCCATCCTCCTGAATTGTTTCTTGACAGACTGGCATTAGCGCTCCCAAGGTCTAACTCTTCAGGGGGCGATTGCCAAGGTGGTGTTGAGTGACAGTATTAATTGACACTGCCGATAGGCATCATGAAGTGGTGGAGTTCCATTAATCGCTCCATCTTAAAACCTTAACCGCAGATAGATTTCGGACACAATGTTTCATTGCTCACTAACCACAAAAACTCTTCAGGCTTCCACACTGGTAGACCTATTAAACAAGTTTGAAAAGGATTAGTCACTCCTCCTAAGCTAAGACAAAGCGAAGACTGGTTCAATTTGATTTGCAAAACGTTACCCAAATATTGTCCCTTGGCTGATTAAAACGCGTTATTCCTAAACAGCAGTTAATAGTACACCAAGCCATATAATGTGATTAAAGTTTGCAAACATGATTGCGAATCTTCTTTTGTAATTGCTTCATACAATTTCCTCTTTAAATTTCCCTTGATAGGACCAAACAGTGAATGTCTTGTAAATGGTACTTTCTTGGAACAACAATAGGTTAAAATTTTTGAACTTAACTGAGCCTGAATTCCTTCTTACACAGGCCCTCAGTCTCAGAAACAATAAAAGGCCAATATTTTTGTTCTGGTGATTCAAAACAAGGCTATGGAAATGGACAAAGGTAATTTAGTTTTGTCTCTGCAGCTCTCTCTGCCAATTATAAAACCCAAATTTAAATTCACAAGTTGAACACCATAGTGCTCTCAAAATTTTTGCCTTAATCCAAAATATTTCTTACACATTCCACATTGTAAAGCTACCCATGCTGCACATTGTGGTTTTTTGCATCCAAGACAGTCCTGTTTAGCTGGTCCCTCAACTTTAAATGTTGCTAACTCTTCTATCCCATTTACAATATTTTTCAAAGGATGTACAACTTTCAACTATTGTCGTCAATCTCTTTTTGATAGCCTCTTAACCTCTCAATAATAGGTTTTACAATCAACAAGAGTTTGTCATTGACCCACTGCTTGTCTTCTTCCGTCAGAAGAAACAATCTGTCGGTCATTGACTTCTTGAGTATTGCTGCTTTAGTCCATTTACTGGGAATCCATTTTTAGGACCTGTGGGAGTAAGTACACACATGTACCCTTTACCCATGTATTTTACTTCAGCTGGTCCTTGCCATATACCTGTTGACGGATCTCTATACATTACATGTATGACAGGGCCCATAGGTATCTCTCCTTTCCCGTGAATCCATGCAGCTGGTTCCTTTTGTTCCCCAAATAGACATAATGATTAAGACAAGAAGTGTCTTACTTAATCGTTCCTGAATGTCCTTAACTTCCCTAAACTTATTTAAGTACGTTTTTAAATACTTGATGAGCTCGCTCTATGATAGCCTGTCCTGTTGGTGAATGTGGTAGTCCCGTCTTATGTTGCACCCCCCAGCTTGAAAGAATCTATAAACCTTCAGGCTAGTATAGGCTGCGTCATTGTCTGTTTTTATAGTCTGTGGTACCCCATTATTGGCAAAGCATGTGCATCAAATGTCTGATGACATGAAGAGCCTTTTCTCCTGCTGAGCTGTAGCCCAAATGAATCTACTATAAGTGTCAATAGTACATTGCACATATTTCAGTTTCCCAAAGGCATTGACATGCATAACGTCCATTTGCCACACTTCTCCTACTTTTAACCCTCGAGGATTGACTCCCATTCCTAATCCAGGGCCATGATGGCTGCAAATTGGACATGTTCGAACTATCCCTTTAGCTTCTTCCATGGTGATATTAAATTGCCTGTGTAGTCCTCTGGCATTTTGATGGAAAGCAGAATGAGACTCCCTTGCTTTGACAAACTCATTTACTGGTGCGGCCATTGAGACTAGCCGATCGGCATAGTGATTTCCTTTTCCTAATCCATCTTGCCACATGTGACTTCTTATATGGATAATGCAATAGTGATGAGTTCTTTGTTGGATAGCAGACTGTAATTGTTGAATAAGTTCAAACAGTCTTTTGTCAATGATTTCCTTGATCCTGGCGTCTTCTATTCTGCTTACAACTCCTGCCACATACATTGAATCGGTTACTACATTGAGATATTTCCTCATCCATCAATTAAAAGCCCATACGACTGCAACTAATTCTAGTGTCTGTAATGAGTCTCTCTCATTAGCAGTCAATATTTCATGTTTCCAAGTTCCATCTTCAAACCATGTAGCAGCAGCTCGTCGTGACTTCTCTCCTGCATCTGTACATATAGTGACTGCCTGTTCCAAAGGTCGTTCACTTCGTTTGGGGCGTTCAAGCCATTTATTATGAGTTATCCATTTTAAATTAGGTGTCTTCAATGATTCCAAATTGATGGTGGCTTCATTTTCCAACAGGCTTAACTGTAAAGAGGGAGAGTTTTGAATCCACCATTCCAGATCTTGCCTTTTTATAGGTAAATAGATGGTGTGAGGTTCCTTTCCAAAAATTTGTTTAATTCGTAGACGGCCTTTTTGTATGATTTCTGCTAAATTAGCCGTTTTTTCTTGAATTGTCATTTTTGGTTGAATGCTGGTGAAGAGCCACTCCAATACCCTGGTCTCCCCCTTTTTTTTTTGTTTGCGTAAGGGCTCCGATAAATTGGGATCGCTCTTGGAGAATTGTGAGGTCCACAGGCAAGTTGGGATCTATACGGTCCACTGTACGGTCGACAAGAGTTTCACTAAGGTGTTGTATCATTTGTTGTTGTTCGATTGTTAATTTTCCGTGCTGGATCAGTTCCTTTTAAAAGAGGACGCAAAACATCTAGTTCATCATTGGTGATTCCTGCTATAGGTCGCAACCATTGCAGGTCTCCTAAAAGTCGCTGAGCATCATTAACTGTTGTAAGCGAGGTGCAAAAGGTTAATTTTTGTGGTTGTACTTGAGAATTCGTTATGTTCCATCCTAGATATTTCCAAACAGGGGAACATTGAATTTTTTCCATTGCTATAATCAATTCATGTGTGGTTAGTTGTGTAACAAATATTTCTCTTGTTGAGTGGTAAATGGCTGGTTCTGTGCAAAAAGAATATCGTCCATATAGTGATAGATCATGGTTTGTGGCCATGCATGCCTTATTTCTCTTAAAGCATTATCCACAAACAACTGACACAAAGCGGGGCTATTTTTCATGCCCTGCGGCAATACTGTCCATTCAAAGCCCAAATCAGGTCCTTCCCTATTGATTGTGGGTAAAGTGAATGCAAAGCGTTGAGTGTCATTAGGATGTAAGTGAATAGTGAAGAAACAGTCCTTTAAGTCTATGATCAGCAAATGCCTGACACAGAATAACAAAAACACACATATTGGATGACCATCAAGTCGACTATGAGTTTTCTCTGAGTAATGCCTTTTTCAATTTTGCTCAAAGTTTGTTGTGCATCACTGAGGTGCTGTTAAAGCCATGTCCTCTCTTAAGAAGATCAAATAATGGACACAAATAAGGTTTAACTCGATTGATTGTTCCTAGGAGCTTTTGTAAATTGTTTTAACTACTATTTGCAATTTGGCTTGCTGGGGTTCCATTGTGGCATTCAAAATTTTCCACTCAAAATATTTCCAGGTTTGAATTTTTTCCAGTTGCGACTTGAAGGCCTATTTTCTCTAATACAATCTTTGAAATGGTATTAATTGACTAACACAACTGCTTTGGGTGATATACACAGGTGGGAAAGGCTTGTATTTGTCCAGTAAAATTAGAATTAATAACACCAAGTTACACAAAAAGACTTTGCAAAGTGACACTCGAATGACCTACTAACCAAAACACTTAAACCGTTACCAATAGGACCAAAAGCTTAGAGCAAAACCTTCAATCCCTTATTATTGAGGAGGCTATGGAGAAGATCCAAGCAGGAGCATTTACTGTTGTCACACGTCTCCGCTGCATGCTGGGTTGCTGGTTTCCTTCGTTCTTTAATGTTAACGGTTTACCCTTGGCTTCTTTTATCTGTTTTTACCTGTATGGGAATTCTCAAGGGTGCAAATGCATTAACTTTTCTATTCCTTTGCAGTTTTTACTCTCAGAGGATACTCCTTTTGGACTCTTAAATCATGTCTTCATTAGTATCTGGCTAAAATTCCCTTTACGGTTGTCTGCACTAGGACCCAGCAGTTGCTGATCTGATAAGGGACACTGGAATGCAGAGTGTTCTTCATAAACTGTTACTCCCCTAGAGAGAGATAGAAACTCCCAGGCTGAAACAAAACAAAAAACCTTACAGGAGTAAAAGGGGGGAGATGGGGGGGAGGGGGACTCACACACACAGCCACAGGGCTGGGTTTTTTTCCATTTTGTTTTGTTTTGTTTTCTACATTCTTTTTTCTATTTTTCTATTTTTTCTTTTTCTGTTTTCTTTTCTGTTTTTCTTTCTGTATTTCATATTTTCTTTCTTTTTTCTATTTTTTTTCTATGTATTTTAAAATCTTGTCATCTGTAGCCTTTCACTTCAAAGGTCCCAGGTAAATCTACCTGTTTGCCAGCTTAGTGGACGTTTGAGATTGAAAGGTTTCAGAGTTGCATTTTAAAGATTAATCAAAACAGAGGCTCAATATAATCAAAACGCAATTTGCAAGTCTTACAAACGTTTAAAGCGCTTTAAACACACACGCATACACACAGAACCACTCTTTTGAGCTGGATTAATATACCTATACAACACTGTTTACGACCAGTCAGTAAGAACAGCATGATGGTATGAATATTTAAACTACACACAGCACCGAACACACACAACACTCAAAACATGCACATATATCACAAAATAAGGTTTGTATCAATTGTTTAACAGGTAACAGTCCTTGGTTGTTACAGCATTTTCGTGGCATCTTCCTCCTCTGATTCCTCGCTATTATTTTCTGGTGTTGGATTTCAACATCTAACTGTTTTTCTACCTTGTAACGTTTTATACAATTTGTAATCTCTCTCCAAGCTTTCGTTAGTCTCTTTGCAGTTTTATCACTCCCGCGGGATGTTCCCAAATTTGCGCCGTTCACTTTCCTCGAATATCTCATTCGGATCCTTAAAACATCCCTTAGTTTTTCCTAAGGCAATGAGGCCCGCAAGTTGTTTGAGATATTGTGAGTCAAGACTCGCTTCTCTAAGAAGCTCTGTAATATTTCATAAGCCACTTCTTTATCCATTTCTGGTCAGAGAAAAAAAAACCCTTATAAATTTATAAAGTCTTACGTGTAGCCCTGTTCCGTCTTATCTCTCCAAAGCCTTATGATGTCGGGCGGCGGATCCCTTTTTGACGATTCAGGCATTCGAACTAGAGTGCAACGATCCCTAATGAAATCATAAGCTCTTAATCTTCACCTTCCGGCCGCTGTATCCCGGCGCTTTTCCCAACTTTTACAAACAATCTCCATAATTTCTCCACTCGTCTATTAAGTCCTTAATCGGACCTGCTCCCCGCTTTTCTAAAAAGCGTAGAATTTCAAATGCTACCTCTCGTTCCATTGCATGCGTGCTTTAACGGACCCTCTTACGTTAGCCGGTCCGACCCTTTTTCATGGACCAGCCATGAAAGGTTGCAGCCTTTTTACTCACGAGTAGGTAGTCTCTTACTCGGCCGGCGAACCTCCTCATGTAGATATCCGGGTTCAGGTGCGGATCGTTCGTACTGATTCAGTGCTCCCGATCTTTCCGCCCCCTGATCGCTGCATACCAGTGCTTTTGCCGAGCTCGCCGTCCGGTGGAAACAGGGATTGGGGGTCCCTGTTCGGGCGCCACTTTGCGACGGCGAGGGAAGCAAGCGGATGATTCAGTGTGAGTGATAGAGCAAGCTTCGACTTTATTCAAAATCAACACGGATTATATACCCTAACATTCAAAAGATGCTTTGTGCTTTATGCTTTGTTACAGTTTATACATGATTAGTTACTTAAAACTATTTGTTCTTTATTAATTCATTGTCCCTTGTTAATTCATTATTACTATGTTGCTACTTTGAGTTCCATTTATCTACTTGCAGTTATATTACAGTTACAGCTGGGCTCGGTGCTCCATCCTGTTCCCTTGGGAAAGATTCGCTTGTCCTTCAGAAGTTTCTTCTTAGAGATTCCTCCTTGCATGCCTACCGTTCTTTCAGTCCATATCTACACTCAGAGTTTAACAAGGTTTCCACTTACACAATACGTGTCTCACAAAGCTTTTCTATCGAATCATGTCCTTGTTCACTTAACCATTCCTCAATCCATTTTTCAACATTCTCATGTCCTTTTTCACTTAACCATTTCCCAACAGTTCCAGGCTGACGTTTTAAATGTTACATCAATCAAATACTGTTATAAAAATGTTAGCATCAACTTTTACAATCAGCATCTCATATTTATTGCTTTGGAGCTCTCTCAATTTGTTTCCTATTTCAATTCTGGTAATTTTTGCATTTTAACCAATAATTGTCAAGAAAATACTGAACACAAACTGGTTAACTAATTTAACGTAGCTCGACGGATACACCAAGCAAAGCAGACTGTTGCAGGTGAGCTGTTTCTGAACATGCCCTATCGCAAGCCAAGACGAGATATCTAGAGTCACAAGCAGATTTTGGAGTTGAATGGGGGGTAGATATGGTACTTTTATTAAAAAGCAAGATTTCAGACATTTCAAGGCTTTTCTCTAAACAGCTATCCTGGGAAACATCTGTCTAAATTAAAGTCATTATACTACGATGATTTCCCATTTTTAATCAGAAACAGTTATTTGTGTATGCACACGGATGCACAAAAACCAGGCACAATTCCCATGTTTTCCAATGAGCACCCAAAGGAGATGGTCCTCTATGTGGAGCAGGTCAGCGAAGACTGGGTGCACATAACTACTAGGAACAACAAAGAGGTTAAACATTCCCACCTCAGAGGAAGAACACCAGGGCTTCACATCCCAGATCCCATCCATCCAGGTAGGAAACTTTCACATATACTTGCTGCTTATCCCAACAAACATTCAATTATATATACTACGAAAAACTGAACTGAGAGAGCTACTGAAGCCTAAAAATAAAAGACAGAAGAGTTCAATCTCATTTTCTGCTTGCATCATCAGAGATATTTCAAGAGACGCTTGGAGCTGTGCAGAAGGAAGCAGGTTATCATCTATGATCTATCACCAGCGCCCCAGTCAAGAAGTGTTGACTCCCTGAAATACATTTAGAAAAAGAAAAAAAAAACTCTTCAACCTGAGAGTTCCCTCAAATTGTATGATGATAAACATTACAGTGACTCAAACGTAAACAGTAGCAGGTTCATTTTAAGCAACAGTATTCAGCTGCTTTTAGCAGGGTTTGTGTTAGGGAACAAAAGACTATTTTCCAGAACTGAATTAGAAATCTCTATCTCTAAATGACCTGTTTTCCCTCTCATAAGGGGAGTTTATATCAATTACGGATGCAGGGAGACGTCTCCTTCCTTCCTCCCTTCCTCCCTTCCCAGCTTTTAAAGCAGAGAAGATAAACAGATGAGATATTATTTCACTCCAGGTGATTGAGTAGATTTTCATTTTGAGACGCAAATTTATACTACATCTTAATGACCTCCCTGCCAAGTATAAATTCTTGTGTTCCTGTTTACATAAAGATTAAAGAAGCTTCAAGTGATGAGAAGAATTTAGAATAAAGAAAATAGATTTATACATCTACAAACAGATTTATCATCTAGAAAAAACAATGCAAGTACCAAAGCCTGCAAAGGCTCCTGTCTGATATTCAGTACACAGCCCTCGTCACTGAGTTTCTGAGCATTTTAACTAATACACAGCCGGTTTGTACCATATATTCAAGACTTAAGATTTCTCTGGTCAAGAGGCCTTTTAAATACTAGTGCCAGTCAAATGAATAACAGCCATCAACAGCCTTGTGGATTCATATCTCTATTATCAAACTGAGACAGCTACAGCATCTGCCCAAAGGGTGGGTACGACGCAGCCTCACATTATAGACACCATCAGGATTTTCTGGCTTCTGACACTCGTTATTACGAATATCATGCTAGTATCAAGAGAGTTGCAGTCTGTCCTGGTCCCTGTTGCCCTGTGCAATGTCTTCACAACAAACAGACATTGGAAAGTAAGACAGCAGGTATCAGTGCAAAAACCACTGAGCGCTTTTTGGCATTTATACTTTGAAAAACTATTAACTACCATTTTTTTCTGCCCATCCAGTATCAACTACTGAATGTGCTGCTCTTAAAGGAGAAGGATGAGTTCTAAAACAGAACTGTCCTCATTTCCACAGGGGTAAACGACCCATCTGAAAAGGATCTGAGCTGAATAAAGACACTGTCATGGGCCAGCTCTATTGAAAGATCTTATACTAATCAGTACAGCATCATCTCAAGTTCTTCTCCACTGCACTGTTTTGTGCAGTTGTTACAAACTTCAGCTATTAAAGAGCAAAAAGCATTTTTTTACATGCCTCTTTGCTGATAAAGAGTTAAATGTCTTGTACTCTGGCAAGACTCCTCTCAACGCACTTTTACACTGCCCCAGTCTATTTTAATAGCCTTGGAATGACTCCACCAAAACCAGGGTTCAACCATTAAAAACAAAAGCCCACCACTACCCACACAGCATTGTGCCAAATCCAGAAGCAGCATCATAGGCTTTCCAGCAGCTTGGGGCTGCAGCAATTGCAAGGTCGGAGATAAAGCTACACTAAAAAAATTGCAAAGCTATTCCAAGTTATTTTATTCCCTTGAGTCAGTTACTACACGTTTTGCTAGTAAAATTCTGCCTTCCCAGGACGTATTCTGCATTTCTCTTTTGCATTGCAAAGAAGTTTGCCCTTTGCTGCACTGATGAAAATGAGAAAGACTGCCAATTTAACAGACTATTCTGCCCATATCTCTCAGGCTTCAATAAAAGCCACACGAGGCTGAGCTCCGGGCATTTCACTTGGATGAGATGAGTGTCTGCAGCGAGTGTTAGCCTCGTAAATTTGGCCCCAATAAGCAGGATGGGCTTTTTTCCCAAGCGACTGAATATCAGTGTTGGAAAGGGAACGGAGAACAGCTCCAGAAAGCCAGAGTCATTTATGGAAATATTTTCAGACCGCCAACTGAAGAGTAAAGAGGATTTAAAGAATGCAGTTTGAGGTCATTCAGTTTTTATCTAGTACACAAGCCACTCCCTTGTCAAAGAACTAAGAAAGCCTCTTTCCCTAGGAACAAGTTATGTTGTACATGCTGCTTATTCAGCTGCAAATACCACTTTTATCCTAGAGGTAATGGACTTAGAGAAGCCTATTCTTAAGCAGCACTAATAGGCTAAAAGAACTCAATTATTTTCATTTAAAGACTAACAAGGCTCACTTGTGAGCTATTCATTTTATTAATTCAGGAGCCATGTGGCACTTGTACCACATCCAAGTAAATAAAAAGAAGGGAGGAAAAAAATCATCATTATGGGCCTTTGTAAGGGATACAGACCTCCTACACTGCAGAACAAGAAAAGAGAAAGATCATCAAAAAGCCCATCAGAGTACATAGGTGCTGCAAGCAATAAGCTATTGACAAAAATGATTATCACATAATTGCTTATCATTCCTAATTGTTTGGGAATTTTTAGAGCAACATTTAAACATTTACAACTAGCATTTTGACTGAGCAGGATGGAAACACTTGAGTGCTGGTTTGACTCGATCTTAAAGGTATTTTCCAACCTGAATGATTCTGTGATTCTCAGGCCATTCAATATCAACCTGATATCATGATTGGTCTAACACACAAGAGCTCCTTTCTGACAAGATAAAGACATCACATGAGAGTAAAAGGAATAGGACCACTGTTATCGGCTTGTCATGTCCACTTTTGGGAATGACTTCTTGTGAAGGCTACCCATTTTATCTTCCTCTGTACCTACCCAAGACTGATTGCCACAAGCCTCTAATTACACCTTTAAAAACTTAAACCATAAGAGTATTGCTAACTACTGGTGGACATATATTAATGTCTGGTGTTTTGAAGTAAGGTGGAAGATGGCCTATATCTTGTTGAGAAAATCTTACTCTTTTGCCAACATCTGTGCACTTTCCATATTTTATTATTATTCCTTCTACCTAACAATCATAGTTAATGATTGGATAAGTCAGGTAGTGATGATATGGCCTCTGCTACTGAAGTTTAATACTTTAATAAAAGCATGATGCAAAAAAAAAAAAAGGAAAAAAAGAGTAAAGAGACAATTAAGACACAATTATTGAGAACTGCACTTCATTCTATTGCCATCAAAATATAACCTCCATTCCCCAAGTCACTGCTATTCCATTTGCAACCCTCTAGCTCCAAGCATTCCTCACATAGTGCTAGCCATGGACACAGCACAAGGCATGCTACTAGGTCCCTTCTCTCTCTACCACCACACCAAGACAGCTATCTATACCTAATTCTATACCTAATATCTATACTTTTTTCCAATGTTTTTTGCTCATTTCATTCCTACTCCTATCAATTTTCCAGCAAAACAAACTATAATAAAATCCTTTGCAAAAGATGTTTTATTTTGCCAAGAACAGACCAACAAAGTTCATTTGCTGATGCCAACTCTATCGCAACATTTTTGTTACAAAAGGCTTTTATTTTTCTGCTCATTTCCTCTTTGTCATTTAACCTGCAACATGTCGATAGACAACAAACATTAGACACAGGACAGGCTTTGTCTCATTCCTTCTAATTAGACAGACATACCTATAATCAAGCTTCTCACTACATATAAGCAGAGCAACAAGTATTCAAAATAAACTACCATTACAGTAACTTAGCTATGTAACTTACAGAAGATGTGAACTCCTTATGATCAGTGTGTAACTCACAATAACCACCTCCAAAGAAACTTTTTTTTCAACATTAATGCATTATTGATGTATTTTAATTATCCACTGCAGCATCAGGGTTAAGCTGGTAAAGCAGCAAACTGTTCTTTTAGGCATTCAGCTCATCGCCTCGTTTTCATCTAGTCAATGTATTCAGTTGAGCACTGAAAACTCATCAATCATGCCTCCACAAGTTTATCTTGTGTTTTATTTGCATATTCAGGTAAGTAATTTTAAGTGAACAAAACGCAATCTGACTCCCTATGTAAATGCACAGGCTACTGAGTCGAAGTCTTACACAAGTCAGAGTAAACATAGTAAGAAATGAAAACAGCTGGTAAGAAAACATCAGCTTCTGGTGTGCAGTAGAAACGAATGCAAAAATCAAAACTGCCTTACAAAACACAACAGTCACCTGCTGAAATTTTTTGGCAACGCAGCGGTCACCTCTCAAACTGTAGAGTGTGAGTAATGGCTTACCACAGCCCACCTCACCAAAAGTCACTTGATTTCCTAGAAAACTGCCCACGCAGCCACCACACGGGATGGCTGGTCGTGCAGAAGAGCTTTTAAGACTTGCTTCCAGTCACTACTATGTTACCTTAGGCATCCCACCATAACCCTCACCATCGCTATCAACAACATCTCTTCTACTCCAGCAAGCTCTATTTTATAATTCAGATGACAAAAAGTGACAGTCATCTCTAATTTATTGGGATTGTTATTCTCTCAAACCAAAACTGTTGGGAGCTTGCCTTCTCTGTTATAATCATATGGGACAGGAGAGACACTTATGGAAAAAACATGCAGAAGCTAGTAAAAAAAACCTGTGGCTTCTGGTTTGATGTTATCCTGTAGAATTCAATAGGGAATAATATAGTCCTTACAGAAATGTTTGGAGGTCATTAAATATTTTACTATTTTAGAAAAACCTCTAGTATAAAACAGTGAAATTTCTGTTCTGTCCATTTAATTTTCAATTATACATTTAAAATAAATAAACATAATGTTTGACTGTATCACCAGCTCCATGCGAGTCATGGACAGTGTGCAATATCCAATGTATTTTACCTTTATACTCTGTAGTAATAATGCACTTTCAGTCTCATAGTAAGTTATAAAAAGTCCTTCCTTTTTTATTTCCCCACAGCTGAATGTACAGGGTCCTTACTCATTATTTCAAGACAGGGCAGTTACAGTCTCTTGAAAGAAATTAGAAATGAGAGCATTACAGTAAGTTTTATTCTCAGTTTACCCCCTAACCAAAATTTATGGTTCCTTCCTGCAGGTAAGTGAAATAAGTAATGCAGACCAAAGACAATTTCACCACACACAAAAATTCTCTAGTGAAGAGCTACAACACTGCAAATGCAGATTTGCAGATTCCTGCCAGCTGCACTTATATTCAATTTACTGATAATTTAGAGATAATACAAAAGCCATTTTACTTGTCCTTAAAATGGCTACAACTATTCTCAGCAGTGACTGGCACACTGCTGCTACCAGTAGCCATACCACAGCCTTCAGAAACCATGCTGTGGAATAGGGTACAAAGCACCAGCTCACCCCACTTGTATTTCCTAGCTCTGGTGCACTTTCACCAACCTGCTAAGAACACACAGAAGGCAACATCAAGACATCTGTGCAATTCAACCAAGTGCACCCAAGCTCTAAACACATTCAGAACTGTGTCTTAAGCAAGTTTTAAAAGGCCAGTTCCATATGTGGTCCTGGATACGAAGAGCCAGGATGCAATGAATAGTTGCCATTCTCATGGAGTCTTTCCATGACACATTAACCCTATTCTCTCCAGCTGCAGGGAGCTCAGCCCTCTTTGTCCCTTACACAATATACTCCATGGGTTTAAAAGAATATTTTTCTTTTAGGAACCTAACTTTGTAGTTTCTCTAAGTTCTTTCAGCTGAACAGAAGTTTTCATTCCTCTGCTTACAGGATTGGTCAGGTTGCTTGTGCATGCACATGCTTAATACGTGAAACTTTCAATTTCTCCTTCTGGAGGAAGATTTTCTCCATTTTCGGCAAGAAGACTGTCATTGGGCAATAGCACAATAGTTGGCTGTAAAAATGACATTATATAAATACTGAAAGAAAATGAAGAAACACACCTGGAATAACAATCAACTCATGAGGCAAAACAAAAAAGGTCTTCTGTTGATCTGATATTACCTAAATGCAACATACCTGTTTTATGGCTTTGACTGTGAATGAAATATAAAACTGGACTTTATCCAGACTAATCTGTGAATTCTCATACCAAATGAAATCATGCGTCTGCTATTACACACACCTTGCTAAGCCTCATGTTCATATAGCTTTCCACTCCTGGCAAAATATTTGTGGACAAGAGAGTTTTGATAATGTATGGAATTTAACACACGTTCATTCAAAGGAAATTAAGCAGGTTTGATGCTCATGAGACTAATCTGGCATTCGCTGGAGGCACAAAGGAAGCACAGTAAACCTCAGGTAGCTAAATCTCCTTTTCTTTCCCAACACCACTGCACATCTCATCCAAGCTCTACCCATGGCCAATCTCTCTGATCTTAAACATGTACGTAAGGAACTGTGAAAACAGATTGATCTCAGTCTTTTTTCTTTACCCTTTTCAGAGAAGTGCTAACAGAAGTTAACTAATACAAATCACACTAGCACTTCTCATGAGGTGTTTTCTCAAAAAGTTCTTCTGGGCAATCTTTCCCCTGTTGAAAGGGACTGTTGCTGTGACATGTAAAAGTTGCATTTATGTAGCATATCATCTGTCTCACTACAGGAAACAATCATTATACTGGATTTAAGAGTATGCAGATGAAGAGGTAATGCGGTTCAACAAAAGCATCAAGATATTAAGTCGTGAAGCTTGCTCCCAGATAGTCCATGGTTAGTGATTCCATATTAGAAATGAGAGGTTTTATAATGAAGTGTACTGAGCAACATTTATTTGCAGAAAAAAAATCAGGAAAAACATAACATATAAATAATTTGCTGAGTTTACTTTGAGCTTGCAAAAGCTAAACAGTTTCAGTACTTGCTGGTATACAATGGAATAGGTATCGCTTTTAAGGCCAGAGAGGAAATCTGGCACCTTGACACTAGGCAGTATGTGGCAAACGGTACCTTTAATAAGAATGACAGACCGAAATTTTTAGCAATATCCTTTCTCCTGAAGGAAGGAATAAATCATTATGTTAAGAAAATGAATTAGCAATAATAAGAATCATAAGAATAAGCTTAAGCTAATCTTGGCCAGCTTGCAGTTTGAAAGAAGGTGATTGTAACAGGAGTTTAGCTTGTTTAATAGTTGAAACAAGCAAGAAATCAAGTATTGTGTATCTTAAAGAAACTTATCTCTGACTGATGCTCCAAGCCACTGAAGCAAGGCTGGCTGCAGCAGAAACAAAGAAGAGACCTGAGCTCACCAAGAGGGCACAGTGATGAAGGAGACAAGATTAAGACTATCAGAGGCTTCTGAAGACACGAAGAAATTATGATATGCATACAAGAGTGGGTGATAAACTATGATAATGAGTTCATGGAAAAATAATGAATATGTAATGTGTTTCCCAGAATCTACATGGATATGTATGTTTAACAAGTATAAAAGTCATGTAACCAGCTGCAATGGTCACACACATTAGGTGGAATCATTCCCTGTGTGTCCAGCATCGCATTAAAAGAATACCTGCTTTATAATCAACTCGGCAGTGATTACTGAGTTTAGCTTTTTCACGGCATCATTCCCCACAAATATTAATCCTCTTCTTCAGATGTGGAGCATTATTTATCACTCTTAAGCGAAGAAAAGGGAAAGAAGGAAGAGTGAAAAAACTTACAAGTGTGTCCCATTCTTATTGGGTTCCAAAACACCTAAACACTTCCATCGTTTTTTTCAAGCTGTTCACTTACCTTTTTTTCCCATCGTGCTCGAGTGTGCTTTTTAAAAATCATTTTAAGGATATTAAAGCTCTGAATAAACATGCAAAAAAAAAGGAGTTGATCTTCACCAAAGACCAAGCGGGAGTCTGAAGGTGGTCTCTATGCTCCTCACAGCATAAGGACAGAAATATACTAATTACTCTAACCGATACAGGACCATAGCATCCAGGCTTTTAATTTCTCCCCATCCTTCAAATGTATAGCACTTTTTCAAGGCTGAAACAGTTATCCCTCCAAAGCAAAGGAGACCTGCCATTCTGCCTTTGTTTATGGGAAACAAAGAGAACTTTGAAGCAACAGACATTATGGAAACAGAGAGGGAAAGGGGGCAAGTAAGTAGTCCTAAACCAGAATTGAAACCTATGGATTAGGTAAGGAAACTCTAGCTGCCGAGCCATCATACAAGAAGATTCTTGTGAGATCCCCACTTTAGTGTGGCAAATACACTCCTAATGGCTTACTAAAGCATTAGCTCATTATTTAAATCACAGCCTTCGGTCTGTTTTCTATCACCTGCATGACAAGATCATTATACTAATGCTCAATTCCTCAATTCCCGTCAACAGGCTTCCAAAACTCATGTCCGTGTCTATAAAAGTCCCTAGTACTCTTCAATTGCTTGTCATCATTAGCCAAGAGTTAAAAGCATCTGCTTTTCCTGTCGATGCTGCAATTACTCAGAGCAGGAGCTCTGTCTGGGTAGCGGCATTGGCTTTTGATTAGTTTTATTTCACAGCCCCAGCAGTAACAGAGAAAGCTTTTGTTAGCTCAACTTTTGTGCTGCAAGACTGCTGAAAAGGATGTCCCTATAGCATTAGAAGTTAATTTAGCTTCTTCTGTTATCATTTAGCCCTTAGCCTCTCTTCTGAAGCTGCCAACACAAATATCACCTGTGATGGCCATTCTCATAAACTTGTTCTGTATGAAGGTCTGGCTCAGCTTGTCAGGGAACACATGGCAATGCTAAGACTGTAATAACTAAGACATTGAGAAAGAGGTTTTTTTGTCCACAGTGTCTGCATTACACAGCATGTCTTCACCATTTCACTGCATTTGAACTTGCATAGGATTCAGTTCCTTTTTCACATGAGGAGCCTAAGCTCACACAAAAGAACATTTATGCAGTCCAGCTGAATGAAGCTGAAATCAATGGACTCGTACAAATACTGCTAAAAATTATTGCTAGAATGAGTCCTCAGTAACAACATTCAATAAGTTCCTTAGTAATACGCAAGGAAATAAGCAAGCACACCTAGGATTTATTTGAACAGGAATGTTAACTGTGACCTACACAAGATACCAGCTGAACTTTTCCACATCTCAAACATTCCCTTAATGGCATAACACTTAGGTAGAAGCTACCTGCAGCAGCTCCAGGTTATCAGTTGATCATATGTCACTGAATTTGGTCAGCCAGGCTCCAAAACATAACATCCACGTCTACTCATTAACTCAACTACTTACCCTTTGATGAGACAGAATTATCACACAGCCTCTGCTGCCCAAATTAACAGAGTGCAAAACCAGAATTTTTATAATGGCTAAAGCTCCACATATACTTGGAAGAGAAATCATTGAATTTACTTAAAGATTAATTTGGAGATTGGTTTCTGCAGAATTTCACATTGTACCCTCACACGTGCTCTGTAGCAGTATCAATGCTAGTTGCTTTAGTGTACTGGTACAACAGCTATTAAGTAAGGAAGAGAAACATCTAAAGCAGACTATTGCTGTGCAACTGAATCTGACAAAAGGCACTGTGCTGCTTTGGAATTGATAATATAAAACCACTAGCATGATTAAGAATTTAGATCAACAATCTTTCAGACAAGAAGGCAGCAGTAAGAAGACAATCAATGACAACCATTAGGTACATTTTTTAACCAGCAGCCTACCACCATCCTTACTCTTCTCCACACAACTTCATTAACCTATCAAATACAAAGGCATTAGTATCCACCAGAAACGCACTTGTCATCTGGCAGGTGACAGAGGAAAGCAGAAAGAGAGTATCTCTCCTCTCCTTCTTGTTCCAAATCCTGTCAATTGTCACGAGTCAGAAATGGAGAGGAAAGGAGGGAGGGAGAGATAGTACAAGCATAAAAATAAACGCAAGACTCCAGACAGTTATAGACTGGACAGTCCCATCATTATGGAAAAGCAGTTTTGTACCATGTAGCAGCTTCTTATATCTGGAAATATTGCTCATCCGTGAAATGCAGTGAAGTATACTAAGGGTTTAACTTACTTCAGAGTTAGCCAGCTGCTACAAACAAGTCAGTTCCCTGGTCCCACAAAGCAAAAGGTGGGGGCAGTTGCCCAAACTTTTGGACTAAACAGAAGCACTGGCCACCAAGAACTGAAATTAAGCTTTTGGCTAGTTTGCATTTTATTAGAGCAACCATCTTTTCCAATCTAATAGCAGCTGGTGGCTGCATCTAATTATACACACAGTAGCATACTTGAGAACTTGAGCTGTGAATGCATACATGGGTCAATGGTGCTAGCATTTTCAATTAATGCCACAAGGCATTTTTGCTTTGTTCTACCATAAAAATATTTACTAAAACTAATTTCTGAGTTTGGATTGATTAAAGATATGTAAGTCTGAAACTATGTATTTGTTCTTCACAAATGGCCTGGAAGAGGACTTGGGGCTGTGTTGCCACCCACATCAATAGGCAGTCTAGGGTAGGATCACCTTTTCTTTACTATCCTGACCTTCCAAGCTTGGTTATAACAACAAAAGGTCCTAGTCCAAACACCATGAAAGGTTCACATTTCCCACCTACAAAACCATCTCACCTCAGAGAATTTTGAACTTCAGTCACTGGACTGGTTTTCTGAAGTCTGAAGGGAGAAAGACATGTTCTCAGATTTGCACAGCATCTAGGCCCACTCTTTGTGTTTTTTTGGTTTGGGGCAGGTGGGTGTCAAAATTCAACAAAGAAGCTGAATATGGAAAATACTTACAAACTTATAGTTTAAACTGAAGATCTACTCAAGCAGCTCATGGAACTGCTGGGGGCATGGGGAGTAGGGAGGTAACAATTTAATTTGTTATTTTTCAAGTCATCAAATGGGACGGAAACATTGAGTTGTGTCAGAGAGCAACAACCACACAACTGGTCCTTTATGAATGTTATTGATATTGGGAGAGGACAGGGGCAGTTATTTCACCAGCTAATTAATTTGGAGGCAAAGGAAAACCCAGGGGAAGCTGGGGTTTTAGCTGGGTCTGAAGAAAAAGAACAACAACAATGCAATGACAAAGATCTCACCTAAGAGCTGTTCTGAAAATTCACTCAAGTCCAAGGAGAATGAAAAGCTACATGTCCTCAGGCATTAAGTATGTACAGATTTAAATGAATTGGTACAATAGCAGGATAGTAGTTTGTAGATTTGACCAATACAAAATCACAGAATCTGTGATAGTCACAGACAATGACACAACTGCTACAAGCAAAGCTCAATCTGTAAGAGAGACACTGAATACCCCTTGCATTGGGCTGAAATCTAAAAAAACTCTGAAATTAATTTCCAGCAGCATAAGCTGGGGCAAAGCACTGAGCAAGAACTGCCCCATTTTGGCAGAGAATCCCTACCCTTGCACAGTGTTTAGTGACACTCCTGCAATTAATGTGGCAGTTAATGCTGGAGGAGAAATCTTTTTTCTTCCTCTGAAAATTTTTAAGGTTCTTACTGGATCAACCCCAAAGCCTCCAAAGTCTTCAAAGGAAAGAAAGGACAATTATTAAAAATTTAAGCTCATGTTTTTTGTCTCAAAAAAAGCAGAAAAGGAAATTAAAGGTGGAATTTGATCACATCCAAGTTGAGCACCTCAGTGACTGATCTTGCAGCTATTCATGTTAGGCTAAGGACAGAAATTCAGTCCTGCAAATCTGAGAAACCTTTCCCAAGCAACAGAATAATGGCATTAGAAACACCCTATTTTCAAAAAAAATTAGCCTTATCATCCTAACCTCTTTTGTACACAATTCCCTTGGGTATCTACTGACCAAAGTCTCTTACGCTTTTAATAGCCCTGACATAAGTCACTGCAGAAAAAAAAAAAATATGTCTCTACAAATAAGTTGCTGAAACCTGCAGCAATAAATGACTTTAAAACCGACAAAGGCACACAGGTAATAAAAATAGCAGAACTTTCTCGTGCATGTAAAAGCCAAGACCTATCCTTCAATAACCATCCCTTTATTCCAGAAATTCTACTGCTTGAGTTGCAAAAGCCTACTCATATTGATCTACTCAAGGACTGCTTTCCTGAAAACCCATACAAAAGGAAAAAGTAGTTCTGGAGCTTTCACTTCACTTTCTGCACTGAATAGCCACCACTGTACCAATTCACTATGTGGAAAAGACCAGGCATTAAATTGCTTTGCCTGTTGCCATGCCAGGTCATTTCTGTCTCACACAGAAAAAAAGCATGATATTCTGCCGTTCACATCAGACTGGATACAACTCTTCTTGCCTCATCTGAAAGTCAAAGAGTGATAGAGTTAAGAAGCCAATTTTCAGTTTAAAACTTGACAGCCCTTATGTTCAGTGATTGGAAATCAAGAACAATCAGAAAGGAAAAAATGCACTTATCATAAATAGAAAGGTATGTTACACAGAGGCTTCCCTTCCTTCAAACGCTTCCTTCCAAAGCATTTCAAGAAATAGGAAATATCATTACAAGACGAACATTCAGCTAACCCAAAATCTGTTTCTAGTTTGCATGATGTGTGCAAAACTGCAATGAGCAGTACCATACTTTAGTGAGATTGTGCAAGGTCAAAAGCCATGAAGGGAAATAAAATAAAGGAGAGATCACACTCCAGACCACTAAATGACAACCTGGCCATGAGTGTGCTGAGCTGAGTTTGAGCTGACCGCTCTGCTGTAACATGCAGTGTAAGTTTACCCAACAACAAGCAACCCATGAGCAGAAATTGTTAAAAAGGGCATACAGCCAGTCACGAGGACGATTCATTCAGACATCTAAACAGTGGGACCACTATTTCCTGTCTACTACATATTTCTTTTAAACAAAGTTCAGCAAGACCACCTGGAAAGCTTTTATCAGGACCACTCCAGAGCATGTTACTATCTCAAGAAGTCATTGGCAGCTGACCGCCTTTGCAGAATACCATATTATTTGACTTTTTTAAACCTCCATCTAAGGTGTGTTGGACATCCCTCCATTCCACTGCATTCATGTGAACTATTTAAGGTGTGCTTTCTGATAGATTTTTGTGTAGAGGGTTTTTATTTGTTTTGTTTTTAAGTTCTGTTTTCACCACCCTCAAAAAAATGCACCCAAAAGCCAATACAGAAATCCTTTCTGGCAAATCCTTTCACTATTGGCAAACATCAGTACTTATCTCAAGAAAATCCTATATAATTTCATTCAGCAATACTGAGTTTCCAGTGAAATACCTGAGAAGTATGCTTTCTTTCTCAACCACAATCCCCCACGCCCCCACTTCTTGTATAATTGTATAACTGTATTTGATTAACTTCTCCCTCACGGTTTGCGATAGGCTTTAGGTAACTCAATATTTCAAAGTGCAGGTGGGAGATCGCCTAGTCCATCCCAAGAAAATTTCTGTTTCTTAGACTAGTGTTTTGCCTAGAGATGTGGAAAAAAATATCATCAGTGGTATGGACACTCCTCTCTGTTTTCACATCAAGTCCCTGAATTTGCTTCATGAAAAGTGGAGTTCTGAGCTAGGCTCGTAAAGCCAAACACACAGAAACTTGGTGTTTGACATACTCCACTATGCAAGACTGAGGGAGGTGCCATTACAAGTCAACGCAATAACTACTGAGAAGCTGTTTTGCTTGCTTTGCTGCTTTTCAATACTTACACAAAAGCTGGTTCTTGCGGCTTTCAACGGCAAGGATCAGAGTGAATAATACTCTGATGTCCCTCACCGAAAAGCCTCTAGGCAACAAGGAGAGATGGTCATTTTTTGTAATGCAGTTCCAAAGTACATGTACAATTTTTTTTTACTCTCCACCCAGAAACGTTATCCATTCCCTTTTAGCTTGTAAAAAGGTGATGCTCAATCTTTAACCATATTCAATACTAATACTGAAAGATGTTCCCTACCAACAGGGTAAGTTTCAAATTATGTAATTATCCTGTTATTCTCTATATAATACATTCATCAGAAGCTTTCTTTTAATTAAAAAATGCAACTGAAATTACTCATGTTTCCTATTAATGTCATTAAATGGATTTCTCTGTCAATGAATTTTTTACACAAATTTAATTAAACGGTAAACACGTATTTTGCTGGAAAGCAATACCTCAAAATATATTCAGTTGGCACATCAGAGACAGCCTATACCTTACAGACAAATGGTGACCTGTACTTAAGATTCCAGCTGCTACTTACTCCATTTCAAAGACCAATTCAAATTCCACATTTAAGATTCACACTTTAGCACTCATATCTGCTGTCCCTTCCCAGAGTTTCTCTGTGAGTCACTAAACACTCTTTAGCATTACCAGTGCCAAACACTTGAGAACTTAACAAGACCTAGAGGATAAAAACTACAGAGAAGTGTTCAGTATAGGATATAACCTGAAACTGCAGATTATCACCTGTTTTCAGGCATGAAGCCACAAGTATTTCTTGAAGGTTAGTCCACAGTTCTTTAAGATTTCTCTACTGTACACACCTCAAATTGAAGTCCATAAACCAAGTTGAGGGGCAACTACATTAAATACATACCTAAGCATAAAACACTGTTGTGACTGAATGAACTTGCTCATTCTTGTTCATTTACAACATAGTATCAAAGATGGTCCATCAGTACGGATTACCCATCTTTGCTCCCATAAGCGCACTTCCTCAGTAACACCAGGATAACACCAGGAGAGTGTGATAGCAAACCTGCCACAAGGAGATGACGCTTGGAAGCTCCTTCCTGCAGCTCACAAAACCACAGAAAAAAAAACGAGCTGTCTCACTGAGGAGGCACTGACTTTTTTCTCCTGTCTTCAGTTAAGACCATGCCAACCCTGACTCAACTGGAGAAGTTGAGCATAGAGAGAAAAGAAAGCAAAAAAATACATTTTCATGGTCTGCATTTAAACAACAGCTGCACTGTGAAATGGGAATTTCTCTCAATTGCCCACATTTCAAACTTGGATAGCTGACCTTCAGATCTAGCACAATACTAGCTTTTTAAAAGACAACAGGATGTCAGGAGTAAGGTGACTTACCAAGATAGTAAAAAGAATTAACAAGGCAAAATCCAGTATGACTTCCAAGAAGTAAAAATTATACAGAACTTTCAGAAATTATATTTTATTTCTTCACCTGTTTTGCTCACTTATTTATTGGAGGGGTTGTCTTCTGGAATTAACTACATCACTGCTATCCATACCTGCATCTTCAGAAATCAGAAATGCCATCTTTGTCAGATCCCCAGAGGCATCTCAAGGATATCAGAGCAAAGTATAGCTGCTATTCTTACTGATAAAATATTACAAGGGAAATTGTGTTTGATAATGATAAAGAATAAATGACAGTTCATTGACCTTGACTATCCGACTGTGTACTGCTTTTTTTTCTGTAGCTCATCTCTAGCTCTGTGTGCCTGTAGGCATCTGATACAGACTGGCATAGACATTTCCTCACACTCACAATGACAGTTAATGACTTTTAAATTTAATTGTCTAACACCAAGTAGATATACGCATATTAACCAAAGCATATGTAGTAGCTAACTATATTACTAGCAGAAAATGAGCATGTTTCAGGAATTCCAATGCATTTACTGATGGTTTAGACAGAAGACATTATTTCTTTTCTTTACTCTCATTACACACAGACACTTGTAGAATAAAGTCTGACAGACAATAATATTTTTCCGAAAACATGTTCTATTCACACCTCCATCACTTTCAAAAATGCAAATGTCATGGTGTAATTTCTGGTACAGACTGGACAGAACCTAAGCCCAAATGTTAAGCAGACTGGTGCTTAGGACATCTGCTGAATTCATATCAGAAACTAGATTCTGCTTTTGTCTAATTCGCATTAAGGCTATGAAAATAAACTCACTGGCTTGGCTTCTCTTCTCCTGCTATAGTTCTTCACCTTCTATAAATATATATACATAAGGTGTGCAGTTAGAGCATTCCTCATGAAGAGTAATCACCACTCTATTCTTCCTTCCAAATGCAATCGACCAATAAGCAAAATAAAAACTACAATTAGCTCTTCCAATGTATTATGGTCTAAAAGAATTATTGTGCAATTGTACACTGTACAGACTTAACAATCTGGTAGTGAATAAAAAGGTATTTATCCTAAATACAGATCCAATACTCCATGGCCAATAAAACAACATAACCAAATGCTTCTTGCCATTCCCTAATGACATCCCTAAGCACTGAATATTCATGGTCTCAGTGGAGTTCTTTGCTTTAGCTCTCCACAGTAAGGACAACAGGGTTCCAAGACAGTCACAGTAATTTTCTTGTCAAAGTTAATTCTGTAAACCATTCAATGTAGTGGGGGAAAAACAGCCATTTCTGTACATGGCATTGAACGTGGGACATATTTCAGAAACTAACACTTGTGAATCTGTCAGAAAGATTCCAAAGCTACAGCAAGGTGAGATATTGACTGATCCAAATTTATACAGGCTTATTCATTTTCCAAACCTACTGGCATATTTGAAGTTATACTTCTACTGACACTTCTGTCCCTACTTTGTATCTCTAGGTGTCTTTACTTGTTTCTCACTTGAAACTTATGAGGAAAACTCAAGCAAACTTTTAGTTATTTAGTCAACTGCAACCTAAACAACCAAAGACAACAGAATCACCACCTCCATTTCACAAAAGGGAAGCAGTAAATTCAGTAGATCTTCTGAAGTCATTCCATAGGTCGGCTGGAGGCAGACAAGATGATAATTTGGGCTCAATGCAATACAGCATTGTGTCCCTCTCAAAAACCAATTAAGTCCTTTAAGTCCTTGCACGCAAACATTCTGAGAGATGTCAAGCACTAGGAAGCAGAGTTGTATTCTGGAAATCCAGGCTCTGGCCCATAAACATTTTTATTTTGATGGCTGCTTTATATATTTTATTAATTGAAAGTGTATATAGTGAAAAATACATTTGATTACTCAGAAATTGTTAGCTATTTCACATTCAAAGTAGTCACACTAGCATATAATTCATAAATATGCAGTGTGTTATGTAATTAACCTGTCTATCTGGGATAATTTTAAGGGCAAACAGCAACTGAACCTGTGAAATTCGTACTTAGAAATTAACTCATACAAGAACCTTCTTTGGGAGCAGTTATCTCAAGACTGAATGCATTACATGTGCACCATAATGCATGCTGTAAAGCTTGAGAAAGTATGATGACCTCTTTCACACAGAAAGCTCAATGTTATGGGCTTTGCATATCTGAGAACTCCCTGTGAAAATCCACACAAAGGTACACCATCAAAAATTTAGTAGACAAAAAATACAACTGGTCATTTTTTAATATCTGCACAGAGTTAAATCACAGATGTCAGAGCTTTTTCTGAAGTCACGAGCATCTAGGATTAAAACAGAGGATTATCATACTCCTGTAGATGCCAGCACAAGGTCTCCCTTTACTTTTATCACAGAGGCTCAGGCCTGCCTTGACCTGAGAGCCAGTATCATTTACTCCATGCTTACAGCACTCTGGAGTTAAGCAGCTGTACAGCATGTTGGTGAAAAAGCTAAATAAATAGGAAAACAGATGAGCATTAAGGAGCAGTAAATCACCACAACAGAAACAGGCAGCAGACAACATTCTTTTCCATGTTACAGATGGCACCATATTCAGGCTACAGTCTTACGGGATTTCCTGTTTGGGGAGACACAAAGCAAGGATGCTTCACAATTTAAGCAGCAGAAAAATAAGCAGTACCTTTTCAAATATGGTTTATTTATCTGCCTCAATCAATTCCACCTGACCGACTTTTGTCACTTAAACCTCATGTATACTGCACTCCCTTTAAAATGCTCAGTGAGAGAACCTGACCTGGAAAAAGAAGTTTTAGAAACAAGCCTAATGGGGAAAACACACTAACTGCCGAAGTGTGACTCGGTTTAACACTGTAATCAAAATCCCAACTTGTACAGAATCAGTGACAGAGAAGGAGAGGTTTGCTTCTTTAAACACCAGACAACTCTGCTTGCATTAATTTTTTTTCCTCCCTCACCTCCCATCCTATCTCCTCCTTTCACTTACCAACGGCCTGGTTTCATCTTCATCTTTGAAATAGTAAAGTTGGTCACCCTTGAGAACAAACCAGCGTGTGTGCCAGGTCTTGACAAAGCCTCCTTGCTTTCGCAGCCAGCCACATTTAAGGGCACACTGCTGCCCTCGGCTTGGTGGAGGAGTCTCTGCAGAGCCACTGTGTTCCTCCATACTGGGACTGGGCAACTCTCCTGTTGAGAAAACAAGAGGAAAAGATAAAGTAATTAGATTATTATCCAGGCAGTAACTTGCTCCTTTCAATGCAGCTGGAAAAGAAACATACCCCAACTACAAAGGTGTACTAGAAAAGCACTTACCACCTGCCTACTTATTCTACTAGTACCCCATCAAGTGAGTGAATATTACTCACCTATAATAGATGACGACAATAAAGAAATGAGTTGCTAAAATGCAAGCAAGCGGCAAAAGATTTGTCGCAAAAAGCACAGCGTAAGATATTTTAACTGGCACAGAGGAAGACCAGGCCTGCTTATTTAATATTCCCTGATGGGCTTGGGGCTCTCAGGGTATATTAAAGCCTCTGCTTTTCTAGGTCTTAAAATATCCCACCCGACAAGCAGGCTTTTTTTGTTTTCTTTTGTTTTGTTTTACTAAAGTCCATTTAATGGAATGATGACAGTAAATACAAGAATATCCCCTCATACAAGCAACCCCCTTACTGAAGTGGGTGTGTGTCCAGCCATGCTTATTACAGACATTTTGCAAATCACACAGAATTTTGGCACATCAACTCAAGGTACAAAAAATATGTCAAAACAAGCGCTGAAGTATGGAATTAAACTTGGCACAGTTTCATATGGCTTTTTGGCCTTGTTAAAATTACTAAAATTGCTGAATAAACCCAGGATTTTGAGTTGCAAGTTCTGATATTTTCAATTGAAATACAATGCATGCTGAGACCTGTATATGCCAAATAGTGCATAATTAAACAGAATAAATTGTGACTATAACCACAAACACAGCAGTGTGCTAAATTAATGGTGAAAATTCACTGTCTGTGTTTGAAGATCAAAATGTTTCTTTTCTTTCTACACTACCACTGGCAGCCTTTCTTGCCTAGTCAGGAACTGCACAGCCGTTAGGGCATGGGAGAAACAGCTTTATAGGTAATGTATCTATTGTTTCCAAACATCAGAGCAGGAAAGAGTAAAGCATACTAGACATTGTAAGCAGGAGACATCTCTGACTACGAGTATCTAGAACAGAGCTTCCTGTTCTAACTTTGGCAAAGTAGACTGGTGAGTCCAAGCCTGGCACTCCTGCTCCAGCCCCCTACAGTGCCACAATACTGTTACTGAACATAGTAACATCAGCATTGCAAAGGCATGTGCTCAGTTCCTAAGGTAGATTAGAGGTGGAAATATACATTAATTTGATGAACAACACTATCCCCCTGACAATTAATACAAGTACTTTGTCCAGATAGTCTTACCTCATTGTGAAATAAATTGCAGTATAATCAAGCAAGAAGAAATAAATGGATCAATAGATTCCAGTCAGGAGTGGTTTCAGCCCATTTTTAATTTGCCTCCTTTCTTCCTATCATTCACACTTATTCTCCTTTGGAAGAACTCCTCCAGCTGCCATCTCTGCTGTGAATTTACATCTTCTGCTTTTACTACACACACAGTCTGCTGTCACATCCCCACATCACAGGCTGGATCCTGGAATCTGATCGCTGTGATTAAAACTCTGAACTACCATGTGCCACTGAGGTCAACAGACTTCAACAGGAGCACAGAGGATTCATTGGAAAGTATAAATTGCAGGATGAAAACATAAATCACTCGGGATCCTAGTCATAAAAAGGTAAAGAAAATCCTTCTCCTGCCTCTTTAAGGTTCCACTTAGTGTCACCCAGAACACTTGTACCATTTATTTACTTCAGCAAAGCGTCCCTGAAAAACATAAAAACGTATCTGGCTCTCAGCCTAGCAGATGAAGATTTATTTTGTGCCTGCAGTTACAATGACATCCTAACAAGAATGAAACAGCTGATAAACCCTCAGACTACACTGACAGAGCGTTTCTGTGAGCATTACGTACCATCAGAGTACAGCTCTGAAAACTGCAACCTGGAGCTGCAGAGTACCATAGAAGTTGCACTGAGTTTTTAAACTGAATCTTGCCTCCTTCCAATCTGGAGCTGCAAATTTAACAACTACCACTAGCAAAATTAATAGCTTGCTTTCTCAGTGCCTTGTTCATAAACATCTGCTCACACTGCAAGGTGGTGTAGGCTCTTGTAACATTTTTCATTCACTTTACACAAGTAATAATTAACTAGGAATGCAACAAAGCAGTGGCCAAGCAACCTCTGAAACCCCTACAATTTTATCCCTGGATGCCCAAGCTCTCTCACTTTTTACATTAGCTCTTCAGGAAGAGGAAGACTAATTAAATGAAATTATTTGGAATAAGCAATGATCACACAATCTCCAAGAACTGACTTCGTCTATACACATTACTCTTAATTAAACTCACTTGTAACCTACCTCTGCTTATCACTGTGTGTGGTGAAAACATGAAAACATCTGTACTACATGAGATCATTCTCTCCAAAACGAAATGCACACAACTTGTAATTGGCATTTTTTTAATACAAGCAGAAATCTCTTGGTTGCCTCTGGTTTTTGGCTGGGCCAAAGCACATGTCAAGAAGAAGCACTCCACAAATCCTTAGAAAGTAAATTAGCAAATATTTTAAGGGAAGCATTATAAACAGCAGGTAAGTTATTGCAACAGAAAAAAGTAAGTAACAAAATCATTACCCATAGGTTACCCCTTCCCCTTGCTGCAGAACTGCAGAAAATGACAGTGCTCAGCTTCAGCTAAGCCTATCGGTTTATCTCTGCATCTTAGGCCAGATCAAAGGAGTTTAAATACAGTAATTATGTGTATCACTGCAGCATTAAGGACACTAGGTCTCTATTACACTTGGACCACCAACAAGAATCTAAATACTGAAGTCAAAAGCAATTAACTACTTGGATGAAAATTCTTAATTTTGTTTCTTAAAGTCACATTTTACCAGTTTTAACACCAGTGTACAAATTAAGTATTTGGATTTAGGTACCCATGGAAAATGTTAATTGATCTATATCTCTCAGTCTGGTAAGATTTGTATTTTGAACTATTTTTACAATGCCAAACCAAATGAGGTGTAAGAGAGATGACATTCTACTGCTCCCAAGTCTTCACAGGCGAGTATAAGATGTCCTTTAAAGCAGTAGTATATCCTTGGACACTTTCTTTACATAACTGTGTATTATTTCACTTATCAATGATTTAATTATCTTCAGCAGTTAAAATTTAAGCCACCTAACTTTTTTTTTCGGTAGAAGGAATTTTATTTAGTCACAAGATTAAGTTTATTTGTTGTTTTCCATCTCTCCTTCCCTTTCAGAATCTACCTACTACAAACCACACTTGCAATCAGAAATTCCAGCAGCTGGCTCACTTTCACTAACTGTTTTTACAGCTGTTTCAACACCAAGATCATAAAAATAAGTTGCAGAAATATCAAGGTGCTGGCACTGATGCAGAGAACAGCGAAGTGCAAACAGTATGTAAATAATACATGACAAAGTGTGGAATTACATCAACATATTCCAAGTCCTCTCGCTCTCATGAGACAGGGCAGAATGCCGTGTATTTTCAAGCACTACATGAGTGTATTCCTCAAGCCCATCTCCTGAACAGGAAACACAAATTGTACCTGCTGCCAGAGTCAAGTCTACTGACTTGGCCAATCTCTAGTTTAGGTAATGACGAGAACCAAACAAATGCTACACAGTCTGTTTGTTTGGGCCTCACCATGAGCTAACTCTCCTGGGACTGTCTGGACATTGGGAGTGCAAAGTAAACAAAATGAGAAATGTTTCCTGATGCACTGACTCTGCAGAAACACCTCCTGGTCCATGAAGCTCATCATCATCTACCAATCCAACCTTTTTCTGCTTCCATGAGGTCATCTGCCTCTCTCACTAATCTGTCTAGAAGACAAATAACTGCACTTATGTTCTCAGCAATGTGGAAGAGCCATGCTGGTGCCACACACAGACAGCAGAGAAGTGTTTCTCCTCAGCTACCACTTACTCAATACTTGAAATGTGAAACTGGGCAGCTCCTCCAGATCCCAGCACTTTGCCAGGAAACAGCAAAAGTCCTTAAAGCACAGCAAATCCAGTTACAATGAACAGTCATAGGATTGCACCAAGATGACCTGTTTGGCAAGAAAACTTGACGATTTGCAGCATGTTTTTATTCTCAATGGAATTTCTCACGGCCAAGACAGCACATTTCAAGCACGCAAAACATAATCAGCATTCACTTTCAGCAACCTTTCTTCATCTTTGCCGTTGCTCAAATGCTATATCAGGTCCTTTGCTGCCCAACGCCAGCCTGGCATAAAATGAACAAAGTTAAGAAGCCACCAAAGTGCCTGCCCCAGCCCATTGCAAGATCTATTCCCCCTGCTCTTCCAAAATGGCAAGCAATGCAACATTGCACAAATGACTTTTCTATGTCAAATATGTTAACTGATATCCAGGAAAAGGCTGCAATTTTTCAGCAACAATTGACTTGTTCATTGATGAACACGTCTGCCCAATACATATATACACACATATAGATGTGTAAAATTCATAAAAATCTCTGTGACACAACACTTCCATATAAAACTAGGTTATTTCAACACAGAAACACTAATATGAAGAGATAATATCAGTTTCAAAGTGATGTTTAATTTTGGATACCTGCCTACTTATTTCCTGTAAGCTATCATAGAATGATAGAATGGTTTGGGTTGGAAAGGACCATAATGATCACCTAGTTCCAGCTACCCTGCCATGGTCAGGGATACCTTCCACTAGATCAGGTCACTAAAAGCTTCATCCAACGTGGCCTTGAACAATTCCAAGGCTAGGGCAGCCACGACTTCTCTGGGCAACCAGTTCCAGTGCCTCACCATCCTCACAGTAAAAGAAATTTCTTTCTAATACCTAATCTAAAACTCCCCTTTTTCAGCTTAAAGCCACCATCCCTCATCCTATCACTGCGCTCCCTGAAAAAAAGCCCTTCCCCAGCTTTCCTGTAGACCCCATTTAACTACTGGAAGGCTGCTCTAAGGGCTTCCCAAAGCCTTCTGTTTTTCAGTCTGAACAACCCCAATTCTCTCAACCTGTCCTCATATGGGAGGTGGTCCAGCCCTCTGATCATCTTCACAGACCTCCTCTGGATTTGCTCTAACAGATCCATATCCTTCCTGTGCTGCAGATTCCAGAACTGAACGCAGGACTCCAGCTGAGATCTCATGAGAGCAGAGTGAAGAGCTAAAATCACTTCCCTTTACCCGCTGGTCATACTTCTTTTGATACAGCCCAGGATACTGTTGGCTTTCTGGGCTGCAACTGCAGTTTGCCAGGTCATGTTGAGCTTCTCATATACCAGCAACTCCAAGTCCTTCTCTTCACGGCTACTCTCAAACCATTTCCTACTGAGCCTGTATTTCTGCTTGGGAATGCCCCAGAACCCAGGTGCAAGTCCTTGCACGAGGTTTGCACAGGCCCACACCTCAAGTGTGTCAAGGTCCCTCTGGATGGCATCCCTTCCCTCTGGTATACGTGTCCAGGAGATCCTTGTTCATCCATGCAGACCTCCGGGCATTTTTGCCTAACTTTCTCTTCATTGAGATTCATCTCTTCTGAGCCTAGAAGAGAGTCTCCTTGAAGACTAACCAGGTTTCCCAGGCCACTCTCCCCTCCAGGGCTTCATCCCATGGTACTCTACCAAGCAGATCTCTTAAGAGGCCAATATCTGCTCTCCTGAAGTCCAGGGTAGCAAGTACCAGCCCTTCCCTGTTAATGAAAACAAGGTCCAGCATAACACCTCTCTTCGTTAGCTCTTGTATCACTTGAAGAAGGAAGTTATCATCCACGAACCTCATGGATTGCTTGCTCTGTTGTTTCTCCAACAGATATTGGATCTCTATATAGTGCATCAGTGCACAAGTTTATGATTATCAGTATCTTTCAGGTACGTGACTGCTGACTCTGACCAGTAACTCTCCTTTTGTTTTTTCTTTATTTAGTCTGGCTGAGTACCAACTTTGTAACACCATTTAGTACATGAAAACATGGTCTGCCTTTATCTTACTCCTAATATGTCTCAAGAAACCTGAATCCCTCATACAACAGAGGCATGAGTTTGTGAGGAAGTGCTGCAGGAAGCAAAAGAGTGGCCTATTTCTCAGCATCGGAATGCTTCAAATCAGTTGCTACTCATGTCAACAGGATATTGCACATGGAAGGAAAAAACATGTCGAAGAGGTAAAAAAAAAAAACTTAAAAAAGAGAGTTGGCTTTCTGCTAGTGCTTAGCAACCATTTTTATAAGATGCACATTACAAACACCATGTCTCAAGTTCTGTTACTGCAAGGACAGATTTTAAAGCATTCCTGTCTTGTTCTTTTTCAAAAGCTCCAGCACTGCACTTGCCTGTAGCTTTCGTCCACAAGCCTTTAGAAGAGACCTACTTTTAACCGGAAGGTTTTCTGAGACATCTGAAAACCTTTTTGTACTACTGGCAGTAACAGTCCTAATCACAGATACATCTGTCTGTTCCCCATTACCCACTCTCATCTTTGTCCTATCAGGGACAGCCTGAAGATATTTTGGTTCAAAGAATTTCACTTATGAGACTGAAATACTTACTACTTATGCAATAAAAAATCATGAGAGGTGTTACCAGCAGTCAGACTGCAAAAAACCTGATCCACTTCCCAGTGAAGCTAAGGAAAAGACTTCCATTACTTTTCAGTGCATTTTGGGATATGTTCCAAAACGAAGACCCAATAATTTTGCCAGAAATCTGTTGTCTTGGTCAAATATAACTCTGCAGGACATGAATTTAATTTCCACACCAGAACCATCCTACAGATATTCCTACACTAGTCAAACTTTTGCAAGCCTACTTTATACTTACAGAAATTCAAGCACAGCTACAAATAGCCCAAATAAAACAAGACTAGAGAATTTGTAAAGAATAAGAAGGTACTCAACTTCTTATGAATTACAATGGAAATTAGTTAACAAATTGTGTTAGGCACCTTTGTAAATATCAACTTGTGTGTGTTCATATTTATCTTCTGTGGTTGTGATTATTGTTAGTATACATGTGTGCCGTTTAACTCTATTCTGACACATAGAAATGACACTTTTGTTCTCTCCATCACCTTGTAATCCCACTGCCTTTTCTAAGTCAAGAAGGACTCCACATGTAGAAGATTTATTTAACCAATAGACATTTACATACAATCTATATGGCTGTCTTTTCTCAAGTGCAGATATATTATGTCTAATTTAGCAGCGATTATGAAATGTCACACCCTAAAAAGGGGTTTTGAAGGTTTAAGGTACAACTTACAAGGATGATACTGTCTCTGTTACATTTTTGCATATTACTTATTATGCACTTATGCCCTCACATGGTACCACACAGCTGCAAGACAACATTGCTGCTATCAATGTGATCAGAAAAGTGAAGGCGTGATTAGAATGTAGTGGTCCCTCACTTTCCATGTTTCTGCCCAGTCTTCCACTTCAGGTGTCCTTCTCTGCAAAACTGGCAATCATAGAAGTTGTATACAGCTGTAACTGTCTGGAGAGGCAAACAAAACTGCAGACGAGACAGGAAAGAGCCTCTGGTAGCTGAAGGGTCAAGCGATGCAAGATGCACAAAGAAATGCGGAACAGTTGGCAAGTCTCACAAAGTGAAATACTGAGCAGTGAAAAGGTCAGGGAGCAAATCAAAAGAAGCATCTGGAAAAGCAAAAAGATATTCCAACTCCCACATATCTCTCCCATGGGTTACACTGCCTCTGAATATATGACACTGAAAAATCTCAAACCCTGTTTACAGCTTCATACCTCACATGCAGAAAGTGATCATAGGACAGCTTAAAAGTAACTAATTCCCACATAGGAGTGGTGAATACTTCAGCGCTTATTGGAGTTGTGTCCAAGCATGATGTCAACAGATGATCTCTCAAAGTATAAAAATAATCTCTAGTACTACTCTTTGTTCTCAAAGACTGATGGCAAAGGCATCTGAGTATATATGTCAGCAGCTCTTTGACAGTGAGTCACTGAGAATGGAATGAGGCTGCGTGCTCTTTTAGGAAATCCAACACAACAGGACTTTCTGTGTTGTGCTATTCACAGCAGAGGAACCTTATTTCTGGCTACAGTGGAAATAAAGGAAGATTCAATCCACCTCAACTCATCCCATAATTACCTTTTAAGTCTTACATTAGTTCACAATGGATAAACAAAATGTGTAAACTTATTTTTTACATATTTACTATTAGCATTGCATGTGAAATTACTTCCTTCTGCTTTGTTAAGTACAATGTAGTGTGTTTCCTTTTCAGTTCAAAGAAGTTCAAGTAACAGTAGCATTTAGTATTCTTCTGAGAGATCCTCTGAAGCAAACCTCTCACACTCAGAAATATGTTCCCCAGAAGAACCAGGACATCACAGAAATGTGCACTTGGAAGCATCCTGCCCAGTGTCTCAGAGGAACTGACAGAATTCCAGCACTCGCCTGCACTGAAATACAGAATTACCACATCCATTTCTCACCTTGCTCTGCAGGCGCACAGACAGTGCAGCACATGGGGGCAACTGTAATGGCATGTGATCATGTCACACATGTATTGTACACATCCATAACAGCATATAAATAGTAAATAAGTAGGCTCACAGGTAGTGAGCAACCACTCAGCTTCAGGGAGTACATGGGCACTGTCCCAACTGAAAAAAAAAACAATGCAAGTTAAAACCAAGGGCTCAAACATGGCACCCTTGAGGATAAATCCGCTTCCACTCCTAATAAATGCAGCACTAGAGCCAAGATTTGTGTTCTCTCTGCATACCAGCCCCAGCAGGGGCTAAACTTAAAATAAATCTACTTTTAAACAAAAATCAGTATAATGTTAATGCTCTTCAGAAATGCTTATATAAATGATGATTGCCTCTGTCACTTCAAAACATTAACCATACTGACATAAATTTCCATGTTAGAACACTGGAGACAATATAGTCAAAAGTTTTAAAAGCAGATGTGTGTCTTGCCATGGAAAAAGCCAACTCAAAATTAGCACCGTTACTTTGTAGTTGACAGCTCCATCTTCTGCCCAGGAAAAGCATTAATTTGTAGCTTTGGAATTAACTGTTCACTTATTTTAAACCAAGATTGTGTCAGAAAAATAGACTCTACAATCCTTCCTATGTATTTCAGAAAGTAGTACTGAGTATGTTATGCCATCTAAATTGTTTTAGTAAATTAAAAATTATGTTGTACTACACTAATAAGGCCATTGTGGCATTGCCCTTTCCACTAAAGCTCTAAGTGAATACTGGCCCCAAAGGCAGCACCAAGAAATTACCGCTTGACTCTGAAATTAATTAATATGAAGGAATGGTATAAATTAATGTAGTCCTTACCCCTTAAAAGGTCAATCTATGCATGGATGGTACCACATACTTTTCCAGCTTGTACTGAAGGAACCATTAAAGCCAAAGTTGCTACTCTACAGTACTGCACCCACAGTCTTCAGGCTCGTTACTATAACATACACTTCGAAGTGAATACACCTTCTTCAAAAGCATTCTTTTGTTCATGAGCGTCTTTCTGGTCATTACATAAAACATAACTGCATGCTGCCATAGTGTGTAGCCTTCCTGCTCAAATAGGTGATCTTCAGCAACCTGAAAGCTAGCTGAAACCATGTAAACATCTTTTTCTGGCACTAGCTGCACCAAAAGAAAAAGAGAAGTGAAAACCAAGTTAACTTACTCACAAGATTCGTAAACAGGAGACATGCATGTTTCTTATCTACACAAAACTTAAGGTAAAAATTTTTTTGTTTGTTTACTTAAAAAAAGCACCAGCTAACCAGGCACTTCCCAGGTTTTAAATAGACTGACTACAAAAAGAGAGAGAAAGCATTAAATAGAACTATTACTTCAGAGAAACAGCAGCAAAAGCAGCAGAGAAACACTCCAACGATGGCAGGTTCTGAAGCTGTAGCTACTTAGAAACTGTGCTGAGCATGTTCATATTTACATAGTTCAGTTTACTCAACATCTACTTTAAGAGAGGCAAGGTATCCTGAGAATATAAATTCCTTCTGCTACGAATGACAGAGCTCATTAAAATGTTAAGAACAAAGCAGTAAGATCTACCATCTCTTATTAACTCCTTTTACAGTAAGGAGAGCCTGTGTTTTATGTAAGTCACTATCTGTAGTGCAGGATTTCAGCATGCTCAAAGAAAAGGAGACCATCATTCAGAGGACCTTACTATTTCACATTACTGTAGTCAAAGCAATGGAGAAGTCTCACTGCCCTCCCCTCAGATTAGTTTAACTCTTTGTATGGAGATCATTGCTCTGCACTGTTGCTTTCTTGATTTAACTTTCTCTTCCCACTTCAATGGATGTGATTTCACAAGCTGCCTAGGACAAGCACATCTTGAAACATGAACCCTGTGAACAGATTTCTCTAGTTGGTGTGTGAAAGGGGGGAAAACCCCTCAGTGTTGGGGCTTCTTTTTTTTACAAACCTGAACATGCAGAATTTCCTTGAGTGTTACTCAGGTTACCACTCATTTTAACTGAGCCCATCCCCTACAGCATGAATTCACAAGGAGTACATATGGGCCTGAGTCTGAGTTATGTCTGTAGCTCTACCAGAAATATACAGGATTATTTTAAAGTAAGCATGCTTCACTTCCTCACAGACCTCCTTTTCTTCACACCTGTACTTACAAGACTTGGTGCTTAAATCTGAAATGTTTTCAGCACTATCTCTGAAGACAATGCCAAGACACACATTTGCTTTTTGTGATGATATGTTACTCATCATACTTCAACTTTTTCATCTTTCAAAAAATTGCTGACTGTAACAAATCAATAGGGAAACAAACACATTATAGAATAACTCTTGAACGATATTAGTTTTTCAGAGAGCTGCCAGAAGTCACCAGTTACCATGTTAACACATCAGGATGCTTGGAGACCAAGTTACATAATATTGCACTCTTAATGTCACAGAATGACAGAATCGGTAGGTTGGAAAAGGCCTCCAGGATCATCAAGTCCAACCATTCCTATGAACCACTAAACCATGCCCCTGAGCATCTCACCCACCCATCTTTTAAATACCTCCAGGGATGGTGACTCAACCATCTCCCTCGGCAGCCTGTTCCAGTGCCCAATTACCCCTTCCGTGAATTTTTTTTTTTTCTGATGTCCAGCCCGAACCTCCCCTGGTAGAGCTTGAGGCCATTCCCCATTGTCCTGTCCCCTGACACTTGGGAGAAGCGTCCTTTCAGGTAGTTGTAGAGAGCAATGAGGTCTCCCCTCAGCCTCCTCTTCTCAAGGCTAAACAACCCCAGTTCCCTCAGCCACTCCTCGTAAGACCTGTTCTCCAGCCCCTTCACCAGTTTCATTGCTCTTCTCTGGACATGCACCAGAGACTCAACATCCTTCTTGTAGTGAGGGGCCCAGAACTGAACACAGTATTCAAGGTGCGGTCTCACCAGTGCCAGGTACAGGGGGAGAATAACCTCCCTCAACCTGCTGGTCAGACCATTTCTGATACAAGCCAAGATGCCATTGGCCTTCTTGGCTCATGGCCAGCCACTGCCAACCAAGACCCCCAGTGCCTTCTCCTGCATGCAGCTTTCTAGCCACTCTTCCGCTAGTCTGTAGCACTGCATAGGGTTGTTGTGGCCCAAGTGCAGGACCCGGCATTTGGCCTTGTTAAACTTCATGTCATTGGTCTCAGCCCATCAGTCCAGCCTGTTCAGATCCCTTTGAAGAGCCTCCCTACCCTCCAGCAGATCCACACTTCCACCCAGCTTAGTGTTGTCCGCAAACTTAGTTAGGGTGCACTCGATCCCCTCATCCAGGTCATTGATAAAGACATTGAACACGAGTAGACGCAGCACTGAGCCCTGGGGGACACCCCATGTAACTGGTCTCCAGCTGGAGTTAACTCCATTTACAACCACTCTCTGGGCCCGGCCATCCAACCAGTTTTTCACCCTGGAGAAGGTGCACCTGTCCAGGCCAGAGGCAGACAGTTACCTAAGCCGAATGCTACGAAAAACTGTGTCAAAGGCTTTACTGAAGCACAAGAAGACTACATCCACGGCCTTTCCTTCATCCAGTAGGCGGGACACTTTGTCATAGAAGGCGATATGGTTAGTTTGGCAAGACCTGCCTTTCATGAACCCGTGTTGACTGGGCCTGATCACCTGGTTCTCTTGCATGTGCTTCACGATAGCATGCAAGATCAGAAGGATCACAAGACAGCCTCTGTAAATTACTTCCTAGTCTTCTCAGCTAGCTAATAACACTATGTCATCCCTGCCCCTCACTTCCCTCCAAATTACATCCTCAATCATGACTGAGTAAAATTCATTCCTATTTGCCGTATGCCATCAGAAGCAAAAAATTAGAGGACAAGATAGTAACCACATTCACATTGGTATTACAGATACAAGTTAACAGCAGACGGCAGTCATCAACTTGTCAAGCAAGCATGGTTTGAGGACTAGGATCACCAGGCTCATCTGCCTATTTTGCTGCACTAATGTCTTTAGCAATGCTGCCAGCTGAGGTCCTTGCCTCTGTGGTAGCACAGGGTTAGCTTGTGCCTGAACAATAGGAAAGTATATTCTTGGTCTCAATACAGACTTTCTTCTTTTTGTGCCTCAAGTGGAAAAGCAGCTTCATGCAATGTGACAAATAAGCATTCCTCTTCCAGTGAGCCGCCCTTCCATTCTTTAAATTTTGCCCCTTTGTTGACACCAGACTTTTCAAAATTGTCATCACAAGATGAGTAACTGCAACAGCTCTATGATACTTACAGTCAGCCAGCCAATGCTAGTCAGTAAATAGCACAGAAATATAAAGAAGGAAATAAAATAGAAAGGCCTTCCTACACGTAGATGATCAGAACAAACAGGACCTTCCCAGTCTAATAAACTCTCCATAAAGCTGGGAAAGACATATTTGCTATGCAATTCCCACAACAATAAAATTAAGGAAGCTTGATCACAAATCAAATAGCATGAATAAGGATTCATATTTTAAAAGGAAAGAAAATAGAACTGCATTGACCTAATACAAACAGGACTTGAATAGATTAAAAGTCAGAGAACAGCAACATAAATATTATGCAGTGTAGTGCCTTGCACTTAAATATCAAATATATCTTCTATACACTATTGTCCTCAATAAGAGCAATGTCAGGAATCCCAAGTAATATTTTACAAGAATTTCTACCCATATTATTAACCTTTTATTATTAGCTGAACTGTTTATTTCCTTTCTTATATTTCATACAACATGTACATGATAGCTATCGTCTCTAGTTTCAAGCTTTGTTCAAGGACCTATTCACCCTCACGTTCATGCAGTTTTGCTCTCTCAGGAGTTTCAGTAGCCCTGAGTAATGCATAGGTAAGTTTTCTTATCTTTCCCTTCTTTTTGGTGTATACAGGTTAAGAAAAACAGGACAAATCAAATTCCTTTCATAGAATAATTATTTTTTCCTCCATCATCTACAGCAGAAATTCAAAATAGTCATTTCAAAAATATTTATTTTTATAAAGAAGGAAAGGATGCCTTTTTTTCCCCTTACTTGTAACCTTCAGGTTATGTATAACCTGTACCAACATCATTCTGCAGTTCAAAACCAATGTTTAATCGGTGCACAAAAGCAGCAGAAGTTTAAATCAATGCCTCACAAATTCAACCAGCTCCTTACTCGCCCAAGCACAGAGTGTCTGAGGATTTACTTTTTCAGGATAAGATGCATTCTGGAAAGCATGAATCACATGAGGTGATTGCTGAGAAACACAGTAATCAGCGAATATTATGTAACTTCATCTCCAAGCATCCTGATGTGTTAACATGATGACTGGTGACTTCAGCAAATCACAGTAAATCACAGTTTATTCCACATGCAAGCCAGTGCAGTAGAGTCAGGTAAAAGCTACAATTGTGACTGTTATTATTTTAAACTATCACTTATATATGATTTTTTCCCAAGGAATTATACTTAGAACTCTTGAACAGATATTGCAGAAAAAAAAAAAAATGTAAGGCAATTAAAATCTCTCTTGGTGACTTCATACTCGACTTTCTTTTTCTCTGCATCTGCAAACCTAACTACACTCTTACTTTTTCATCTACCCTTGATAAGATAAAGATTTGAAATTTAACTCTGTTCTTCCAAATTGGAAGGTAAAGCTTCTAGATAACAACCCACAGTAAGCAATTTTTTTCTCTAAGTTGAATAGTTTATGTCAGCTTGATTCATCTCTCACCTAAATATAGGAATCGAGTTTAATTACATCAGTTACAAAGAGTAAGACTTTTCAGCTTATTTTCCAATAGACGAACTAGTTCTCAAAACAACATTTCAACCATTACAAATAGAAAAATATAATTAATCTTTTTTAAAAAAATACATTCAACAGTGTAAATAATAGATGACATTGCAGCAACAGCTGGGTTTTCCAGAAAGCACAAGGAACTTCATACTTAGGGAATGTGCAGAACAGATGGCCTGATTATTGTCCTATCACCCAAGCTCTCTTTTTACATTAGCTCTGGAAAAGCTTTTCTAATGCTTCACTTTTTTGTTTGCAACTATTCCAAAGGCCTTTGTCTTTCAGAAGACATAAGACTGCTGGTGGCACTTCAGAACTGTTAGATTAAGCAGGAAGACTCATAAAAAAAATAATCTTTAACCTTGAATTTCCTAATGAAACTCTTTGGAAGCTTCAAATAAATTAAAAAAAAAAAAAAAAGCTTTATACATAAAATTTTCAGAATTGACAGAGAGAAAAACAATTAAGTATAGCTAACAGATATCACACTTTGTTTGTGGAAGGCATTGATCTTCCCTGGCAATAAGCTAGTAAAATGATCTGGATGAAATACATACAAAACATGTCAGAGCTTATAAGCACAAACTCAGTTTGCCTCTTAGGATGATGAAATTTGCCATGTGCTTCAGCAAAATAAGAAAAAAAAAATGTTCATTCAATTGCTATTCATGACTAGATGTTGTAATAGAGCAGCATCGTCTACTTTCCTTCTGCATCGAGGTCAGCTGAAGAGTCTAAGCACAAGATTTAGGGTATCAAATATCACCAAATACATTTTGTTAGAATGTGTGAGAAGCCTACAGGAGTAGTCAGCTCATTAAGGACTTTAGATCACACATATGCATGCAGCAAGGACTGAGCAGCAGTAGGGCTCCTCTACCCTGCACCAATAGCTAAGTTGAACCACAGCTGACCTGATGACTTTGGCATTTACTCATTGCAGCCCTCAAGGCTCAGGCCACAACAAAGAGATATGGACCATAACCTATAAATAGATAAAAGCAGCTAGAACTTGGAAATCCTCTCTGCTTTACACAAACAGAGGAACAACTACAATCCGATATTTCACTCTCAAAGTACTCGCAGTTACATTTCATCAGAAACAAAATATATTGCTGGCATGCCAACACTGCTAATTAGATGCAGATGATGAAGGCTTTTTCCAAATATATGGAAGACAATGCAGCTGAAATCTCAGCTAGGCCTTGAAAGATCCTGTACATACAGCATTAAGCTTTCTACAACACAGAGGGAACTCAGGCAGTTTTATTTCATAGTTCGATATAGACATTATGAGACAGAAATGTTAAAAGAAAGTAATAAAAGCCTTTCACGTACCCTCGAATAAAGGCAGATGTTCATGTGTCATGTATCTGGACAACCTTTGCTTTCAATGGAAGCCTGATCTCCACTTCAAAGGGAAAAAATAAGACAAAAAGGGAAAGAACGTACACCTCTCAGTAGTGGCAGCCTCAGGAAACCCAAGAGCAAAGAACTAAATCCATTGATTTCCCAACACCCCCAAGGCAGACCAAGGCCTACGAGATATTTAACTGAGAGATAAATTAAAAGCACAAGCACATGCAGTCCTCAGTCTCAGCCACTAGTATATAAATCTTGTTAATTTTATTATTTAAAAAATTACAGCATGGAAAGAACATTTCTTTACATCCATTGCTAATACAACTTCTGATTATTGCTTTGAAGAGAAGCCATTCCCTCCACTATGTGTGGAATCACAGAATCATTTAGATTGGAAAAGACCCTTAGGATCACCAAGTCCAACTATAAACCTAACACTATCAAGTTCAGCACTAAACCATGTCCCTAAGCACCACATCTACACATCTTTTAATCACCTCCAGAATATTCAACCACCTCTCTGGACAGCCTGTTCCAATGCTTGAGAATCCTTTAGGTGATGAATATTTTCCAATCTGAAAAAATCCAATTTGAACCTCCCCGGGTTGGGGCTGTTTCCCATTGTCCTATCACTCATTACTTTGGGAGAAGAGACCAACCTTCACCTCACTACACCCTCCTTTCAGGTAGGTCTCCCCTCAGTCTCTTTTTCTCCAGACTAAACAAACCCAACTCCCTCAGCCACTCCCTGAAAGACGTAAGCTCCAGAACCCTCACCAGCTTTGTTGCCCTTCTTTGCACAAGTCCTTTTTGTAGGGAGGGGCTCAAAACTGAACACAGTACTTGAGGGGAAAAAGAGAAAAATAAGACCTGATCAGGGATAATAGTAGTATCAGACAACATCAGAAACCATATTTTAAAAAGGCACATCTATCAAGTAACATCTTCAGGTTGGTAAGATTAGGAGGCATTCAGCAAATAAGTTTGTTAATAAATTATTCCAGTACAATATTGTTGTTTATACAAGAAATAGAGCTCAGTTAGCATATAACTTGTTTCAATCATACATTTTAGTTAAATCAATTTTCATAAGGAACTGATACGAATCAAAACAAGGTTAATCATTTCACTTTCTCAGGTTTGCCTCTCTACTGAATTCATAGCTCAGATGATGAATTACAAACAAGTACCTGTAGCTAACCTAGCTTGCAACCACAAATGCTGCTTTACTGGTCGGCAAAACAGGGAAATGCTGGAATCCATTGCCAAATGGATTTCTTAGAGAAACTAGTTCTCAAGACACACCATCTCTTTGATCCTGAAATTCCCACACCCGCCAAATATCAGTTCAGCCATAATGCCTTCATTTTAGTTGGTTTTCCAACACTGAAACATTATCAGCTCTTTTGTAGAAGGAGTCTGAAAAAGACAGCAAAGAGAACCAATGATATTTGCTTTGGACTGCTAATTCTGCAAGATATAACCAGAGTATGAAGACACAAAAGGAACTGGAAACCACAACTTGAGTGGAAATTTTAGGGCCCAACTGTACACTTTTCAATCTGAAAGCCATCGTAAAGTGAGGATGAGACCATCTCTGAAGAAATCTGTTTTTGTCAGAGGGACAAAAAAACTAATGACCAACATATCACTGATGCTATATAACCAGGGTCTACGGCTATTTTGCCATCACATGGAAATTACAAGAGGCAGTCCAAAGAAAATATTGCAACCAGCTCTTTGCATCTAGAAGATACTGAGATACTGGTGGGAAATAAAAAAAGAGAGAGTGGTCAAATGGCAGCTCTTTCACAGTACTACAGTGCCAAGAGTTACACAGAATTTTAAATGAAGAACAATGTAAACAAAGAAGTAGACATTTATCATGATGATCACTTTAAGTTGATACCTAGTAATAAATCTTTGTATGCTATTTACTGCCAAATCCATGTACAAGCTCAAGTATGCATAACAGCTCCTGAGAAGATGAATAGCATAATTTTAAGATTGTTAAACGTGCAATTACGACTGCATTCCTGTCAGACAGTACTGAACCATAGACTTCACATTCTGAAGAAACCCATATACACCCCTTTCTAAATATTTTCTCATCTCAAACTTTAATCTGAGTCCTACTTTTCACTGAAATATCATTTCAGAAACCTCCTAATACCTTAAAGTCAAGACATGGTATTTTATTTATGTTAGGTGCTGGCTGACAAAATACTCTCAAAATCAAGCAATGCAGTATTTCAATTAAAAAAAAATCATGCAAGTGATAAGTTCCCACTAATGGTTAAACTTACATGAATGACTGCTTTCTGATGGGCAAGTGTTTTGGGAAGCTGAGGATCAGCTCTCTTTAATACAATACACAACTGGAGTGTTACATGACTCCTAGAGACAGAAATCCAACAGCATGAAAAAGTGAACATAACTTCAATTTGGAACAGATGCTGAGAGGAACTTGATCATGTCCCTGTGTCACACTTTACGTGAAGGACTAAGCCACATTTCATCCATTGAATTACTCAATTGTGAAGAACATGAAGTGAAAGGAAAAGAAGAAAACTGAGATGTTCCCACAGCTGACAGACAAAGGAAGTCTAGACACATCTGGATATTATGAAATCAAAATATTTTAAACATGACTACCAGTTTTTCTCTCTGGAAAATATGCATTAGTTGTGCTAAACTCTAATCCCAAGTTATCTGAATTGCACTTCAGAAATACTAAAAAACCCAGAAGAGGCAAATTTCTGCTGTCAAAACCAAAAAGCCCATGAAAGCAGCATAGCACATAACGGAATGAAAAAATCAAAACCAGTTCTAAGAGGAACAGATTTCAAAAGTCTTACAGAACAAAGTTGTTTTATTATCTGCATCATTCACTGGGGAATTTTTCTTTGTATTTTGTAAGGAAGGAAGGAAGGATGTAAGCCGCTCTAGCAGCAGCGTGATATTTCCTGAGAGAGTGCTGAGGAATCTAGAGTACCCCAAAAGATATCTGACATCTATGACTTGGGAAGCATTCTGGCATAATTCACTGCATGGTCCAGATTTTCTAAAGAACCTAATATTCAAGAAGCTCTGCAACAAATCTTTTCCCAAGGAAGTATTTAAAACTTGAACTTACAAAGCAAAACCTTAGCAAGTTGTTGCAGCATTCCTGAAAACAAGTCTTTGGAATCGTAATTTGGAAGTGAAGGTACAATTTATAAAACTCAGACTTGGTCAAACCTATTCTGGATTTTTCCTTCCTATACTAAGGTAGTTAAGTGGTTTTTCTTGGACAGAAACCCACCTTTAAGATTTGTAAGATTATTTGATCCTCGTAAGAACTGCAAGAATCACATTTGATGTACAAAGAACAAACAGAGAAGGCACTGCAACTCTGGCCTATTTCTTGCAAGAGTCACATTTGAAAAATACAGTTTGCCTTCTCTGATATAAGTAGCCTGAAAGGAATACAGAATAAACATAGGTCTCTTTCTTCATTACAGTTCCCTGCCAGTAGTAATATGTAACAAATTATTTCAAACTTGCTTTCCAGTTCAATACGGGAAATAATACACTGTATCAACACATCATCAGCTTGATATCATCAGGTCTGCTCAAGCAGAGTCTGATTTTTCTCCACTGGAAACAACAAAGACAACTTGGGAAACATTCAGGGCAGAGGAATAAAGATGAGCTTTTGGTTGGACTGACAGTGACAGCCAAGCAAAGAACAGAAAACATTCCACAAATGTTTGAAGGGTGTAAACACCAAGGAGAAATACAACAGCTTAAAGGGGAGGATGATTAATGTCAGCTCATACGAAATATGAAATTGTGGATGGCTAATTGAAACGATAGAGGACTCATTTTCATCACCGCTTGGAAAAAAAAAAAAAAAGCAGTTTCAAGTTCACAGTTAAAGACAATTTTCAAGGCACTAAAGGACTCGGGATCATTTGTAATTACTTAATTAAACTTCTCATTCTCCCACTTCAAATGCAGCATTTTTGTAAAATGCCATCCTGAACTATTCAAAATCTTCCTGAATTCTACAGTGAGATAATATTCTACAGTGAGACACAGTTTTATTCTTGGTTGTGTTTGATGTTTGTGATCAATAACATGATACAGTGTCTGTTTCCTGACTGATGGAGAGATTTATTTATTTTCTTGCAAGGGAATGCTTGTAAACTGCTCACCTTTAATGCTTCCTTTTCACAAAAGCTTTAGAAAGTTTAGCAGCTGTGTAAAGACACGTATTTGTGCTACTAAATGACATAAAGGGTGACTTTTAAAAATATGAAATATACCTGATACGTGCAGGCTTGGATAAAGTGAAGTAGTGCAAAAGCCAGAACAGCCATGGCATTTACTGATTTTCCACCACGGAGAATTTTTTCCCCAGTTCTGCAAATGACTATTCTCATTTAAATTTCTCATCTGTATGGACAACGAGAATGACAATGTTTAGAAAAGTTCAACACCATTTCTCAAGGAGACTAAAGAGGGTTATTTTTCCTGTAATTTAGTTTCCAGATTCCATAATCCATTTGCAACAGAGAATTTTGCAGATTCATACTCTACACACAATTATGCAGAAAAACACCTTCACTTATGTCCCAGCAAATAAAGTTTTTTTCAGAGTAAATTAGCATAGCATATGACAAACCAATGCATGACAAAAGATAAACTGGTAGAAAAATGCTAGACCTAGAAAATTAGGTACTTTTAGGCAGTCCCTAAGGAAATACGTAATGCTAAAAAATCGAGAGATATGGCATCAAGAATCAATCACATATATCTGTATTTAATTTGCTAGCTGCTGAAATGTTGCCAAGTCAAACAAAAAAATTCACTCACAAGGCCAAATTTAAACATAGATACCAGTAGCAGAAACTGGCAGCAACCGATCTTGGACTATGTTCTCTCTAAGACAAAGTAGCTCAGATATTTCTACAAAGAAACAAAATATTCAAGAAAAATCACCTTGTCTGAACAACATCATTTTATGAAGTCAATTTAATCCTGTCCTATGTATACAAGGGTTAAGACCAAGGCCTTCTTCCCCATTTCTCAACTTCAGAAGCTTTAGTATTGTTCTCCCATCTCTAGAATGCCTACCATGAGAAATTTTTTCGACCTCTGCACCTTCCTTTACTTTTTCACAAAATTTACAAACCAATCAGCCATTCTAATGTTATAATGGAGCACCAAGGCCTTAGTGAGAGATGCTACTTAATAATAAAGCATTATTTGTGTTTGACTTCAAAGGTAACTTATATTAATTGAACTGACAATTTTATTATAGTATCTGACATAGCACATATATATATTAAACAGGGTCAGTACAAATCCCATAATATTAAAAAAAAAAATCAGGTCACTCTAATCAAACAGCAATTCTACCCTGTGCTCTTTTGTCTCAAGATAGCAAACGAGTATCTTCTGTCTTACCAACACCATCTTGGAGTTCAGGGGCCTTCTGAGGGTAAGTTGGTCAAAACTGATATGTTTTCACATAAGCTTTCAGCTAAAATACCCAGCCTTTCTGCAGAGGTGTTTCAGCACCACCACCACCAAAAATATGATAAGCTTACAAATACTCTCTAAGGAGCTTTCTAAAAATTTCATAGGCTGGTTGAAGGGGAGAAATTCGTGTCACAATTTCCATATTACAATCTTTCCTACCTTATTAGCCTAAAAAAAAATGTGATAAACTAGCTAAAAACCAGTTTCCTTTTGTTCCACTTTTCAATGAGTCTCAGAACAAACATATCAGAATAAATAAAATATAAACTAGAATAACCATTCAAGCCTTCTTGCTTTTGAACATGTCCAAATCAAGAAGCTTGTTTAACAGGCCTACTAGGCTCCATGAAATAGTTCTTCAAATTTCCGAGAGTCAATCTTTTTTTTTTTTTTGATGATAAGACTTGAGCCCTTTCTTTGCCAGTCACCTATAGCAGGTGACTCTGCTTCCACACAGACCTTTCCTTTCCCCTCCAACAAGGCTGGAGGCTCAGTGCACAACCCAGCAGCACAAACCCATCCTCGCCAGAGGAAGCACAAACAGCTCTGCGTTTTCAAAGCACAGGATCCTTCTTGCCTCAAGGTAATAATGACTTGTAAGGGAGTGCTAAATGGCATGTGAAAGCTTTTAATGAACTCTAAGGCACAAAAAGCACAAAAATTTCTTGACTAGTCATTTGAGAAATAATTACTTCCTTGTGCCACATTTCCGCACCTATCAACACATCCCAATCACTCTTTACAATTTGGCAGTTCAGGAGCACTATCAAACAATCAGTCTGCAAGTGAAATCAGATTTATTCCCTGTCATCCCTACATGTCCACAGCATCACCTCAGTGATAACTGACCGTTTTTCACAGCCTCAGAAAAGAAACTGAAATACCGCAAAGGCATATCTCTCTGAAATCTCTCAGATACACTGCTTTTGTCCTATTATTCCAGTCTTTCCCCCACCACTGTAGTAGCGCAACATTTTCTTTATTGTTTCATTGTCTTGGCTTCATTCAGGTATAACAGCACAGACTAGAAATTATTTCCTTTACAGGGTATTTCCACCACATATTGTAAAGTATTTCATCGTCACTTACTAGATATGCTAGCAGATCACCTGTCTGCCAAATTCCTGTTTTGCACTTCAAGGAAAGTTATCAGGACCTGCGTGAATCTGCCTTGTATGGCAGTGCTACATGATGGCTTAATTTCATTACGTGATAAATAGTCTTGACAGTGAATGTATCATGTGGTGCACACTCAACTGGCTGCTTTAGTCCTTTCCTGGTGTCAGCTGAGAGCACTGTATGCTTTGTGAGGCCAGGCTGACAGCAGGAGCGCAAGAGTTACATAGGAAAATTCAGCTCATATTAAACAGGAGAGGACTTGACAGCCAACCGCAAGATACTTTAAGTGCTATGCATAGGAAACTGAGGCAAGATCCCCAGTTTACAGAGTCATCATCACAGCTGCCCCCTGCTCCTTCCCAGAAGTTTCCTTCTCCCCCTATGCGGGGCAGAAGGCAGCAGGTAGTAATGTGGCTATTCCCACACAATGACCCACAGACCATTGCAAAGGGCAGAATTAATAACTGTTTCTAGATGTGATAAAGCCCACTAGTAGCGTCTGAACAAATGAGGAGTTGAATTATCTGTTAAGTGACCAGAATTGTTTGTAACCTTAATGTTAAAACCTAGTAAATTCTTCAAAATCAGTAAAGTTACCAGAAATTAATTAATTAATAGATGGCTCCAGGACAGGAGCATCACAGTGAAAATAATTAGGTTCCTGCTGTAGGCATGTTGATTTGCTGATAATTATCTTTTTCTGGTGGCACATCTTATAATACACGTAAAATATTCTTAAGATCAGTGACTAGATTCTTTTACAACTTTTACATGACTAACGGGCAGGAAAAGAAAGGACCTGCTGACTCATTAAGCCCAGCTTCTGAAGCCCCATGGGAGACAACACCACACTTACTTTCTGATAATAAAATAGCATCTTCAAAACAGGTATTTTAAATATTATTATTAATTAATATCTCTAACCCAACAGTCCAAGGCTACCTGGGAACTCCTTACTCTGCTAGAATTTTTTTTTCATCCTAGCACACTCATGTACTAGTCCACACCAATTTCTCTGCATTATCACTCAAAATAATTCTGCTCAATCCCTGGTGTTTACCCACCTGATATATTTACATGCAGAGATTAAGGCTGCTCTCTCATTTTCACTAGAATACAAAAAGCCAAGTCTGATTTTCTCTTAAGTAAGAGGACTGAAGCGTGGCTGGTTAAGTCTAGGCAGCAGACGTGACGCACATACTAGGTTACAGGGAAAACTAAACAACCCAAAAGCCTCTCTTTTGCTTACAGAAAATTAAATATTGTTTTTCATAACTTGGCATTACTCAAAGACACTACTAACAACGTGCCCTTCCTACAGCTTCTTGTCACTTACTTAGTTGTGCCACCAGTGAGAAAACCCCAACCTAAGAAAGTCTGCTGACATCAAGACAGATTTACACAAACGCATGTTTTTCTAAATAACATTTATTATACACTTCTGGAGGATGAAGTTAATTGACTCCAGTTTGAGCCTTGTACTCTCCTCAACGAAGCGCTATAGCATTATGCATCAAATGCTAATAATGCTTTACATTTCAGTTAAATTTACTGACTTTTGAGGAATTTTTACTTGAACTGTATTTAAAATGGCATCTTCGAGACTTCCCACTGCCATATTAATTGAATTGTATTTGCCTTTTTTAAGGCAATGAATAAACCTATATTACAGTGGATGCTGAATGATATTTCACAATACATATGAACAAAATTATCCCCAGCCTTGAAACCAGTTATTGATCTGCAGGGAGGGAAAGGTTGCTACCATGCTTTCATTCTGAAACTTCACATTTAGCCATACTGCAGAACTCTGTCAGAACAAGGTTTTTGACCAGGACATTTCCTATGTACTTATAGACTCAGCAAATTTTACATTTAAGTTACTGAAATGAAACCAATTTGTGTTCCAGCAACGCTATTAAGATCCCCAATTACTATACCCAGATTCAGACTGTCAAAGCCCATTTGAAAAGCTCACGTTTTAGGACACTTCCATTTAACTCTACTGAATACAAAGCCTAAGCAGGCTTTTAGCTGCAAACATAAAGTGAGAATTTATAGTCCTTTTAAAACAAGGTACATTACAATCTCCATCTAAGAGGCATTGCAAGCTTTCCCTTTCTCCAGGCAGGCCCTTTAACTTTTCTCCCTCGGTTGCTTGCTTCTTAAGAGAAATATATTAAAAAAAAAAAAAAAAAAAAAAAAGAGAGAGAGAGAAGAAAAAAGAAACAGCTGCGGAAACAGCTGCACAAATATTGCAACTGCCAGAGATAAAATTTCCTTCTAGCAACCAGGTTTTCTTGGTTTATGTTTTGCAAGACAACTTAGTAGTGGATAACCACAGTGACTATCCATCCATGTGATACGCAGTTTTGATCTCAATCACAGATAAAAGGAAAAAGCTCAACACAAGTACACTATGGAGACATACAAACACACACACAGAGAAAACAACCAGAAACCCAAACCCTTGAAGAAAGTGCCTATAGGCTCCGACTATATAAAAGGTTATACAGCAAATAGGATGCTTGCTCTGCCTTCTTGTGAACCACCATAATACCATGGTAGGTAGCCTATAATTCTAAGCTTTTTCCCTCATTGTTATCTCACATTTAACAACACCGCTAAGACCCCAAATTACTCATCATGCTTTCCAAGACACTACTTTGATAATTAGGGAATTATATAATTAGATTTCTAGAAAGTCTGTCTGCATCTCCTAGATACATGTCTGCATTCACATACTTGTCTTCATATAGCAGTGATCTGTTACGCAACAACAGTAGCATTAAGAATTAGATCTGTCATGCTCTTTGCTATATATTGTAACTGCAATTCATATTTCCTAGTCCAAGCTCAAGTACGTTAGGTGAATATCATTAGCACTCCATTATAGTAATAATCAACTAAATTAAAGTTGCTGTTTCTAAATACACACAGCCATGGTGACAAGATATTGGAGCTATTGTAGAATGCAGAGTTCCTCAAGGTTTGAGGATTTACTGAAACTTTTTTTCCCCAAAAATCCTGAAAGAATTATCTACCAGTTTGGCTGTGCAGGGCACTCATCACATCCAGATGATACACAGAGTAGGATTTGAAGAATGAGAAGCAACGCTAAGCATCTGAAGCCTCTGCATCATTTTTCTTTTTCAAGCAAGTCAAGAGAGGCCTTAAGCATACTTAAGCCACTCTTGACTATAGTGCTGTCCCATTTGCTAAAGAGTCATTTAGCACATTTGGATTGTGGGAGCACAGTAGCACTTCAGCTTCTTCTTTTTCTACCTCTACAGTGCCAGCTGTCACATAGGTATGTAGAGAAAGACTTCCTGTTTGAGTAAGCTCCAGTGTGTTTTCACGGGTCTGGTCTACTTGAATTCATGTGATCCACTCTTGCCATTAATTTTTTAAATATTCATCTTGTAAGACTGTGCCCTCACAACATTACTTGGAAACAAGGTTGTGTGTAACCCTGACAAATTAAAAGCTCAAAAAGTCAGCACAACTTGCTTTGCAACACCAGCTGTTATCTTCCCTGATGTCCACACATTTCCAATTGCAGAAGGCAAGTATTCATGTACAGCAATGGTCTGCTGCGGTCATTCAGCTCCTTCCATCAAGCCAGAAACAGGGTTTTTTTTCCCCCTATGTAAGTAACAGCCAAACAAAAGTGAGTTAAACCTAAACAAAGAAGGCTACAATGGGATGGAAAGGGTCTACCCAGCCCAGCATCCCATCTCCAGCTGTGACTAAAGTAAAACCTCGGGGACAAGCATGATAACTAAGACAAGCACACAACAATACTTTTGGCTATCTACTTTTTAAAACTGGGTTTCCCCTTTAATAACCACAGCATTTTCTGGCAAGTACTTTTGCACCTAAATTAGGCCTTGTTTGCATCTTGTGCACACTCCTTTAATTTGTTTTGAGCCTGCCACAGTCACTCCTGGACACACTCTGGGATTCCTGTACTGGAAAATAAGCAGAGTTGGACCCTGCTCACTCTTTCCCTGCCACTCATTAATGCAGTTTTCCCAGTCATCTCATCTCCAGACTGAAGTGTTCCTTCTTGCTTCACTGTTTCTTGGACAGAATTCGTGTTGTGCCCTTGACCATTCTTGTTGCCCTTTTTAAAATCTTTTCCACCTTAAGCTGTAAACTACTAGATTTTCAGGCAGCAAGGGACTCCCCTGGTGTCACCTCTAGCCTTCTTCACATTTTTGTTCTGACAAAAGAAACAATGTGGTACTCAGGGAAGTGAAAGAAACAGCTAGAAAGTCATCTTACAGAAAATCCAGGATATTACCACTGGAGCTGAGGTCAGGTCATTTGAGTAAGGATTAACCAAAAGGCTACTTACTCTCCATACTGAAGGAGCACTTTACGTCCTTGCAAAATAGGGAAATAGCTCAAAATATGGAAATAGCCAACATATTTTGGCCAAGATCACATTAACCCAGGAAAAAGCATGTTTGGTTCTCCCAATCAATGATATCTAGAGGGATCTTAGTGCCTCCCAGATACAGGTGAATAGCTGGGTTATTGCTTTTACTTTTTCTAGTCCAGTTTAAAATTAAGCTGCTCTAAAAGCAAAAGCAGACGAGAGAAAAGGATGACAGCATCTCACCAGTTATTTCTTTGGAGTAACAGACATGAAAAATGTTTTGCTAAAGAGCTACTAATCATAATTGCTATTATGCAGAATTGCAAATAACTAAATGGAAATGAAAACTAAAAGTATTTCAGAACAAGAAACTATATAAACATTCCCAAGGAATTCAACATGTGTTCCTGAAGTTTGCCTCATTGAGCATGAAAGACCCTCCAAACTAATCAGTAAAACAGTAAACAACAGAAGTTTGTTTAATTTAAAAGCACTGAGTTTGTGTGCTTCTGCAAGGCCTCTGGCTTGGTGAAGCACAACATTTTCATTAGGAAAGCCCAAACAAGAGCCAAGCCAGGCAGATTAAATTCATTCCAACAGCTAACACATAAGTCAAAAACCATGACCATAAACATAAAAACATCATACTGCAGGTGGTTTCAGTCTCAGGGGAGCTATCTTATTTTGCAGTTTAGCCAATGACTTGGAAGAAAATAATTAAAAAAAAAAAGACTGTGAGATTGTGAGATCGTGACTGAAAAACTATGCAGGTGACAAGTACCAAGGAAGCTGTTAATTACAAGGAGGAAAGACAACTGAAAGACAGCCATCTGTGTGCACCAGCCTTCATCTTCTTGTGCAACAGATGAAGAAGTTGTGAAGACCTGACAGTACTTGACAGTGTCCTCCTGAGAGAAAAAACAAGATCCCTGTTCAACAATCTCTAGTGTCATCACAAGACTATATAATAAGGGAAAAGAAAGTATAAAGGTCATTGCGTCTCTGGATTTCACAGGACTGCATCCCAAGTATTACCTCCAGTACTGCTATTGAAACATCTAGAACATTTAGAAAACTCGAAACCATTTTAAAAAGGTTGGAATAATTAAAGAATGGGAAAACATAATGAAGGAACTATATTTTCCACTTCCACAAAGAGAAGGTAAAGAATAAGACAGTAACTGTAGAAAGAGCAGAAATTTTGATTGACAAGGCTATTAAACATACAAAGAGCTAATAAGAACCAGAGCTAACAAAGCCGGTAGTTAAGGACAGTCAAATTAAGCAAACATTAAAGCACGTAATTTAAGACAGTGGTAATTACATCAAGTGAATATATTGCAGACCATTGAGAGTCTATGATGTGACTTTCTGTTAGCAAAGCAGGCTATTTTTTGAAAATAAATGTTCTAGCTCCTAAATGTTCTAATCAAGGACTCTTCTGTTTCATTTTGGATCCATAATCACTTAAACACAAAATAAATTTACAGCTTCACTTTAGTCCTTGCCATCCATACCTTGATCACTCATATATAACTGGCAAAAAAGTGAAGTAGAACAAAAGATCCAGGAAAGAAGCTGCAGAATAGGAAGAAGTTTCTCAGCAAGCAGGTCCTCACACCCTGATGAGCCACCTACAGACTGGCTGCCACGGCTAGCTTGTGGGCACATCCTGGAGGTGTCTGAGGAGCATATTGAAAACAAAGTCGACAAAATCATGGGGCTTGGGACCAACCATAGTGGTTTTCCTACCAGCGCCAGGACCAAAGCAAGCTGCTTCCTAACACTATACAGCTGCTTCTGGGAGCTCATGTACAGCGCCTGGCAAGGCAGCCTCTCCTGGCTCCCACAGTATCACTGTCATTGAAGGTTGTGTTTCCTCCCTGCTGCCATAAGGCTGAGATTTCAGCATCATCTGATCACATCTCTGCAGATGAAGAGTCTTTATCTGTCTCAACATACGGTTTGTTGACGTCTGTTATGCTACTGAAGCTAAAGTACACTCATCTTTGAGATGTCTGGCATTTTCATATCCTTTTGAGTGCTATAGAACCAAGTCACCTTTTCACTCGCAGCTTGAAAAAAAAAAATGAAAAAAAAATCAAGGTTTTCTAAATAAATGCAGGCAACAACTATAAAAAACAATTATAATTTAAAATCCTTGCTTTTAGCATAATATTAGAAAATAACATAGATCAAGTCTTACCACTTGCAATTTCTGCATTTTTATATCTAGGAAAAGAATCTAAACTGGAAATTTGCTCTCTACTATCTTAAGCTTCTATTCCTCTCAAGACTGGCAGTGGAGCAACAAGTTTTATAAGAACTTGTGTGCTTCCTTATCATTCAACAACATCAGCCACTCATCTTACCTGGAGTCCTCAATATTACACAAAGCCAAGTTCCAGATAGTGAATGAAGAAAATCTATAGCAGATATTTTCCTTCGGCATTTTAGAATGCCAAGAGAAAATAATATTTTATTTTTCTTCCTGGCTTAATGCTAACATACAGTTCATTCAAGACAGTTTACAATACAAATGCCACCTCAGTATGATAAAGTGTCGAACTCTGTTCCAGGATGTTATTTAAAACACAATCATATTAAGCATTCCCTCTGTCCAAACCCAGCAGGTAATAGCTTCAGGAATAAAGCATAGTTCCAAAGGCCATCAGGGCACAATAAACATCGAACAGCCTGTGCAGAAGACAGCTAAAAGTAATAAGATGAAAATCACTTCAAACTACCCAACGTGATTTTCTGCTCCCTTTTCTCCTCCCCCACTTTAAAAAAAAAAAAAAAAAAAATATTGAATCAAGCAGCAGAAAATGAAAAGGTCCTGTGAGAGATGGCTGTGTGCTATCGCTGCACGTGGAACTTGCAGGGGTTTTCTCTCCTAGTTGCTTCTGAACACATGACCTTATCAAAAATTCAAACTATTAATGGGAGGCAATTTCATTTAAGGAATCATTGCTTTACATTTTTAACTAATGATGGAGCTTTTTTTTTTGGGGGGGGGGTAGGGGATGGGATACTTTCATCTGTTATGGGATATTTTCATTTGTTATGAAAATATTTCTAACATCACCAAGCATGAATTATTTACTGCTCTCCATTCTGCTGAAAGAAGAAAACCCCCAAACTGACAGAGTATACGCATGTTAGTTCTAGGAAAGAGAAATATTCCAGACAAGCCCAACTGAGGGGAAGAAAAGACAATCACTCTCTTATCTTAAAACTAAATCGACTTGGTAGCTCTAAAAGTCCACTGAAGACTCCCCAACTCTTTTGTGATTACAATCAAAGTCCTTATTGTAAAGTCTGTCCCAATGAATTTATCTCTGAAAACCTGCTGCAGATATTTGTGCAAAAGGAGGAAGATTGTAAGAGAATCATCACAAATCCAAAGATGAACATTAACATGGAGACTGCAGAAAACAGAGAGCTTTTACTTATAATTAAACCAACAAGCAGTCAGATGACACACACTCTGCTTGTACCACTGAAACCAACAAAAACCGAATTCTACTACGAAGATGCCTACACCTACATGGTCCTGGCAGACATACAAAGGCAGCTACTGCCTCTGCTTCCTGATCTGCAGCAATTGTTTGTCCTGGAAAGACCACGTAGTTTTGTCACCGAGATAAAAATCGCATCAATGCCACCCACCCTGGTTTTAGCTGCAGCGCTGACCCGATCCAGCGAGAGCTCCAGAACTGTCCCGGACAAGGACTCCTACCTTCCACAAGCACGTTCAATATTTTCACCCATAAACACGGCGGCTTCTCAAGACAAATTCTGAAACAGCGACAGCTTATTTCAGCTTGACTGCACTTACAAGTTTCTTGTCCTTCCACCGCTCTCAGCCGCTCAGAAAAGCTGTGCGAGCTCAGAGCTACAACCAGCGCACGGAGCTCCCAGCGTAGGTCCTCGAGAAATCCCAGCCGCCCCTTCGAGGAGCAGCCCAAGAAGTTCGAAAGCTTGACTCAGTGTGTGTGAACGCGTAAATACACACCACGAGAGGCTGGAACGGCGTCCCGGGGCCAACCCTCAGACACAGCCCCCGCGGTTCAGGTTTCACTGGTAGCTCCGCACCGCGCCATCCGGGTCCCTGCCCAGACATCTCTGGAAATCCCAGCGGCAGGGCACCCGCCGCCCCAACAGCGCCTCGCAGCCCCTCGGTTAACTCTTTCAGCGCGCTCGCCAAGGAGGGCCCGCCCCCTCTCAGGGCGACTCACGGCTGGCGTGGGGCGGCGGGATTTCTCACGGCGCTCCCGGGAAAGAGATCCGATCGCTGACTGAGTCTTGCCGGCATTATGCCAGCGTAATTTTCTTTACTCAAAGAGTAATGAGGGCATACTCATATGCCCTTATGATATGATATGGCTGCTCAGGAAAAGAAAGTAAACATGCACGAACTTTAGATGGTGAGGAGGAGGACAAAATTAAACATACAGCAAGACACCTGTGTTGGTCTTCAGTTTCGTTAGCTGCCAAATGCAGGCTCACAGGGCAAACACCCAGAATGACACATTAGAAAAAACATTTTCTAATGGGCTGGAAAGCCTTGCGCCGTCAAGGACCATGACTGCTCTGCCAACGTGCCTGCACATATGGAAGCCTCACTTTATGCATCACAGGAATCAACATTATATAAAAAATTAATTCAGGCACTTGTGTAACTTTCATCTCCACGACTCTGCATCTTTATTTGAACAACAGCCATATTAACACAAAAAAAACTCTTGTTTAAATTATAGGCAATTACTGCTTTCTTACTGTACTGTTCTCTTAAGAAAGAAGTAACCTCAGGGGTATTTCCAGCTACCACAGAGAAAGAAGAGCAGCACAATGTACTTCCTAAGTGCAGAGACACGCAGGCAGCAAGCTGCAGGGCAGATTGGAACAGCAGTGGGTACGTGCAGAACCTCTGGACCCACACCAGACCTGCTCATGCACAGCAGAAAGAAAGCTCACAGCCTTGTGCCCACAATGCAGGTACTTTAAAAAACTGAGCTGCAGAGACATTCATATCCTTGAAGAACTGCACATCTAAAGTCTGGCTATTAAAACATAATTACAACTATAACAATCAGGGGACCCTTCATAGACAGATTGCCTTCCTCACTTTGCTTACTGGTGGTCCTTTGCTACTGTTCTTTCTCTCTGCAGTGGTTATGGTTTGCTAGCAGATATCCTTCTAAAAGCTGAGTTTCACACTGTAAAACAATAAATATTTGCAGCCTTATAGACTTATTTGTGAGATGCATTGAAATCCTTCAGCCTGAGTTGTCTTTTCTACATGTACATCATCACTATCCAATCATTCATTCACTACAGTAGGGAAAGGCCAGTAGGAACAGGTCTATAACTGGAAAAAGTTTATCTGACTCCATGCAACATGCACTTAGGGCTATGAAAAGCCTGCATTGGTGCTGGTAGGTACCCAGATTTCTGTGCCAAGACTGTACCTATCTAACTCCTTGGATAACAAATCTGAGCAGACTGAGACATTTCAAAGACTTGACCTTTGCATAGCAGGGAACTAAGATTTTGAATCTTTCCCTCTGGGAGAAGAACATTTATTTTCCCCAAAACATCTAATGTAACAAACCAGGAACACTTTACCAAGCAATCAAACAAAGGAGAAGGATGAAATCTACATTTGCACAGGAGAGTTTGGGTCTGCTCAGGCATGGAATACCTATGGCCAAGTCCAGGCAGTTCCAAAGGTAATTCTGCCCGTCTGAGCAAACATGTTCCTTTGGCAAGTGGGGTCACTTAGTTTGGGGGTCACAGAATACCTTAGTCAAGTGGCCTCTTCTTTGCTCATCTTATGTAGATCTGTAATTACTACAGCTACTGAACTACTTATAGATCACTACTAAGCTTCTTGTCCAAGTCTTTTATACCAGTGGAAGCAGCAAATATACTTTGTTGCTCTGTGCAGAGGTCACGTTCTCAATTGTTCACTGTAGAAGGCATAACAGGTAATTTACTTTAAATCTACTGCTAAAGTTAACTCCTGGCTGTTAACAACTGAAGATATATGCTGAAGAGATCTGACCCGCAGGAACACAAACAGGAAAGAAACCAGTTTCATTCAGTAAATCAAACTTATTCTGTAGTCATTTGCTGATCTAGCAAGAGTGGGTTTGCACATCTTGTGGATTTGATAATATATATATATATATCGGAGTCTTGTTCTTACTCTACATGTTCACGTGTGTATATATACATACATTCTTTGGAACAGGGATTCTCTGTAGGCATCACTGTAATCTGGCGAGAAAAGTGGGCAAATGCATAAACAAACAGGAAAATACACCACTTTTTTCAAGGTAACTAAATCCAGAAGGCATCTGCTACCACTGCAGCTTCTGTTGGCAATGGGGAAGGCAGTACTGGATTCACTACACATTTCAGGAAATAACTTCTCATCCTATTTTCACTGGTTATGTCATGCAACAGAACAGGCTGACAGTCATTTCCCATTTTCAGTTTCGTGGAACTCATTTCAGCTTACCCTGAACTCATTTACAGAAGAGATCTGCCTTATCTCCCCAGTACCCGGAATATTTTGGGAGACATAGGATGTTTTAAACACTACTGTTTTAACTTTCATTGGATATTTTGGAGTACTGGCTCACCTCTATTTCCTTGATTCATCCAGTATTACAGCTGTCAATAAGGAAAGAGCTGGAATTTATTATAGCAGGTTTCAGCAAAATTTAAGGCCATGAGGTAGAATATATAACCACAGCTCACCAAATAAATATTCTTCTGTATAATTAGTCTCCAGCAAGAAAAGGACAAATCATACTCAGAATTAATTGATGACACTTAAATCTTTTCTGTTTCCATAGGGAAAGATTCTGCAAGCTGTTTGACAAATGAGTAAAGCTATGTACACTAGCAGCCCTAAAGCACAGACATGCAAGTGCTCAGAGACAGGACCAAAATCTGAAGTATCTGAAAATGGATTGAAAAGTGTATGATCTTCCCTCTACATAAAGGAAACTTAGTCATCAAGAATGTCTGGATGATTTATATGTCTTCAAATCTATCAAAATCTAGATGTCTAGCTGGGTATCATTTATCTCAAAGAACCCATGGGCATCTAGTCACTTTCACATCCACCTCCCTCAGCTGCAGCAAGATATTCCTTACCCGTTTGTAGATTTTCTGCTTTCCCTGGCTTACAACTTCTTCCAGTCCTGTGCTTTGCAAATGAACCTCATGTGTAACCTTTAGCTGCACCAAGTAACATAATTCCTAACTACATGTTCTGTTTTCCAGTCTAGACCAGAGTAGTACATTAGTCCCAGTTGAGATGTGATGTCATATGTCAAGTCCCATGAGAGAACCAAAACATTAAATTTTTAAAAAAGATTTTATATCACTTTCCTTTTCCTTTCTGCGCAGGTGCTCAGAATAACGTAGTGTTGAAGCCAGATGTCAGTATTAAGCAGATAATTTCTCTTCCCTTTTATCTGGTCTGCTTCCTTCAAGTCCAGGTTGTTGAGTCTAGAGTTGTACTAAAAACATTATGAAAAACAAAATTAGGCTACCCTAGACACACAGAAGGAAGCTGGTTCAACTGTATTCTGATTGAGGAAAAGATGGTCACCCACATACTATGCACTTCAAGTTACACTAATTTTTTAGAACTGAAAAGTGTTGGAAGATAGCTTCAATAGACATAGTGATTTATGGATGTGACAGATCAATACATAAATGTAGAAGGCAGACAACCAAGATGAGGTACATCAACAAAAAGCTTTGAAACTAATGTTTTTGTTCAGGTACTTGGTAACTACAAAATCTGAGTCTTTCACAAGTCTATTGCCAGGATCTCAGATTAGCTCTGATTTTATGCCTAAACATCTTCCAGTACTGCTCCAAGATTACTTTGGAATTAGACATTACTAGCATAAATCTAAGGTTCTTTCCCAGCCATAAAGCAAATTTCATTTGGACTCATAGGACAAGCAGACCTGAATCTTTTGTGAGAAGCACAGAATACAAGCATATGTATCTCTGCAATGGATGGCAGCAGTTAGGAAGGAATGAAAGCAAAAATCCCCTTTCTAATGTAGCCATTCTGACAGTGAATCTTAATTTACTATTATAAGTCAAAGCTCAAACTATCAAATTCTGGGTCCTGTTTGCACAGGACAATTAGAACAGAACATGATTTTACTTCTGTTCCTTACTATGAAGAAAGAGTAAAACCTTCAAATATACAAATAGCGTGGGGTTTCTTCTCACTTTGGATGTTTCACAGAGTCCTTTGTGCCATACAAAAATAATGCTGGGGTTTTTTTTAAATGGAGTAAACAAGCCAAGGATCCCAAAGGGATCATAAGCAACATACCAGCTTAAGTAGCAGAACAAAAACAAGTCATAAGAGCTCAGAGGATCTCACCACTGGCCAAGAAATCTTCTCAAGCCACTAGGAAGAGAATGTTATTCATCAACAGTAAACAGGAGCTGCAGTTTATGTTGCCTCTCAATAGGCGGCATGGACTAGAAACATCCACGCAGTGAAGCAGACATAAATTTACAAGGAAAAAACAGTACCCTGCAGTGAACCTGGCTGCAGAAATAAATGTATCAGATGAGATGAATTTAGCACAGTTAAGTCAACAGGTAAAGAATTCAGAAAAACCTCAACAATGAAATTATGGCATTGTCACTGTGTCTGTATTTCATAATCCTCATGACTTGTACTGAGCTGTCTGCACATCCTGTCCAGAGGGCAGTCATTCATCTAACTGGCAAGGCTCATCTCCAAGCAGAAACATGAAAACACCAAAAAGAACATCCTCTTGGACTGATATTGTACTCCTTCGTATGCTTTCTTGTAACAAAAAGCTTTTACAGCAGGTGTATAGGTATAGTTATTCCATGAGGCACAATTTATGTCCTTTTAAAAATTCCCAAGTGCAAATCTATGACTTCTGCTGACATCTGCAGCAAAATACCACCCTCTGAGTCAGTCACTGTTATGTTACATCAGTAAAGAGCAAGCACAGAGGGGTAGGAAGTCAAGCACCTTTTATTAGGAAGTGTCTGTATTTTTTAGTTGAGAAAATGAACACAACTATTGCATTGTATTTTACCCTGGTGGCACATGAAAAGGAGGAACCTAACAGAACCAGAGTTTAACGTGAACACAGATACCCCAAGGGAAATTCTGACCTGTTGGATGGCAGTTCTGAAGAATGAAAAGCCTCATCGTATGAACTACTTCATTTAAGATGCAAAGGGCAACAGAGGTAAGACAAACGTGACCAAATCACAAAAAAAAAAAAAAATCCAAGAGAACAAAACCTAAACACAATTGTTTTGCAATTTGCCCACAAAACAATTTCCTGCATGAGGCAACAGACTTAGTCACCAGGGGCAACTTTGAAAATTTGGTTTTGAAGACTCGATAAGACAGTAAACAATCCTTGCATGGCGTTTGTAGGTCAGCTTTCATTATTGAGGAAAAGTAAGCAGAGATGATGAAAACAAAGAGACTGTTCCATATTGCTAAAGGATTATTTTAAGGAACATGCCAAAGACTGCTAAGATGCCTTGAATTCATCCGATGAAGTTACTATGTCAGGATTGCTACTATCAAGACTTGTGCAATGCCTTACAAACTAAGCATACCGTTTCCCAGATTGTGCAAATCTTGTCTTTTTCATGGATGTTCTTCCATGTGCAAGTATCCCTTCTAGTCTTCTCTCATTACATCATCATGATGCCAATTGTACCATGAGTATATAAATACTTGCATAAAATCTGGACCTACTTTTACCAATGCATTGTATGCCAAGGGAACCTCATTTTCATCATGCATTTCACATGAACATGAGGTAAGGAGAACCTGAGTGCTACTTCAGTCCAGCAGTAGTGCAGTACACCTGTCTTGATGGCAGACAGTTAAGTAATACAATATCCATCACTTCCCAAACTCATGCCATAGCCCTGCTATGTTTATTCCCTTTTTCTATGAAAACACGATTCAGAAGGGCATCAGGAACAACTAGTGAAAGAATTTAAAGAAGACAGATTGCGTGCAGTCCACGCTATCACTCTGCAGTAAGTCAGCTATAATGTCATAAAGTATGACCAGAGATTTTGGGGATAAACATGAACTATTTGCTCCACTGTAGCACAGAGCTGAGAGCTATAACAAATACAGCTACAGTTCCCTGCTTCATCTGGAGAGCCAGTTGAGTATTTAAGCACTAACTGTCAGCCGCTTAACATTTACTCTGCTCCACTATTTGCTTTGAGAGCTTTCAGGATCTCCCAATTAAGCTCTTCAAATTCCGAAAGGGGATTCAAGTAACAGTTCTAGCAACAGATTCAATATTAACAGAAAACACAGCCATCCAAAGTCCTTTCTCTTCCATTCCTTTGGATGCATCCTGAGGCATGACTGACACACAATCCTCCATCTAAAACAACAGCACTTACTTTAAAATACTAGAGAGCTCGAGTCATTTAGTTTTAACAGTACAACAAAATAAGGCCTTTATCTTCATAGTCCAAAAGCCCCACTTGCCACTCTGCATACTTGCTTTTGATGAAACATAAATAAGGACTTCTTTCTGCTATTCTGTACATGAATGCCTCTTTAGCATCTGTCCATCCTTATCCCACATACAAGCTGTTTTCAAGGCCATTCCATAGACTCAGTATACTTCTGCTATATATTTTATGCCTTCCAGGTGCTTAATAAAAATCTTCCAACAGAAAAAAACTCCATCTAGCTTCTCTCTTGCAATGACATTGTCATCTGTTCTTCCTTCCCCTAGAGCTCTCTATGGATACTCCCTTCTTCATTGAGACCCTTTACCCAAGAAGAACTCTGCCCTCATGAGCAGAATTTTACATCCAGGTATTTTAAAGTATCTATATTATGCTTGCCACCTGCATATGTCTTAAGCCTCTGTCACAGTTTCCCCAACACTGTGCAAAACAGATGCAGTGTGTGGACGTGATGACATGAGCAGATGCTACATGGAATCAGATATTCAAATGAAGCAACATAACTGGATATCTAATTATGGCAATAAAGTCTGCTGCCTATTTAAAAAAAATAAATTAATCTCATTTTCACAGTACATACTGCAAGCACAGATCTGTCTCCTCTTACAGGCAAGCTATGCATGGGAATCAACATTGACTGCTCTCCAGCTTCTTCAGAGCTGTGAAGAACCCTTCTGTGACAGATATCCAGATCCAGAAATGGAGAAATGAAGACTGGATCTGCTATTTCCAGAATTGAGAAACTCATCAGCTGCTCCCACTAAAGCCTTAGTCATGAAGTTTTCCTCAACATGAGGGAAGCTGTCACCTTTCATCCTTTGTAGACAGAAGCATTTGCAAGTCAGTACACAATTCTAGCATTCGAACTGTACAACAAATGCTGAACAACAAGAGGGCAATCCAACAGAGGCTACCAGGGATTCATATCTGCCTCATGCTTTGTATTGCTATCTGTATCAGGTATCAGAGAATATAAACTAGTGGATAAAAATGTATACTAAATCTCAACAGGCAGAAAGTGAGACAAAATAACAACAAACATAAAATTAGGAAGAATATTTACCTTTATGGAAAGTTATCCCATTGACTCTTGGGTAATAGTTGTAATAATAGTTGTAATAATCTGCTGCAGAGGAACAGGATGAAGTTGCCCCTTCATTGCACTGGAAGCAAAGTTAAGAGGAATGTGATTTGTGAATCCTATCTCAACAGATCAGGAAATGTGTCTAGATATCACTTCAAGCAACTGTATAAAGCATAAGTAAACAATATCTTGCCAATTTTTACACAGACCATAAAAATTAGAGAGAACTCACTGATTCTAGGACTTTTTCTGGCACAAGATTATTTTGGGCAAGTTCTTTTTTTTTTTCTGCATTTGGTGGCATATAGGTGGCCTGGAAGAGGGGAGAAAAAAGTAGCCCAGTATTGGTCCTACTGGGTGAGGTACAGTCTCAAAAGAGCAAGTGAGATGTACACAGCATTTTGGTCTTAGAAGCTCTGGGATGAAAATTGCTTTAGTAAAATAAACCACATTTAGAGAGGTCTCTTGTTTTGAGATGCACACTAACATGAATAAAAGGACTCAGCAGCATACCTTCTCCAAAGCTCATAAGTACAGGGCCAGCTATACACTGCAGCAGGGCAGAAAGTCCTAAGCAGGCACACCACTGTTTCACTGGACTATCTGAAGGCATATACCTGCAGCGGTATCCTGGCTATTAAAACAATACAACTGGGATGTTGGAAGGGGCTCCCAAAGGAGAAATAGATATGCACAACTCACACCACATCTTAGAGGAGAAAATAGAACTATTTTTACTACTGCTTAGTCACATGAAACAAATTACTTCCAGAATTTAGCTAAGGGGAGAAACATTCTATTGCACAGATGTTTTGGTGGTAATATCCCAGTGCCGATACTTATGCTTAATTCCTCCCCAAAGCAATCTGCATTGTACTTTATGAACTCCATTAATTAAACCATCACCTCTGTCAGCCAACCACTCACTACACCCCACTCTTATTTGGAGGCACAAAGAGACAAAATACATTTATAACACAGTAAGTAAGTCACTCAACCCAAGCAACATCCAAGAAGATGTTAGTTACATAACAAATTCTAGAATACTTTCCATTTCAGTAAGCTACTGACTCACCCTTTGTGGTCGAAGCATCCTCAAAAAATAAGAGAATGACATAATGAGTATGGACTTTGGGAAGTTAAATCTGTACCAAATTGTGCATAACACACAGACCGGCCCAAGATAGATATATTTTGGGGGCAGAACCAACTTTAACATGCACTACTGAGGAGATGAAAGCAGATGAGTCCTTTTTACTGGATAGAGACGGCCTCCTGAAAGAGTAGACCTAAATTAATGGCAACAAAATAGAAACTTTAAGTTTTGAAAGGAGTTGTGCAAATATTTGATGATTATAAATCTGCTGAAGAAATTGTAAGACTGTCAAGGCAAACTGTTGAAAGACATTACTTGCTTATACAATATAGTAGCCCACCATTCCTCCTGAATGCTATAGCCACCTCATCAATAGAGGCATTGTATTTTTTCGGAGACACGCAGAAAAGTCAACTTTAAAACCCAATACAGAAGTGATCATGAATTTTAGTAAAGATTATTGCAGTTTTCCGATTTTTGGGAATAGTTATTTCCTAGACACATATATTGCCCTCTTATCCATGTGCCACCATACAAACAAGTAAATTGCTTACAACAGAGACCGTAAAGATAATACATACTCTCTGTACAACAGGCTAAAATATCACTTTTTACACAACAATTCTACCCTTACTCTAAATTGGATTAAACAATTCAGTTCATCACGCAGATGTTCTAGACTTACTTTTCAGATAAGGTTCTTGTGTCAAAATAAGAGCAGCACAGGTAGAAGATCATTTTTGAAAGAAAAAACGTATTTTATAACAATGTAATTATATTCTGGAAATAATTTTGTTGTTGATTTACTCAATGACAAAGGGTTCATCACTCATGTTCGCTCTGAACATGCATTGCTGCTTGAAGAAAATGCAAAATAGATCTTAGTCCTTCTTCAGAGCCTGGGACTACTGTGCAACTGGGGCAATATGTGAGCTCTTCTTTGTCTAGCACTGAAGTATGTCGATAGTCACAAGGAACATTAGACACAGTCTTTAACTGATGGGCCAAAAATTCACAGTTCTCATAGCGTTGACAGCAATTTAAAGGTTGGCCTTTCATCTAACAGCTAGGATGAAAAGCCAGCACTCCAAATTCTGCATACACCAACATACAAATTTTTATATGTTAGATTCATAAAAGGTTTCTTCAACAAGCTTTTCATTTTCAGAAATAACCTAAAAAGGGTATCAAGAGCTCTACAATCCATTATTTCTAATAGATATGCAGTCCTTGCAAGTATACCTTGCTATTATCAAATAATGCTGAACTTTAAATATTTAAGTATATTTGGACCCATCACAAGCTAGGTAGAACATTTATTTTCTGTTTTCCAGTTATCTGAGTCACTTTACCTTTAAAAAGGAAATGTATCAAGTGTTTTCCTTAGACTTTTAATATAGGAATCTTATCTGCACAGGTAGAAATGAAGAAAATGCAGATGAGGCCTGACCAAAACAGCTCAGAGGTGTGTGCCCTTTTAAAAGTGAAAAATAGTATTTTTCATCCTAACTACCATTTTTAGATTTTAAAATTGCATATTATTTTGAAATAAACAAAATTATACTTTCCAGTTTAAGTACAAAGCTAGAATCATAGAATCATAGAATCATCAGCTTGGAAAGGACCCACTGGATCACCGAGTCCGACCATTGATGGTGGTGTGTAACCTATCCGAAATCCCACATAAGCCTCTACAGGCTGAATTCAAGTGATGTTTAACAAAGGAGAATTACTTACACCACAAGAATCTAATCTCAGTGGAACTGAATAGGTTTTTTTATAAAACACATGCAACTACATGGTTGTCCTTTACTAAAGAAAATATTTAACCCTATTTCCATTACACGGAAGTTTGCATGTCGAGCAATCCAGCATACCAAATGGCTTTAAATTTAATTCTAGATACTGACCAGTATTACTAAATATGGTAAGTCAACTTCATTGTCACTCAAAATGACCTAAAATCTAAGTGATAACTGATGCTGCAAAGAGTTACAGTACCCTAGTGCAACTGCAAATGTTCAAACATCTTGTTAGAACTCCTGTTTAGAAGATGATGTTAGCCATTTCGGATATCATTGAATTACATTTATAATTGACCTTGTCTAGCATCAACTTTTCAGTTAAAAAAACAATCTCCATCCCCTCTTTTTTTTGTTTGCTTTTTATGGTATTAAACACATGTGAATAAATGGACAGGCAAAATAAGATTCCTTTCAGACAGAAATGGCAAACTACTCACTAACAAAATACTATCAACTCTATACAGTAAATGGAAGAAAGCATGATTAGTGCTTCATTTGAAGCTATCAGATATGTTACTAAAAAGTACAATGCAGAAACTAAATGTAGAGGATAATTAATTTGAAAACTCCTTCAGCGTGCAATAATTGCTAAATACCATTAATAGCTTCTGCACATTTCCTATAGAGCAATTTACAAAAGTGCTAAGGTTTAAACACACATTTACTTACAGACTGACAACACTCTTTCTTCCTAGCAGTTAGGCTGGCCTAACTCTTCCCACAACTCTTTTTTGTGGGAAGTGTTACTCTGAGCCCTCTTGCCACAGTTAAGTATAGAGGACAGCAGCTTCAGCTCAGGCACGGGACTTCAGTGTAAAACAGTCATTGAAGACCCACAGGTTCCCTCTCATTGGCACTCACACAACTCACAGGGCAGTAAGCCCTGGAAGAAAGGCAACAGCAGATACCATCTGATAAATCCTTAAACGTCCAAACCTTTACTAGCTCTTTTTCCTTAGTACTAAAGCTCTTTTCCATCATCCTGCAGTTCAAGCAGAAAGAGGAAGGATCCACCATAGAAAACTATTTTTCATCAAGTTATAATTCACAACATCTAATTTTTTTGACTGGTTTTGACTCCTTCTGGCTATTGAACAATCCCCTAGATTTTTGGAGGCAATATTTAATAGTGTTAGTTAATGAAAACATCTGACTTTTCCAAAAGCTGACTTTCCCAATAGCTGGAAACTATTGACTACAGGAAGAAACCTTGAACAAATAGCAAAACAAATCAGACATTTAGAAACAGGAGGTAACTGAAGAGTACAGGAGCTATATGATCTCTCAACTGTGAAGAAACCACCACCTGCTTTTGATGTACATACAAAACGTTCAGGCAGAACAGTAACAGAGTGCACACATGTTCTTTGTTGTGGAGCCTATAATTCTTAACTAGGTTATTATTCCCATTTTCTTTGCTAAAGAGGCTCAAGACGGAGCCAGAAGTTTCTACCCAGGTATTAAATGGCACCATGTCCTTAGGGAAATGGCCATTTGACAAGCTCTCCTGTTCTTCACTTGACTGCTTAGACAGAGCAGCTTTTAAGACTGATTCAACCAACTTAATTTCAGGGTTAAGGTATTACGAAAACACAAAATTCTTTAGACTTTTGTGTAATAAAGAGAGTCTAGAGTGCTATTTGTCAGTTAATGTGTGAATTCTTTTTTCATAGATTTGAGCCACAGCTTGTCAAACATGAACTGCTGACTTTTTAACCTTTGAAAAATACTTTTGGCTGAATCATAACATGTAAAATAAATAAAAGTAGATTATAGAACTAATAAGAAATTTGTCCTTTCAGTTATACAAAGAAACAGCTTCCCACAAGAAAATTGATACCCTAATTATAAGCATCTGAGAGAGACAATCTTGCACTTTGTATCCACTGGTCCTATAAATCAGAAGCTCCTAAGTTAGTTTAATTTACTTTTTTCATCTGGAAGCCTTCCATATGCTTTAATGTTTCAACATGCTGTTGTTTTATATCAAAAAAGTTATTATGGCTGTGGAGAGGGTTATTGCTGCTTTAACTGCTAAATTAAATTTTCATCCTGGCTCCTACCTCAGTGTTTGATGAGCAAGAAATCAGAAAAATAGAGATTATAACATCCATTTCCCAAATGATGAAAACAGGTATCTTGTTTATTTTCATGGATGACACTAGGTCATACCATACCTCAGGCTCAGACAACTTAACCTCAAAGAGAATATATTTGATTTATTTTCACTGCTTTTATTCTAAAAGTACCTGTAAATTGGTTTGGTTATATTTTGTTTTAAGTCTGTAATCCATGGCAGCTGCTACCTCCAGGTCACTTCTCCCAAAATACTTTCTTTCACTAGTACAAAGACTTAACACAAATTCCTTTATCTATCGGAAAGGAGTTTTCAATGAATGACAGACTAAAATATGTTCAAAACTCGTGGTGTTATCCTGGCCCAGACAGAGCTTCATGCTGTCTAAGCCCAAGCTTTTGCCTCCTGTGAGCTTCTCAAACTCAAAAAAGTCAATTATTATTTCTCATCTGCCTCTTAGAGGCTTCCCCTATCTGTGCAAGCTTAGTGGCTCACAGCACCTTCCTTGTAGGCAGCCCTAGTTAACCCAAGTTTCTGAGGCAATGGTAGTACTGGTGTGAATGGAAGAAAAGGTGACACAGCAACCACACTGAAACAATGATAGTTTGTTACAGACTGAATACAAGTTCACTTACACAAAAAAAAGCAAAGCAAGAATAGCTGCAAACACCATTCTGACAAAACAAATAAGGACCTAGATAAATTGTTCCTAACTTTACCATCGTGTAACTAGAGTGTTTTGATCTTCGCTTAAAATCGGTATGCTTAAATCCATATAATATCAGTTTAAACTGCATTGGTTTAAAACATTTTTCAGATGGTATAATTAAATTGATACAAAATGTGTCTATATATTTACAAAACAGCTTTTGGTTTGTATTTTGTTTCACTCACCTGGTTGTCACATGGCTCATGCTACTGCAATACAGAACTTTCCTTCAGTCCCAATTTTCTACTCCTATCACTGTGTTACCATTTAGAATTGTAGAAGGAAAGAAAATTGAGCTCTTCATCTTCAGCCAGAACAAAGCTAAATAACTGCAGTGCCTACGACGCAGCAGACAGATCAGGCCCAAAGAGAAAGACACTGAACAAAGGTTGAGGGGTTCCCTCCCTTTTATGTCAGTGGCTCTAAAACTCTGTGCCAAACTTTATACTGCTTTTAGTTTCCCATCTATCTGCCACAGATCGAGTACCAAGAAAAATATCATGGCAAGGAAATATGCAGTAAAAGACCCAGCAAGAAGCATCACTTTCATCGTATGGCTATGCAAACATCAGACCTCATTCTTTAACTGCTGGATGAACCAAGTCCACCCCTTACCTACCTCTCTGAGGGCCAGTTGGATGCTGGGATATGCTGGTGTACCAACCTTTCTGGAAGAACGCACTGGAGTGGGGTAGAACCTGCATGCTACAAGTATGGGAGACAGTATCTCTCATGCACAAGGAAGCTATCATCAGGTATGGAAAGCTAGGGATTTCATGCTGATTATTCTTCACTGACTATCTATCAATATTTTATTTCAACTTTGTGGTAGCACTTGATAATTGAACATCTCAGTTGTAGGTGTGCAGCAAGAGTAGGTGAGCTATCAAGTTAATTTGCTAAATATTTAATTTGCTAACACGTAATAAAAAGCAAGAGTTCTCCTCCAATCCCAGTACGAGGTGTCAAATTGTGGCAGATAAAAAACAAATTCTGGTGATCTATGGGTGTACTGGACCGATGTACCAAGAAGGAAAAGTCCTGCTTCCTTTCTTCACCAATACATTAATAACATTATGGAGGAGTGGCTTGTCAAATACATGGCACTGACAGTCACGTTTCAGCCCTGTTTTGTAAAATGCAGGTGCCTTAAAACCAAACCAACCAAACAAAAAACAACACAAAAAAAACCACCTCCATGAGAACTTTTTTAGAAGGACCTTTGTAGGGAAAGCAGGTTAAAGAAGAGAAATACAAGGCAGGAGCTGAGGCCAAACTTGGCCAGGAAAACATAACACAGACCTCCTTGCCAGGACACCAGCAGAGCACAAACTATGTGTGGAATAAAACTATGTGTGGATGAGAACCACAGAAGGCAAAGCCTCAGAAATATGAAGCCAACTTGCTGAGAAAGGTTTGACAACCCTCTCAAGGAGCATCCCATAAGCCTGGGGAGTTAAGGCAGCCTTCTGAAATTTCTGCACCTATGTCACATTCAGAGATTTACGATTCAAACCAAGACAGTCCCCAGAATCCCGAGATCTGAACTGCAGGTAGCTTGGCAAATGTGAGTTAAATACCATGTATACAAACACTGCGCACAGTTTTGTCAACACAGAAGAAATAAGCCCAATAGATATAAAAGTAATTCCAGGTGTTCTCACAAAGTTTCATGAAACACCGTCTTTGTACTTTCCTCCATCACTAAAAAATGTGCTTACCAAGTTACCTGTATTTTGACCTATCCTGAAACCATGAAATTATCATGTCAATCACCGAACAAAGATGTGTAAACAATGAGGCCTTTCAGTGACTGAAAATACAGCTGTCAGTTGCTTGCAACAATCTGTGTGCATGCAGGGAACAGTAAAAGGAAAATTATATATGTGAAAAAAATAATATACAGGGTATTGAGAGGGGGAACACTGCAATAATATCCTGTTAACGTGGCTCATGCCAGCTCTTTAAGCTGAGGATATATCATGGTTTTATATACACAAGGTGAAAGGAAAAGTTGATCAAGAGAAAATAAATACTTTACCTATAAATAGAGACTTTCTTCCAGAAACGCTTCAGAGATGTAACAGTACTGTAAGTGTAAGCAGAGTATTGAAAAGGAACTACCAAAGATTTTGCAATATGCTGAGCAGAAAATGTTACATTTTCATATACAGTCATTGTATCACATACTTACCATTAAAACAGTGCTTACATTAGTAAAATTAGCATATAACAATTAAACTGTGGAATTATTTCCATCCCAAGAAATCAATACCAAATTTTCCCAGTCACTAAACCATTGCAACACAAGATTGACTTTTACGTGTTAAAATAAGGAGTATACCCTGGTTGTTCAAACAGGTCATAACGTTTACTCAGATACTGTTGAAAACATGGCCCTTATATTCAGCCTCATCCTCAAAAATCTTTCAGGGAGCAGAGCACTATTTATCAATATCACAGACAATTGCATGAAATTTATATTTCGTTTCTGCAGGCCTTTTGTGCAATGACTAACTGAATTATTTTTGCAGCATTGTGAAGGGATTTCAAAGGAAGTCCTTCACAAACACACAGAACAGTTTCCAAACCAGGACTTTCACAAAAATGCTTGCCAAAAAGATTATATTCATGGGAAGATATTTTTTTCACACTTAACTAGGAATGTTCAAACAAATTTATTCCTATAAATTTACGAAAATTGTGAACAGGGCAAGCATAAGTATGAAAGCTTATGCTTTCATAAGTGTCACAAACCTTATTGTGAAGTAACACTTGAAATAAAGTACAAATAACTGGTATAACTTAGATACTGATTAATAAAGGAACAGTAATTCTTCAATCTTTTACCAAAATATGCGTAAGGCTCTTAATATAGAGCTGGCTATGTGATCTGAAACAGCCTAACCTTACACCTCTTTCTTTGCTTCAATAACCTGCTCTTACCCATCCTAAAAAACTATCAGTACCTGAATATCACTGTGCATCATTTCATTTTCTTAGTTTCAGAGTTTGTGTCACTTGCAAGCTGACAGATCTGGAATTTAAGCCAGAAAATAAATGCCAGGACCCATAAGCAGCACATTTCAATACACAGCATTTAGTGGTCAAATAATTTTACGTCAGCATAGTCAACAAAAGCTCTAAGCTTTAAAATCCTCCCTTGACATTTGATGTGGCAGTATTGAAGTGGAAAGTAAAGCATCAGAGGATGTGAAGGGGGAAGGGGAGGAGACCAGGCTAGTTGGGAATGAGCCTGGAAGTGGGAAACCAGCGGCTGAGAAATGGTGTGCTGGAGAGGACCACCAGTACACCACAACAGGGCAAGTGAGAGCGAGTACAAGTGGGGACAGTAAGGATGAAACTGGGTCTGTGGAATTAGTTATTCCAAGGACCAGTCAATCAAGAATAAACTCTCTTCCCTTTACGAGGGCTGAAGGTTCATCAGCCCAGCTGAAGTGCATTTACACCAATGCACGCAGCATGGGCAATAAGAAGGATGAGCTGGAAGCTGTTGTAGGGCAAGGTGACTATGATGTCATTGCCATCACAGAAACGTGGTGGGATGACTTACATAACTGGACTACAGCTATGTTGGGATATAAACTCTTCAGGCGGGACAGGAAGGGTAGGAAAGGAGGCGGGGTAGCCCTCTATGTCAAAGAGTGCTTTGATACTCTTGAACTAGATTACGGTGAGGACGGGATCGAGAGCCTATGGGTTAAAATCAGAGGAGCCCACAAGAAAGGGGACTTTGTGATAGGAGTCTGTTACAGACCACCCAGCCAAGAAGAAGCTGCTGATGAGCTCTTCTATAAACAGCTGGGGACAGTCTCTAAATCTCTGCCTCTTGTCCTTGTGGGAGACTTTAACTTTCCGGATGTCTGCTGGGAGTACAATACAGCAGAAAGGAAACAGTCTAGGAGGTTCCTGGAGTGCATCGAAGACAACTTCCTTGCACAACTGGTTAGCGAACCAACAAGGGAGGGTGCCTTCCTAGACCTGCTGTTTGTGAATAGAGAAGGTCTTGTTGGGGATTTGACGGTTGGAGGACGCCTGGGATTAAGCGATCATGAGATGATAGGGTTTTCAGTTCTAGGTGGGATTAAGAAGGGGGTTAGCAAAACAGTCACATTAAACTTCCAGAGGGCAGACTTTGGCCTGTTCAGAAGGTTGATTAGCAAAGTCCCGTGGGAAACAGTCCTTCAGGGCAAGGGAGCCCATGAGGGTTGGGCGCTCTTGAAAAATGAAATCCTAGCAGCTCAAGAGCAGGCCATCCCTGTGTTCCGGAAAAGGAGCCGGCGGGGGGAAAAGCCAGCTTGGTGGAGCAGGGAGATCTCAAGATGCGTCAATAAGAAGAAGAAGCTCTATGTGCTCTGGAGGAAAGGACAGGCATCTTGGGTGGACTACAGGGACGAAGTGAGATCGTGCAGGGAAAAAATCAGGAGGGCCAAGGCCCAACTAGAATTAAAACTCACTAAGTCTGTGAAAGACAACAAAAAGTCTTTCTACAAGTACATTAACAGGAAAAGGAGGACGAGGGAGAATATCCAGTCTCTATTGGATGCAGAAGGAATAACAGTGACAGGGGATAAGGACAAGGCTGAGGTACTTAATGCCTTCTTCGCCTCAGTCTTTAATAGCAAAGAAAGTTGTTCCTTCTGTTTACAAATCCAAGAGTTAGAGGGGCAGATTGAGGCTCCCGTGATCCAAGAGGAGGCAGTTAGAGACTTGCTTGCCCAGCTAGACGCCCACAAGTCTATGGGGCCGGATGGGATCCACCCAAGAGTATTGAAGGAGCTGGCGGATGTCCTTTCCAAACCCCTATCCATCATCTTCCAGAGGTCCTGGCTGACTGGGGAAGTTCCACTAGACTGGAGGCTGGCTGATGTTGTGCCCATATACAAGAAGGGTTGCAGAGAGGATCCGGGGAACTACAGGCCTGTCAGTCTCACCTCAGTGCCAGGGAAAGTCATGGAACAGGTGATCTTGAGTGCTATCATGAAGCACATGCAAGAGAACCGGGTGATCAGGCCCAGTCAACATGGGTTTACAAAAGGCAGATCTTGCCAAACTAACCTGATCACCTTCTATGACAAAATCACTCAACTACTGGATGGGGGAAAGGCTGTGGATGTAGTCTTCTTGGACTTCAGTAAAGCCTTTGACACAGTTTCTCACAGCATTCTGCTGCAGAAACTGTCAGCCTCTGGCCTGGACAGGCGCACACTCTCCTGGGTTGAAAACTGGTTGGATGGCTGGGCCCAGAGAGTGGTGGTCAACGGAGTTAACTCCAGCTGGAGGCCAGTCACAAGTGGAGTTCCTCAGGGCTCAGTACTGGGTCCAGCTCTGTTCAATGTCTTTATCAATGACCTGGATGAAGGCATCGAGTGCACCCTCAGCAAGTTTGCAGATGACACTAAGCTGGGAGGAAGTGTCGATCTGCTGGAGGGTAGGGAGGCTCTGCAAAGGGATCTGAACAGGCTGGACTGCTGGGCCAAGACCAATGGGATGAGGTTTAACAAGGCCAAATGCCGGGTCCTGCACTTGGGGCACAACAACCCTATGCAGCGCTACAGACTGGGGGAAGAATGGCTGGAGAGCTGCACGGAAGAGAAGGACCTGGGGGTGCTGGTTGACAGCCGACTGAACATGAGCCAGCAGTGTGCCCAGGTGGCCAAGAAGGCCAATGGCATCTTGGCTTGTATCAGAAATGGGGTCACCAGCAGGTCCAGGGAGGTGATTCTCCCTCTGTACTCAGCACTGGTGAGACCGCACCTTGAGTACTGTGTTCAGTTCTGGACCCCTCACCACAAGAAGGATGTTGAGGCTCTGGAGCGTGTCCAGAGAAGAGCAACAAAGCTGGTGAGGGGGCTGGAGAACAAGTCTTATGAGGAGCGGCTGAGAGAGCTGGGGTTGTTTAGCCTTGAGAAGAGGAGGCTGAGGGGAGACCTTATTACTCTCTACAACTACCTGAAAGGAGGTTGTGGAGAGGAGGGAGCTGGCCTCTTCTCCCAGGTGACAGGGGACAGGACAAGAGGGAATGGCCTGAAGCTCCGTCAGGGGAGGTTCAGGTTGGATATCAGAAAAAAATTTTTCACAGTAAGAGTCATTGGGTACTGGAACAGGCTGCCCAGGGAGGTGGTCGAGTCGCCTTCCCTGGAGGTGTTTAAGGAACGGGTGGATGAAGTGCTTAGGGACATGGTTTAGGGAGTGTTAGGAATGGTTGGACTCGATGATCCAATGGGTCCTTTCCAACCTTGTGATTCTGTGATTCTGTGATTCTGTGATTCTGTGATGTACCAGAGGTGACCAGCAAACAGCAAGTGGCAGCCACCTCTTCATCTGATGAGCTCACCTGTCTGAAGTCCTATAAACCATCTCCCAAGGGGTTTGCCAGGGTAACTTCTGACTTGTGATCAATTTTTTTATGGTCTCTCTGGGTGTCCAGTCAGAAGTTATCTCTGGGGTGACTGTATCATGCAGCTGTTCCAGCAAGCTGGAACATGTGAAAACATACTCAGCCTCCAGACACACCACTGACCATTTTCATTCATTGGCCTGGTAGACAGCTTATGTAAGGGAACTGTGTCTTTTTGTCTCCTCCATTTTCTTCTTCTGCCCTCTCCTAGCACGTGTTATTAATAACCCCTCTCTGTAATTCGCTTAGTCTGACCTCTTTTTAGGAGGGCGACTACAGTAAATCCTCTTGAAGTACCAGCAAAAAGCCTAGGTATTATTCAACGAGCTGTGCCTGCCTTAGAGATAGCCTTCAGAGAGCACTGCACAGGGCGTGTACGTGATAAGGTCTGTGGGAATTATTACAACAGTGGTTTCTCTGAAAGTAGGTTCTTAGCACCTGGCCACTACATTGAAGGAAATAATCCATGCAACCCCAGTTTAGGACAGGATGCGTGAACATACAAACAGAATTGGATTTCATCGCTCTCATCACCAGAATGTCAAGTGACAGTGAATCTGGTACAAAATGTTCTACCCCATAAAAATCTCAAATATTAATTAAACCATAACAGTTGCCAGGAAACCAGCTTTCCTATGTTCTGGGAAAGCAAACACAGAATTGATGTACCGGCAGTCTCATACTGCACTGAAAACAAACAGCTTATAGGGTTAAAGTCAGCAGAAGACAGATGAGCTGCCCTTTCTCATCAGCCTTCCATAACGTGTCTGCTTGAGACCACAGTGAAGACTGACTGAAAGCCAGCCTAGTCAGCCCATTAACCTCTTGCATAGTGCAGATTTGGAAATAATCATCCTTCCTTTAACAGGTGCCACTTCAAGAAGTTGTCAAGAAATATATTTGAAATAGAACTAATTTGGAATTCAGAGGCAATTGAACAATGAAACCCTCAGGTCTTGCCAGTAAACACTTTCTTTTCCATTTTAATTCAGGACAGATCATGCCACCCTTACACATATTATTCAATCCACTTACAGTAAATGCTCAGAAAATAAGTGTTATTAATTAATTAACTTTTCAAATGCTCATTTATTCCCTAATTCCCTTGGCTTTTAGTGAGCAGCTCAGCTGTGATACAGCTCAGAGCCTGTATCTCTCATGGACAGAACTAATTGTCTCCCAAGTCTCTGCTAAGTTTGTGAACCCATATACTTTTCTGATTTTAAAAAGTTACCATGGTAACACCTGCACTGCACTGCAGGCTGGAATTCAGCAGGCCTTGCTATTAGTCCTGTTCTTTAACTACTGGACTGGGCTTTTCCCTAATTTTTTGCTTCTTTGATTAAACTCACAATCATAACCTCCTGATAAGACAGAAATTACCTGTACAGTACATCAAGGCTGAAATATCAACCCAAAGAGCAGAGAAAAAATATCCACCGAGTAGCACATTTAATGAGCAAATATCTGTATGTAGAACTGTTGATTTTGCCGGGCATTCAACTAACTGAATTTTATGCAAGAAGTTTAAAATAAATGAAAGTGGTTAACTAGTGAAGGCATTTAAAAAGCAAACAGCTTCTGTTTGTAGTTGAATTTAAAACCTACGATTAATAAAAGTACTACCATCATGAAATCAAACAAGTACCTGAGGTTTTTTTGTTGCTAGCAACTCCATCAATTGAGCTTGTAATGCAACTTCATACAAAACATTTTATAAGCAGGTTCAGTTAGCACCACCTGAGTCAGCCAACCATCGGATCTGACATAAGCCAAGTGGAAAAGCAGCAATCTGCAGACATAATGGCCATTTATTTGAGTATCTCAGAGATGTGGGCCTGGACTAAGCTGAATTTGTGGGTTTTACAGCCTCATAATTAAACTAGTGCTACAGATGCCAAACTTTTAAATGGGCACAACTAAAGACTCTTCTGGGAGAACATGTCACATTACAAAGCACACAGGTCTCTTTTCTCAAGTATTTTCTTTTTATATCCAAGAGACTATTTTTTTTTACACATATATATATGTATCAAGATTGCTGGTGAAGTGCTGTGTAGGAGTAATAAGTTGTGTCATGGCTCTTTAAAAGACCTTGAGAAACACAAGATCATGCAACTGCTATGCCTAGAGCATTCAAAAGCATGAACGGGCAACAATTAAAAACAACAGTATAAAAAGAATATTTACTTCCTTCTTATAGACACGATCAAGAAACATGAACACTAATGGGAATATAGAATTTTCATTTTCAGAGGAAGTGACTTAAAGTAAACAAGTTATCCCAAAAGGATGGCCTCTGCAGAACAGATGCTAGAGCAGACAGCTTAACTCTGTGTCCAGAGAAATAAAAAATAAAAACTATTAAGACAAATAAAAGAAGGAATTTCCAGCTGAAAAGGTGAGCATTTTCTTTGCAGTGTAAATCAAGTACTACAAGTATTCTTCAGTTTAATTTCTCAGCCTTTTTACATGCTCCTCTTCATAATTCTTCCTTAGTTTGCTCATTGATTAAGACTAGCAGTCAAAAGCCATGAGCACAGTGGTCTAAGGGCAGCCAGCTAATAAGTGAATCATGCCCCTTGCCTGGAAAATTCTGTCTGAAAACGCAGTCTCATTGGTCAAATGGATCACTTCAAATATGTCAAAAAGTGCAATAATGTTAAAAAAAAAAAAACCAAAACCAAAACAAAAAACATTAAGTTGCCTCCATCCCCTTGAAATCCACCAGCCACACCACCATGAATTCTAGAGCACCTGTATGTCTTTTGTTTGTAAACGAAAAAAAATTTCTCACTCAAACTAGGCAGCTTCCCACATGTTCTACACCAGTGAACCCTAGCTAAATATTTTCTTAATTGTCCTACTTAAACTCCAGAAGGCGGCTGATGTGCAAGATCCTGTCTTGTAAGGGAAGGCATGGAAATCCAAACGAGTTCCATAACAGCAGCTTGGGAAGAATTATTTCACTGAAGGAGCAAATTCTTTGGTGTATCACCTGTTCTTTCAGACAAACTCAGGCTATATTGCCCACAAAAGGCTGAAAGACACCTCCTTTTTGACAGCTTCACTTGTGTCTGACACGAACTGCTGTAAAACAAAACATCAGAACATAACATGAAAATGCCTCTCAGTCATTCTTGACCTAAACCAGATTTGAGTAATATCAGGTCTAAAAAGGCCTGCAAAGTTTTCTTCCTATTTTTGCATCATTCCATGTTTCACCTAATGAGATGACTTAATGGTATACACCACCTATGCAGTCACATGGATCAAGGAAAACATAACAATAAGGCACTTATCAATTTTCTCAATGCCCTTTTAAAAAAAAAAATCAGCTGAAAACAGACCTTACCTTTTGTGTTTGCATCAAAAGCAATGAGTAGTTGAGAAAACTAAAATGAGAATTCACTTCAACCAACGCCAGAAACTTCTTTACACATCATAAAACTTAAAATATCACTGAAGCAAAAGTCCAGTAAAGTAGAAGTTACGCTTTGCAGATGTTTACCTTTACAGTCTATTAAGTACAGCTGTCACTATTGGATTTAGTGACAAAGTAAACCAGCATAATGGCACTGGGGAATTTTTTTATTCTAAATTTCATTTGAACTATTTTTCCATCTGCTTTAACTGCCAATTCATTCCTAGCCAGGTAAAAAAAGACCTATTCAGCAGATGTGGCTGAGAGAAACATCAGGCTTTTCAGCCAAGACCTTCCCTGACAGTCAGATATTTCTTAGAATCAACACTTCCATAGGAAGTGGGGTAGGAAGAGGTCCTCTTCTCAAAGATTTAGTTTCTGAGACTAAACACTGATGACCAAGGTAACAGAAAACTCTTCCTACACAATAAGTTTTCTCAGTAGCTGCCTTACAGAAGAGCATCTCTTCAGTGTCAGTAAGCTTACAAATCAACACTGCCAGGCAGTTCGAAATCAATAGCTTCATTTTTTGGATGAAAACTGGGAACAATACAGGACACCCCGCTTAGACTTTTCTTGTGGGTATTCTTCCTGGTTTGAGAGGCTTGTATATTTGCTGATACAAAACCCTTATACTAAATACATTCCAAAGGGAAATTATAACAAAGCCCAGATTTTAAAAAAGCTTCACTGTTCCCAGTTTTTAAGAAAATCACTCCACTTCAGTTCTGTAGAGACTGAAACATGAAGAATGCCCCCTATAAAGAGTCATGTTTCCACTCTCCAGAAAGAGCAGCAAGGATTCTTGACAGTTACAGCTATCCAAGTGAAAAGAAGGTATCCTGCAGGCTTTAGGAATACATGGAACAGCTGCAGCAGCTGTGATCTAATTTCACTTTCAGTCTTATTTTATAGAACTATGAATATTTAATGTTGACTTTCAGAACACTAATCCAGATCACATCCTTTGAAACTCAGTATAATGCTTTCTGAAATTTGCTTTTGTGGGCAACTTTTGCACAAGTCTAGTCCTTCATGAGCTGCATGTTTCCTATTACCATCTGTGGCTCTGAAAAAAAAAAAAGACAAGATAACTTTAAAAAAAATCATAACAGAATGAGGTAGCTATAACAAACAAAGCACCAGTAAATATACAAAGCTGGTTGCTCAGAATCTCAATCGTCTCTCATCTTACCCCTGCCTAACTCATATTTTGTTCCACCTGCCTCACCTCAAAGTCAACTTCATTACAAGCACACTTTGTTTATAATTTGAAGTGACTGCTTAAGTTATTCATAATTAGGGATTTATTTTTTCTGAAAGTATTAACTCCTGCTTATTTCCAAAGAGAATTATATGTGTCCTGAGCTTTCCTGCAAAAAGACAGCACTTCCTGTGTCTATTTTCCTTTCATGGCTTAACAAAGCTTTTCTTTATCTTACTGTAGTAAAATTATCAGCTTTCTGCAGATGTTTCAGAGGGAAAGGTTGCACTCTGCACACAAACCAGAGGACTGAGTTGGAAGAGACCTCTGGAAAACATTTGGTCCAATGCCCCTATTTAACAGGTCAGCCGTCCAGGACAACGTTCATTTAAGTTTTGAACATCCCCAAGAATGGAGATTTCACAGGTTCTCTGAGCAACTTCTGAAAATCTGAAAGATTTCTTATGTTAAAACAGATTTTCTTATTTTTCTGTCTGTGACCATTGCTGCCTTTTCACTGGTATAAGATTAGGAGTAATCTAGCTCTCTCGTCTTTACTTCCTGTGAACAATCATGTTTTCTTTTACTCAGAAGAGTTCCCGTAGAATGTATGTCTCACTGCCTAAATAAAAAACAGTGACTCTGAAATTTGAAGGCAAGCACGGTAAGAAAGCTGGTAGATTAAAAAGCCATCTAATAAAACAGTAGTATTCTTACACAACTCTGCTTTTTTTCTCAGGGTGACAGAAAAGTATATCTGGTTTATTTCTTACCACCAGATAAGATAGTTCCTTCTTAAAAGGTTTACTAGTCCATAACAGCAAGCACTAGTTCTCTGTGTAGTTGAAATCCCCACAACACCAAATCCTACTTTAAGACAGACAAGCAGCGAGCTAGTGCAGACATGAACCATACTGTAAGGCATAACCCCATGTTTGGGTTTACAAAAGGCAGATCTTGCCAAACTAACCTGATCACCTTCTATGACAAAATCACTCAACTACTGGATGGGGGAAAGGCTGTGGATGTAGTCTTCTTGGACTTCAGTAAAGCCTTTGACACAGTTTCTCACAGCATTCTGCTTCAGAAACCGTCAGCCTCTGGCCTGGACAGGCGCACACTCTCCTGGGTTGAAAACTGGTTGGATGGCCGGGCCCAGAGAGTGGTGGTCAATGGAGTTAACTCCAGCTGGAGGCCAGTCACAAGTGGAGTTCCTCAGGGCTCAGTACTGGGTCCAGCTCTGTTCAATGTCTTTATCAATGACCTGGATGAAGGCATTGAGTGCACCCTCAGCAAGTTTGCAGATGACACTAAGCTGGGAGGAAGTGTCGACCTGCTGGAGGGTAGGGAGGCTCTGCAAAGGGATCTGAACAGGCTGGACTGCTGGGCCGAGACCAATGGGATGAGGTTTAACAAGACCAAATGCCGGGTCCTGCACTTGGGGCACAACAACCCTATGCAGCGCTACAGACTGGGGGAAGAATGGCTGGAGAGCTGCACAGAAGAGAAGGACCTGGGGGTGCTGGTTGACAGCCGACTGAACATGAGCCAGCAGTGTGCCCAGGTGGCCAAGAAGGCCAATGGCATCTTGGCTTGTATCAGAAATGGGGTCACCAGCAGGTCCAGGGAGGTTATTCTCCCTCTGTACTCGGCACTGGTGAGACCGCACCTCGAATACTGTGTTCAGTTCTGAGCCCCTCACCACAAGAAGGATGTTGAGGCTCTGGAGCGTGTCCAGAGAAGAGCAACAAAGCTGGTGAGGGGGCTGGAGAACAAGTCTTATGAGGAGCGGCTGAGAGAGCTGGGGTTGTTTAGCCTTGAGAAGAGGAGGCTGAGGGGAGACCTTATTACTCTCTACAACTACCTGAAAGGAGGTTGTGGAGAGGAGGGAGCTGGCCTCTTCTCCCAAGTGACAGGGGACAGGACAAGAGGGAATGGCCTGAAGCTCCGTCAGGGGAGGTTCAGGTTGGATATCAGAAAAAAATTCTTCACAGTAAGAGTCATTGGGTACTGGAACAGGCTGCCCAGGGAGGTGGTCGAGTCGCCTTCCCTGGAGGTGTTTAAGGAACGGGTGGATGAAGTACTTAGGGACATGGTTTAGGGAGTGTTAGGAACGGTTGGACTCGATGATCCAATGGGTCCTTTCCAACCTTGTGATTCTGTGATTCTGTGATTCTGTGATTCTGTTTCAGCTGAAGTCAAAGGCAACGTGAAGATAGGGATACACGGGCACATTCAGAGCAGTGAACTGCTGAATAACCAGCTGTAAAGCATCATAGTACGCTATTACTTCTTAAAGCAAATCAGAGCTGATGCCAACCTTCAGTAGACTCCAACAAGCTCTGTTTTTTCCTCACCTTCGATGAGGATTCATTGCTACTTTTATGCCACGGGGTATTGAAGCACTGTGACTGGAGTCTAGCAAGCAAAAGAATGCTGTGAGTTCCCTAAAAATCATACTGCCTTCTGAGTGGTTAACTAAAGATGGAAGTATTTCCACCTCCCAACAGCATAGTTCCTCCTTACCTGGGGATATAGTATCTGAAACAAACATGTAAGTACTCCTGAACCTTAACTTGTGTAGCTCTTTTTGACCGGGATAAACTGTATAAGCAAACTACAGAGGTTGGGAAGACTGGTTAAGGCATTCAGGATCAGTCAGTGGCAAATGATTCAATCTCAGCAAGTTGCAGCTCGGACAGTCTTTGCACAGGTGAGTACTTTTCAAGAAATGCACGATTGACTCCTTTGATAGAAAGGTAAAAAGAATTTATGACTGCTAGAAACAGGCACAGACTGAGTAGCAGGTAGGAAAACAGAATAGCCTGAAGCTCTAAATTTCTGATTTAGCTTAAAATAAACATGACTTTAGTGAATTCATAAGGGAGCGTAGTCTGCCTCACAGGCTATCCAGGCAACACAGAGACAGACTTTTCTTACAAACTTTCTTATAGCATATGAAGAAGTTACAGTCCTGGCCCTAGGTGGGGCCATGAGAGAAAAAGAAGCTGACAGATGCATATCTACAATTAAAGTAATTTTTAGGGTGTTGACCTAAGCTGCTTTTCAACTCTTGCTTTCTGATGGAAGCTCTTTCCAGACAGATTTTTTTTATTTTGGTACCAAGGCCAATTCCCATTTCTCGGGTAATGTTCAACCATGTGGCCAAAGCTTTAGGATTAGTATCACAGGATTTAGCAAAGGCTTGAAATTGAATAGTCTGTAGTTAGACACACTAGTGAAACTAACCAGAACTCTGACCTGAAGATGGGTTAAACTAGATATGTGTTCAATTAGCAGCTTCCCCATTCTACTGCTAAATCCTAATACTTCGCTCAAAATGGAAAGTAAAAGTTATTTTCTAAAAAAAAAAAATGGACACATTCCACCAGTTTAAGACACACTCATATTCAGCAAGTGCAATAATGTTAACATACCAAGGAATAAGGAATGATACGGGACTTAAAACAGAGAAGCATGAGATAACATAAGCAGCATTGTTTTTCAATTGTTAGACTAAATAGTAAGACTAAAATATCCACACTGCCTTTTCATGCATTTGCCATATGCTACCTACAGGCAAATTAGTATGAACTACCACACCTTGAGTGTTTAGAATGAAGCTAAGTAAACTAAAGAAAACATTGCATAATACTTATTTATGGTCTGGCAAAGGGAAGGACATGTTAGCATAGAAGGCTTAGACATAAACCCATTAAAGTACCTAATTACGTTAGGGTTTTCCTGTAGATATTATGACTGTGAAGGACAGGTAGCTACCTAAATAAATAAGCTTAAGCATGAGGTTCTTAGCAGCTTCTGACTAACTTAGAATCCTAGAATCATTTAGTTGGAAGAAACCTTTGAGATCATGAAGTCCAACTCTACCTAAACTATACCTAAACCACACCCCTGAGCACCTCATCTACCCATCTTTAAAACACCTCCAGGTATAGTGACCCAATCATCACCCTGGGCAGCCTGTTCCAGTTCCTGAGAACCCTTTTGGTAAAGAAATTTTTCCTGATGCCCAATCTGAACCTCTCCTGGTGCAACTTGAGGCTATTTCCTTTTGTCGTATTAGTTGTTGCTTGGGAGAAGAGACCAAAAACTACCTCGCTACAACCTCCTTTCAGGCAATTGTAGACAGGGATAGGGTCTCCCCTCAGCCTTCTTTCCTCCAGGCTAAACAATCCAGGTTCCCTCAGCTGACTCTCATAAGCTTTGTTCTCCAGCCCCTTCACCAACTTTGTTGCCCTTCTCTGGACGTGCTCCAGGACCTCAATGGCCTTTTTGTAGTGAGGGGCCAAAACTGAGGTGCAGCCTCACCAATGCTGAGTACAGGGGCACAATCGCTTTCCTGATCCTATTGACCACACTGCATCTGGTATAGGCCAGGGTTCCACTGGCCTTCTTGGTCACCTGGGCACACTGCTCATATTCAGTCAGCTGTCAACCATCATCCCCAGAACCTTCTCCTCCAGGCAGATATCCAGTCACTCTTCCCCAGGCTTGTGGTGTTGCGTGGCGTTGTTGTGTCCCAAACGCAGGACTTGGCACCTGGCCTTATTGAATCTCATCCTGTTGATCATAGCCCATCAACCCAGTCTGTTCAGATCCCTTTGGAGAGGCTCCCTACCTTCAAGCAGATCAACACTTCTGCCCAGCTTAGTGTCATCCACGAACTTACTGAGGGTACACTTGATCCCCTCATCCAGATCAGTGATAAAGATATTGGACGGAAATGGACCCGGCACTGAGCCCTGGGGAACACCACTTGTGACCAGCTGCCAACTGAATTTCACTTCATTTACCACCACTCTTTCCGCCTGGCCATCCAGACAGTTTTTTACCAAGCAGAAGGTATGCCTGTCCAGGCCAGCGGCAGCCAGTTTCTCAAGCAGAACACTGTTGGAAATGGTGTCAAAGGCTTTATTGAAATCTAAGTACACTATATCCACAGCCTTTCCCTCATCCATTAAGGGGATCACCTTGTCATAGAAGGCAATCAGGTCAGTTTGGCAGGACCTGCCTTTCATAAACCCATGCTGAGTGGGCCTGATCACCTGGTTGTCCTGTGTGCACTGTGTGATAGCACTCAAGATGACCTGCTCCATGACCTTCCCTGGCACTGAGGTCAGACTGCTAGGCCTGTTGTTCCTCAGATCCTCCCTCTGACCCTTCTTGTAGATGGGTGTAACATCAGTCAGCCTCCCGTCAACTGGAACTTCCCCAGTTAGCCAGGACTGCTGGTAGATGATGGAAAATGGTTTGATAAGCACCTCTGCCAGCTCCCTCAATACTCTTGGGTGGATCCCATTTGGCCCCATAGACTTGTGAATGTCTAATTGACCAAGCAGATCTCTAACCATTTCCTCTTGGATCATGGGACCTTTGTTCTGCTCCCCATCCCTGTCTTCTGTCTCAGGGGGCTGGGTACCCAGAGAACATCTTACCTTACTATTAAAGACTGAGGCAAAGAAGGCATTAAGTATCTCAAACTTATTCTCATCCTTTGTCATTATAGTTCCCCCTGCATCCAGTAAAGGATGGAGATTCTCCTTGGTCATCCTTTTGTTGTTAATATATTTGTAGAAACATTTTTTATTATCTTTCACAGAATTGGCCAATTTAAGTTTTAAACTTACTTTTCTTCTGCTCTTCCTAGATGAGTTAGTTTCTGCTTCCTTCTAAGATAATTAGTGAGCCTTACCAGAGGGAACATTTCTTTGCCTTTTTTCACATATCCTGAGAAAACATTGCTCCCTTGATCATACCGCTCAATATTTTTCACACTTCTTTAATATGGCACCTGTAATACCATAATCACAGGATACTTAATTCTGCAAAACTAGAATATCCAGAGGTCATTTGCTTGAGTACAGAGCAAATACTGCCTTAAGAGTTCTGCCTTTTGCTTGGATGTTTACCCTGTATCTGACTTGGAAAGAATGGACCTCTCCATAAATCTCAGAGCAGTAACCAGCCAGCAAGCACTCGGGAAACAAGGTGATGAAAGCCAATTACATAACTAAGACAGAAGGATGAACTAAACCCAAGTCCTTGCAAAATTCCTTACTGGAGATTCTATCTTTGCCTCAGTACATCCTGAAGCACCTTAAATATTTGAAAGTCAAGCTACTTTTAGACAACAGATTTATTTCTTCCTTTCCTACCCTGCCCTCCACTTTTAAGCAAATGAAACCAGGCTCCCTTTGTGAACGGTTGGGTGGAATGATTTAACTAAGATGGCATATCTACTAGGATTTTAACTGACAATTTCTATTCAGTCCAGACTGCCTCAGAACTAACACCACAGTGCCCTGGTTCTTCGAACTTAGATGGCATGCATATGACTTTTGGAGTTAACAGAGCCATCAAAAGTGCTATCATGAAAGAGCAGTCAGGACTAACAAATTAAATTAGACAGCTGACTGGACAGAAACTTGAATAACACCAGGAATGATTAGATGAGAAGCTAGTGTCCGCTACTGGCTGAACAGCCAAGTCTCAGACTTTAGTGTCCCTGATATGCAGGATATGAAATCCAGACTGAGTCATATTTTGGACCTCCAGTCCAAAAATGCACAGCATGCTGGAGATCAAGGGTGGAAATAATCATGTGCACTTGACTGAAATGCTACTTACCCTTAACATCACTGTTACAAATGTTAAGATATTATTTAAAACATTATAGAAAGAAAGCTACTTTCCTTGAGTCAGGACACACATTCAAGTAGCAGATTTATTTTTTCTACCCAATCCATTCAATTCATATCTGACAACCATTATGATCACATACAATATTAAGGTGACAAGCTTGTTCAGATTAAATCGGAGTCTGACTGCTTCAGACAGATGACAGCATCTGTAATTCATTTGTCAATGTCTCACATCTCAAAGTGGGCAACTGAAGCAATTACCACATTGCCGATGATCTTGCAACCCTATTTTTCTCCTTTCACCTACATCCATTAAGAAAATTATTTTCTACCTTTAGTGCATAAAGTCGCTTTAGAGCGCTCATTTCCTAGAGCTTTAGCCATACACTGGACTTCAGCAGCTTAATAACAAGTGCTCTTGTATTCTGGTCTAGCAGAGAGCTCAATTTTTTAAGAGCCTCATTCATTCCACGGGATGAGCTACAGAACACCTGAAGTAGTCCACCATTTTGTGCTAAGGGCAACCCCTCAAATCTGTCTTTGCTACGAGAAATACTGACTGTCGTATACAAATCCTTGAGGGATCTGTATTCTCTTACTGTTCTTCATCAAACTTTATCACCAATGGAAACGTCAGTATAGCAGACAGTTCAAGGGGCAGGCTGCCTCAGGGTCCATCTAGGAGCACTGCCCCAGTGCTCCTGGGCTAACCATGAATTTGGAGTATGAAGTCAGAGAGTTCACCAACCCATGAAACAGCCCACTGGGATGCATCTGCACCAAGAACAGGTTTTGGGAGAACCCCTCCTTACAGGAGAGGCTGCCTTCCCTCCAAGAGACATTCTGTAAAACTCTAGGCCTGATCTATGCAAGTAGAAAGCAGAGCTCATGGAGAGGTAGTTTGCTGCTCTCCAGTACTGCTTCTGCATGGAGCCAGTTTGATTGTTGCTAAGGGTTGCTGTACTGCACACCCTAAATGTCTCTTCTCTGCTCCTTGGAGTAACGGGAAACAAAAATACCATTGTCCCCATTCTTCACATTCATTTCCAGCTCCAAAACATTTGCTGCATCTTGTTGTCCAGACATCATCCCTGAGGCACTCCCCATGAAACCTCTGCCTTTTTTTTTGTGGTTTTTGTTCAACTGCCCCAAATTTCCATCTTACTCTCCCTCAGACTTTTGATCTGCTTTTGACCAAGCAGAAACAATGGTGGGAAAACAAGATACACTGAAAAGCCACACCCATCACTGAAACATTCAGTGAAAGCCTAGTTATTTAAAACACGGAAAGACATCTCAGCTAGTACTATCATGAGAAATGGTCTTCTGACACTGACACCTATACACACAGTCTATACAGGGAACCTTATGAATACAACTACTCCCTCCTTCTTTCTTTTTACAGGAGAAATTAAAATTAATTTAAAAAAATTAAAATTAAAATTGCACACCCTTAGTCCAACCTTGTTCAGAGCAAACACCAAAAATCCGTGTTCAGGCTTAGAAGGCTTTTATTACTTCTCTGTGATGACAGAAACTTAATAAAGTTAGACTAAATGGAAAGGTTTCCCTGGTATTAGCAGGAGACCGTTTTATACATCCATGTGAAGTTGTATTCTGTTATTGAAAACTTTGACATAACATTGAAAATAATAACATATTGAAAAATTTCTGTTATTGAAAATTTTCATGTTAGGTATATGTTAAGAAGGAACCAATGGTCTCCCACATTTCCAAACACCCCGGTCAGTGTATCATAAAGCAATGTAACCATACTGTTCAAGCACTGTAGCACAACTTAGATCTCCAGTCTTTGTGACATGAAAGGTAGCCAATGGTCAACTTGTAAAATTAATATTTGGCAACCCTAGAAATAATTGTCTCCAATGGCTTCTTCTTATAAGGCTCTTGAGAAACCAGTTACTCACTCTCAGCTCCCCATCTGTAAAGCAGAAATAACATTTTTCCCACTCACGAAGAGCAGACATAAGGGTAAGATGCAAGTTGAACCACTTTCCAGACACAAACCACTGGTACACTTGTATACCATGGCTGATGAGTGACTTAAGAATTTTCAAAAGTATTTAATAGCTGTAAGCAAGCAGCTGGACAAAATGTTGTTAACACACCTCAAAGCTGTTAGTTCTGGTAGGTTTCTATCCTTATTGACAGCATGCATCCCAACAGCATGCATTAACAATGGCATGACATGAGCTCTGAAATCCCAGTTTGTGCTCAGACTCTAAGGTTCTGAGCAGAGATGCCTTTGTCAGCCTAATTTGGGCACAAAACAGACTTGCTCCTGGCATAAATAGGAACCAAGACGCAGGTTCTTCTGCCTGAATGTCTACCTGTGGTTTGGCCCAGTGCAAGCTAGTGACATAATAGGGAGCAATAGGACTCAATTTCATAAGCCCTTTCAGGCAGATGAAGTCATGCAATTGCAGAGGACAGCTAACCTCCTAAGTGCATGTGATGGTGCTAAATCATTCAACTAGCTCAACAAAAATAAGCACCAAGTGTTCAATCACCTTGCCATGGGGATCTTGGTAAAAAGAAAGAAAACCAATTAGTAACATCTCTGTTTTCCTTCTAGTTTCACAAAATTCTGTCATCTTTCTCAGCCATCTGTCTCCCTTCAGGAACTGTTGAATCAAGACCCATGTCCTCCTCTCCCCTCTTTTTCTCCTTTAAAATGGTTCATGGCCACCTCTAAGTATTGCCCATCTGCAGTCTTCAGCAATTTCTTCAGGCAAGCAGAGGATATGCTAGTAGCTCCCTGAATGCATGTTTCCAAACCATGTCAAGCTGACCAGATGATGCCATGGTTGAAAAACACAGCCCAGCATGTGTCAGTGCTGAACACACATTTCTATTTATACACATAAATACTGGTTTACAGTACACAAATTACTGCAACAGGTTACAGACATAACAAACATGCTAAGGTCAGAGAGGCAAAATATTTAAGCGAAGGCATGGTTTTCTAGGAGCCAAAAAAGAAGTATTGTTACTACAAGTTTAACATTATCTGTGTTATTTCAGGGCCAGTACAAACCAGCCATATTAGAAAAACTTCTGTCTCCACAGCCTGTAACACATACCTAGTCCTTGTAAGAAAGGGAAAGAAGTATAGTAGCGAGGCACTGTCACAAGTTATTTCTATTTGTACAATTCACCTCCTCTAAGTGCTTTCCTATTTCTTCCTCTTGGTAATGATCTCTTGTTCAGCTGACACTATCTTGTGTCTCCTCAGTCCCCTGCCTTTGTAGAGCTCTCATATCTAGGAAAGAGTGAGGTGATAAAGACAACATGAAAAATAGGCAGTCTCCTACCACCACTTACTTAACTACCCTAGACAAGCACTTACCTTAAGTCTTCTCTGTAGGCTCAGACAAAATGAACAGAGGTAAGTTACCTCTGCTTAAATCAAGCTGCTCTCTAAGGAAATCCATTGGCCTCTGTTGCTTCTTTATTTTCACTACATTGCCTTAGAAGACCAGCATCAAAATTTACAACTCTTCCTGACAGGTTACACAATTATTAATGAATAACAACTGCCATAGAATAATCTCCTTTTTCTAGTATATTACATAGCAAGCATTTCAGCATCCACAGCAATACCTCTCCTGTAAGTTCAAGTATGCATATGGCAAGAGGAATCATGTAATTCCGCCACCAGGAAGAGTTGAGGTGGTTATGATTCTTCATATTTATTCACTAACTACAGCAGACTGTTTTTGCAATGTACAAGAACACTTCATATGTGGCATTGGAGATGACTGCCTCTAGAATACAACCAGCCTGGCTGAACAGAGAGGTCCAGCCAGAACTCTGGGAACAAAAGAGAGTTTATGACCTATGGAAGAAGGGGCAGACAAGTCAGGAGGACTACAAGGATGTCATGACTTTATGCAGGGAGATTATGCATTAGAATGGCCAAAGCCCAACTTGAACTTAATCTGGCTACTGCAGTAAGGAACAATTAAAAATGTTTCTACAAACACATTAACAACAAAAGGAGGGCTAAGGAGAACTCCATCCTTTACTGGACATGTGAGGAAAACATAGTGACAAAGGACGAGGAAAAGACTGAGGTGCTTAATGCCTTCTTTACTTCAGTCTTTAATACTAAAATCAATTGTTCTCTGTGTACCCAGGCCCTTGAGCTGGAAGATCTCTATGGGGAGCAGAATGAAGGCCCTATAATCCAAGGGGAAATGGTTAGTGACCGGCTACACCACTTAGAAACAAGCTACGTCCACCCAAGCATACTGAAGGAGCTGGTGGAATTGCTCAGCTGTCTTGGCTAACAAGGGAGATGGCAGTTGACAGAGGTTAGCAAGTGCAATGCCCATTTAAAAGAAGGCCAGAAGGAGGATCTGGGGAACTACAGGCTTGTCAGTCTGACTGAAGTGCTGGGAAGGGTTATGCAGCAGATCATCTTGAGTGCCACCATATGACAAGTACGGCACAATCAGGTAATCAGCCCAGTCAACAGGGGTTTATGAAAGGCAGGTCCTGCTAAACTAATGTGATCTCCTTCTACAACAAAGTTACCCACTTAATGGATGAGGGAAAGGCTGTGGATATCTATACCTGTCCCTTTGACACAGGTTCCCACAAGAATCTCCTAGAAAAACTGGCTTCTCATGCCTTGGGTGGGTGTACACTTTGCTGGGTAAAAAAATGCCTAGGTGACTGAGTCCAAAGAGCTGTGGTGAGTGGAGTTCAATCCAGTTGGCAGCTGATCACAAGTGGTGTTCACCATGGCTCAGTACCGTGGCCAGCTCTGCTTAATATCTTTATCAATGGTCTGGATAAAGGGATCGAGAGCAACTCTCAGTAAGTTTGCAGATGACACCAAGATCTGCAGCAGTGTTAACCTGCTTTAGAGCAGGAAGGCGCTACGGAGCGATCTGGGAAGGCTGGATTGATGGGCCAAGACCAACTGCACAAGTCCTGTGAGGAGCCACCAAAAGAACTGGAGAAAAGGAGGCTGAGGGGAGACCTTATCACCGTCTACAATTACCTGAAAAGAGGTTGCAGCAAGGAGGGTGTTGGTCTCTTCTCCCAAGTAACAAGTGATAGGACAAGAGGAAAAGTCCTCAAGTTGCAAAAGCGGAGATTTAGAGAGGATATTGAGAACAAGTTCTCAACTGAGAGAGCTGTCAAGCATTGGAATAAGCTGCCCAGGGAAGAGGTGCAGTCACCATCCCTGGAGATACTTGAAACAAGTATAGATGTGATGCTCAAGAACATGGTTTAGCAGAGGACTTGGCAGTGTTAGGTTTATAGTGGGACTCAATGACCTCATGGGTCTTTCACAATCTAAATAATTCTCTATGAACCAGTCTTAAAAATAACTCACAGTTCCTAGTTATCAGTGTTAAGAAGCCCACACTTCTACTGTCTGCATTATACCTCTACTAACGGTAAACCCAGTATTTCATTTCAAGAGCTGTCTGTCCCAAAGTTTCTTCTGTGATAAATCAGATTTGTTTTTAAAAAGGAGCTGAGCATCTGAAGGTCTCTTTTCACAATATTCACATGGTGAAACAAGACAGTGTTATTACAGTAGCACTCCCTGTACCCCTAAAAATGAAATGTGCCAGCATTTCCATTATCATAACCCCCATTTCTTAGAGGTTAATAACTTTGATGTATTACTGTGTAGCTACACGGAACAAGCCACAAAGCCTCCACCTTGGAGGAGATCTGCAGGATACAGATACTTAGCTGTAAGTATGCTCTAAATTTCATTTATGTCTTTAAAGTGCTTGGAATATTTTTAGTTGTTGCCCATCTTATAATTATGAAAGAGAAAGGTTTCTGATCCCACCAAAAATCCCACACTTGAAATTCTTTATGACCATTTCAGCAGATCTCACAGTAAAAAACAACCAGATGTCACAGTTAATATGTGAAGATCTCCATTTAAAAGATGCTTTGCGATTCTAAAATCGTAACTCTTAATCTAAACGTGTTCATTTGGTTTTAACGCTTTCTCACCAGTCCATGTGTTAGAGCTGAAGGACAGATTGAGTTCCACATTAATTTACAGCACTTACAGAACATTTAATAAAGCTCATGGCACTCAGGCTTTTGATGCACTCTTAAAAACATAAGATATGATTTCACATATTGTTTTCTAGAACAAAAACTTTCACTTTTTAATCTATACTCTTTCTTATTCTGAGTGACCCTGTTCAAGTACAAAAGCCTCGGTTCCCAAAACATACTGATCACTTTCCTTTAAGAGTGCTGAATATATATAAACACAAGGCAAAACCCAACAAGAATTCAAAACTGCATTAATGAAAGTACTACTATGCACAAAGCAAATGGTCAGTTTTGATTTGATAACTTATTCTCCACACAGGCGAAGGACTTCTTACATAGACCCTTTGGCAAGGTTGGGGCTTTAAGGACAGCTCTAAAATTCACCAGGTTTTGCAGAATTATTTGCTTCTACTGATATGATCATTGCATAGGCATTATGTAAGGACACCTACATGTAACTAAATACCCAACCACACCAAATCCGTGCTTATCTAATACTTTACACATTTGTAACAACTTAATTGGTTATCAGTAAAACAGCTAATCCTCCCTCATCAGTTTGCCTGCTGCAAGAAAAAGGTAATAGTAGGATTACACCTGATGTCTTACTTCCATTCAAGAAATGTGCATATTAAACAATCCAGAGCTCAATGTGACTTGCAGTCTCTCACTGGCCATCATACACATAACTTGACATTCTGCTTTGTGGTAAAAAAAAAGGGTATTGAACAGTCACCTTACTATATTAACTATTGACGATAGCTGCACTTTTCATCAATTAAATTTTCCATAACAGCTACAAAGTCAATTATCTGCTTATTGAAAAAAGTATCTACCATACTACCACACAGTAGCATTTTATGTATTTGAGATCCAAAACTGGTGATTAATGAAACCGTCCCAATTAACTGTTTATTCTACTGTAAAAAAGGAATTAGGACACAGCTGAGAAGACTGCCCAGTTTGCTTATCAATACCAGAAATAATGTCAGAGAAATAGTATTATTATTTCTTGTTTAACAACTATATCATACACATATATTCTTTAACTATACCTTCTTTTAGAAGTTCAATAACAAAAATCATTGTATATATAAAATACATGTTCATTGTAAGCAAATCAGCCACCGAATTCTTTCTGAGGTGCCACACCTCATATACATACAGTTCCAGCTCTATACTGGGAAATTGTCTTGCATCTTTCAAACCCCTAAATAGCCTAAAAAGAGCCACTCAAAAGGCAGGGGTATATTCATTTTGTTGGGGACCCTCCTCCTCAACCTCACCGTGTCCTACCCACTCCTGGGTGGTGGCAGGGATCCCTAAAAGCCTCTTCGGTCCACAAATGCACCCCACCCAGCCTTGCCAGCAGCTTCCAACCTGACTTGCAGCGGGGAGGCCTCACCACCATGCCCAGCCCCACTCATGGCTGGTGCACCGCCCACCTGGCATAAGCACCTCCCTGCAGCACAAAGGTCACACCACAGCCCAGCCAGGGCATGGCTGCCAGCTACAGCTGTGAAGTTTAGGCTTAGGATATGTGGGCCTCTGAATATTTACTGCAAAACCTGTTTTCCTTCTAACAAGAAATCACATGACTCCAAGGTTGGGATCTGCCACTGCATATCACATTTCTTTAAATCCCCAGTTTTATCTTAGTTGTGAAGTTCAAGAAATCTCTCAAAAATTCAACAAGAGGCAACAGATGAGAAGAAACCTGACTGTTCATGTTCTTTGGCAGGAAAAAAAAGAAAAGCATGAACTGATTTGAGCTTAATACTGGCACAGTACTAAGAGGCAAGAGGCATTTCTACATAGTTTCCAAAACTCACACACCTTGGGGAAGTTGGCACAACTCCTTTAAAAACAAGACTTACTCACTAGTCACCTTCAAGATGTGATGGGGCTCACTGAATCCTCACACTTCACTGGAGGAGTAGGAGCAAGCTGAGACTGGGAAAAACATGGCCACAGAAAGTTTACGGGGGGAACAGATTAAAGAAATTTATGAATTTTAGGAAATGCCTTACAATCATGCCTCATCAGAGCCTTATTCCAAAGCAAGTAAACTCCATCAGGATCAGTAAGCCCTTGAAACAGATTCCAGCCAGTTCATACAGGAAAAAAATATAAATCCTTTCAAAGAGAAGAACAGCCAAATGAGTAAAAAGGTAGAGGCTGCAGCTAAGAGTGCAGCCAGAGGTAACATGAAAGGCTGCACTCAAGATACGGGTCTACCGAAGCATCTCAAAGTATCATTGCTCCAAATGGTGTACAAACCATTCTTTTTATTCTTCCTCTCCTTTATTATTTCTCAAGTCAAAGCCAGGTGGTCCCTGAACAGGTGACTAATTTCAGAACTACGCCACTCAGATGAATAATTGTACTAAATCTGAAAGCATTTTTTTGCAATTCTCTGTAGCACCGCAGAATAGTAATTTCTGTCCTTTGTCTCCACAAGTGAATGTAGCAACCTGAGAAGAAAAGGGTACATTTAGTGCTACATTTTGCTCTGCACAAGGAAGACACCTTAACGTGAGGGCAGATCTGCTTATTTCCGCAGGTAGCAAATTTTCAAGTGTTTAAACTGTGACAACAGAAGTTGTGAGACTGAAGAGAAAAATATTTTCCTTGCTACTATTGATGCTGTCTTTTCCTCTATCCATGTGAAAGCATTAGGAGAAAGCAGTCAGTTACTCTCCCTATTTTAGAGACAGCAGAACTGATACAGTCTTGGCACATGATTTGCCCTGGCTGGTGCGGTCAGTCAGTAGAAAAGTGGGCACTGTCACCGGACCACATAATCTCAGAGCGATGCTCTATATTCAGTGGCCGCCACAGTGTCTCCCCTTCCTTATCATGCTGCAAGAAGAAAGCTTACTTTTCAAACACTTAGTGTTACATGCTTGTAAGGAATTGGTTGGAATGAAAAGCGTATTGGTGCAACTATGATCAGTGTAATTTTTCATTACTTAACCATAAATAAGGGCCATAAATAAGGAGTACAACAGATTTACTCAGAAATATTTTTTACCAATAAAAACACAACAAATGCACATTACACCTAGAATGTAGATGGGAAAGTTTTTGACATAATTTATATAGCTAAAAAAAAGTAAATTCCAACTATTGTTTCTAGAATACTTAAAATTCTATTTCAATGCATACCTGGAGTTACTACTAGAAAATGTCACTTAAAAGACTGAAGTCAAGGAGAAAACAGCCAGTTTAGCCACAGGGGTTGTGACTAGTGTCTCCAAACTTTATCTCATTCTCTCAACTTCTGATTAAAAGAAACGGTATGAAAACACTATAATGTTATTTGTTGTTCTTCAATTTCTCTTTGAAATAGGGCAATGATATAGCAGCTTTCTAACTCTCCTTTTGAAGAGATTAAACACTATTAGATCACATGACCACTCCAGTGGGAGCAGCTGTATCATTCCAATGGAAAATCCATGTATTCATACCTGCTTTTACAAATATTTAGACCTTCCAGAAATAACATTGTATTCTAGGATAGTGAAAGGAAGCACAAATATTTGTTTGGGTGTCCTACTGGGCAAGGAAAGTGGTAGGGAAAAACACTGATCAGCACTTCCTAGCATTGGGATTGTGGTCACTAAAGCTGTGGGAACCTAGATAGCTTACAGTCGAAGTTGCATTAGAACTGCAGATGATATTGCAGACCAGTACATCTTTTTGGTATACTATATTCCACAGAAAATCACCCCTAGGAAGGCTGCTCAAAGCTTTTTATGTGGTGTAAACCGTAACTGTGCTTCAGACATCTCAGTCAAGCAGATCAAAACAGTAAAATGTCATCTGAAGCACACACTATTAGCCCTTCCCCTGTTGGACATCAGATGTTTTTCTTTTAATTTAACTAGGAGCTTTCTCTGCTTACCACATTTTATGAACTCAATTGACTGCAGAGAAGATATTTTGCCAAGTTTTTATTGCTGAGTTATTCATCAAAATATTTGTAATTTAGCATATGAGCATCCAGAAGGTATAAACTTGGCTATTAGCATATCAATAATATATATTTATTCTGAAGTTTATGGTTTGGAGGTTTTTACCTACTGTGAAAAACATTTTTGTAGAACATGTACTTCCTTTCAAGGGAAATTTGCTACTAGTACTATAAGCATTTTGTTTCTATTATAGGAGTCTTTCCAGAAACATAACCCATCAATGAATGGGGCTAAAATATTTTTGAAAGTTTTCTGATTTAAGACAAAACTGGGATCCTTCCTTGCAAAAACCTTAATGAATGGGTGCCCTCTTCATCAATTTTTTAAAAAAACTATATCTCTAAGATGTGAAATATTTATAGGAACATTCACACACAATTATATACAGGATAAAACATGTGGAGGGCACAACAAGTGTGACCCACCTTTCGAACATCAGCTGATTTTGGACTTTAGGTCCTTGACGTGTCTTCTTTCCTAAGGTGCCTTCTCAGCATCATTGGAAGCAGCTTCCACTGCAAAAGTTTACAGCTCTGGAATGTTTCCTGAGAGCAAGTTGAGAAAATTACTTGCCCAGCTTCTGAGGGGGCTAAAAGATTTGGATAATTTGAATTTGGTCGCTGGCAAAGAGAAGTATTACAGTGAGGTGTACCTGCCAATGTGGTATCATGTGCTTATGTGTTTCATGTCACTGCAGTATTGAGGCACTGAGTGCTGCTGAATCAATAATAAATAGCAGCAAATTCACAAATAGCACTTTTTCCTTTACTGTTCCAGCTACAAGGTAGATGCTCTGTTAGACTACACCTTCCTGTCTCCAGGGCCCAAAACAGCTGTCAAGTCAAGGTGTCGAACTCCTGGATGACAAAGACCATAGGAAACAATGAGTGTGCACAATCCTTGAACTCCCCACAAGTTTCTAAAGATGTTGTGACCTGGCTGTACAAGTGGTGTTCATTTCTACTTCACTTAATCTCACTTCTGGTAGTATTCATGGCTTGTTTGCCGCATAACCAGGAGTGGGGGTATCAGGACAGGGCCTCACTGAAGCATCCAGTGTAACAAATTGCTTTAGATACCAACGTATTAATTGCAAAAAGCAATGAAATTCCTCTTCTATCTTCAGGAAATGTAACAGCAAATGAGTAACTGGATTCTTTGTGTCTCCATACTATGCATGACCAAGCAGTCAGGAAACCTTACTAACGTGAAGTGCTACAACTATTTTTTCTGATACTGCTATTACTACTTTTACAGGATATAATTAATGTTTTCCACACCCAGCACTGAGTATACCTGCCACACAGCACCATCCCCCAAATCCTTGTTACACACCCTCAGAGGAGCACTGCTTGCATTCACATGTTATTATTTATGACAAAGGTTCTGAAGGGTTTGCATATCTGCATCCAGCCCTTCTCCACAAAGCTTTCCATTTCTCACACTTATCTTTGAAACAGCTAGAAGCAATTGCTGGAGAACCCTGATAATCCTAGTTGGATAAGCCCTGGAGTAACACTACACTGCTATTATCCAACAATTTTCAATTACACCAGAACATGAAGCAACCAGCCTATACAGATATCTATCTTTGTAATTCTACTTTTTACTACTTTATTTAGTTATTCTATCAGATGAAGATTAATAGATGTGTTCAGTAGCACACAACTCATCCATCTATAAAGGCTCCAAGGAACAGCCACACATCCGACAACCTAGCAACATGTAATTAGAAATACGCTACATAATACAAGTATATTACCAGTATTGAAAGCAGGATATTTTCATGCAGCTAAGTGGAGATTACCTGCTTTCTTCAAGGTTACACCTAAGTTTCGTATGTGGTTTTATCCCCAGCTGTGCAAACATTTACCTGAATTCAAGTTAACAAGTATTAAATATTTCAGTCTCTGAAGCCATTATCATTAAACAGAGAAATTCAATGGCTACATTTGAAGTATGGCTCTTAATGACCAGTAAAACATTTCCTTCAATTTACAGACTCCTTGATTTGAAATCTGAAAGGAATAGACCTGATCATGCCACCTGACCTCCTGCATGCCACCAACACACAAAATATCTCCAGAAGCACAAAATTACTGTTTTCACTCACTGCCTGGTTTACTCCTTCATGTCTAGTCTCAGGTGGAGAGCAAACTTGGGTTGTGTATTGGGGAGTATCTGACTCTCCTGTGACACAGAAAAATTTCACTGACTTTAAATTTTAGCTTGTGTAAAATCTCAGCTAAGTAATGACATTTGCTGTGAAAACCTTATACTATTTATTAATGCGTACAATTATGTCCAGGAAAAAGTAGTGGGCAGAGTCACGTGAAGCAAAAAAAAGGAAGTGTAAATGACAGCCCTCTACGCCCTTCTGAAGTTACAAATTAACTGCTTTAGAAGATTTTATATAAATATGCTCTCAGATTTACTTCAGGAGAACAGATTCCATGAGAGGAATAGATTGCTCAGGAATAAATGGTGATTGTTAGACCACAGCCAGGGTAGTATTACAGACAACTGTAGCTAATTTTTTAGTCGTCTGACAGAAGGTGAATGCAGCACCTCTCTTCCTGTCTCATAACCACTTCTCTATACTTCAGCTTTCAGTGTCTTTCCTTGACCCACCCTTTCTCTTGACAAGATCATTACTTTAATTAGCTGCCCTATTGCTATTTCCTCCTTTTCTGAGAAGTGCAACAATTCCTTCTATATCTGTCTATAATTTGCCTAAACAACAGTTAGTCACATGGCTCTAGCAGAAAAGATCTACAAGAGTAAAAAAATTTTATGAAGCAACCCTGACACCAACAGCCAGTGAACATTGTGCTATTTCTTGATGCTCAAAGGTGTTTCTCAACTGGTAGAGTTTCTTTTTTCAAACAGATGTTTTACCAGAGAAAAATCTTTTAAATGCACACTTCTGAAGTTGTATATATGATAACTTGATAATAATGTGAAGAATTAAAACCCCTCTTGACAGACCTACCAGATATAGCATGTCATCCATGGATGTGCTACACTCAGTAGCTGTACTGCAATATACAGACTGAAACCTGTCTGCAAATTTGGTGTACGCAATGACAAGGTAATTGAAAACTTACTGTTAAAAAATAATCAAGTGCAGCTTTAGCTCTGGGGAGAATTGAGTTAGACACTATCTGGCTTCCAATATATATCAAGTAATTCATCTAGCTCTCCATAACCTTGCCAGTGCATGGTAACTGGATAATGAATAAATGAAAAAAAAAAAAAAAGCAGTCTTTGCCTTGGGCTGCTCAGAGTACACTCTGGTAATATTTATAGCAGGGTCATCACAAACACTCAACACTTAGTGTTAGGCAAAGCTGGTGAACAAAGAGTTCCACCCAGCTTTTCTGGTTATGGAATTTCTTTAAAACAGGGATGTTTGACTTTAAAAATGAAATAGACTACTTGTGGAATAGGGCCAAATTTTCTTCCCTGACACTAGGTAAGCTTATTAGGTACTTCACACAGGGATTCTAGGCCAATGACAGTTTTGCATCCTCAGTGTATTATGAATTTATTAAAATCTACTGGATTAACCATGTGGCAGATTGGGATGTTAACAAGTGGTCCTTACATTTAGCTTTTCACAGCTCTTATCTTTACTAATCCAAACTAACCATTTCAATTGACTGCTCACAAGGGTGCCACACTTCTGTAACTTTGGAAGTCTACCCACCACGCTTCTCAATGTGCTGTCATAAAGCAGACTTATCCATGACCAGCACATAGGAAAAAGGCAAAGAAAACTGTTATGTTAGACTTTCACTACTTACCACAAGCACTCAATCCACTGCTAAGAAATGCTTGTCCAACTTGAAACTCATCTCTCTGCAGAAAATTTTAGCATTTGAATTGAACACAAAATTGAAGTATGAAATCAATGTAAAAGGGTAAAATCTCACTGGTATTTGGCTGGACCATCATATGTTTAGGAAGATTAGACATCAGTGCTGCTATCAGTAGTGCCGGACTATAGTGAGCATGAGAGAGTATCATCTTACCTCATGTGCTGCCAACCAGAACCATTCCAAGAGGTCCACAAGGCTCCAGTTAACCAGATGCCACTTGGTTCCCAATCTTTGCTTGTCTCCGGTCCGTGGTACCAAGAAATTAAAGTCTATGAGCTCTCTTGTCTCTCTCTATCAATCTGCTACAGTAGCAGCAGTGTCTCTTTTGGCTTTAATTTTGGTCTTGCCCAGGGTCCCAGTCACAGGGCCAACAGCCACAAACTGACAACCACTGCCTGAGCACATAGATGCACATATCTCACTGAACCACCAAATCCCTCTAACTTATCTTTCAGCTTCAAATCTCCACAAGAAAGAGCAGTCAATTAGCTAAAAGCCATGGATAGACACAGTCAAGTTACATCTATTTCTCCAGAAACCTATGGATTTAAGTTCTATGCAGAATCTACAGAGTTAATGAAGAATTGTCAACACATAAAACGGAAAGAAGAAGCTAATACTAATCCACAAAAGAGTTAATCTCGTAGGCAAAAGATGAAAGAAAGCCTAGCAAATAACTGTGGTAGTTTGTTAAAAATTAAATACTCTGTCTAATGTTTGCCCTTTAAGTCATTCCAGACTGATGACGGTAAATCTGCTAGTGTTTTGGCCTCTAGATAACCTGCCTAGTAAATCAAAGCAAAACAGCACATAATTAAAACCTAGTCTCTTTCAGATTATAGAATATGCAATTTATTTTCACAAGAGAACCAACCCCATAATTCACTTGACATTTCACCACTGTCTTGAAATATAGTCTTTCCACAAGTGAAAATAAATTGCCCAGCAGCTGTGGTATATATTTTACCTAAATATATATTAGTATATATTAATCCATATTAACAGATCTGTACAAATTTTAAGGGGCAGAGACAGTCCCTACTCAACTTTCATGCAGGCAATTTAAAAAGTAAGATAATAACTGGCATTTGGGTAAACAGAATAGTAGCAGAGACCAGCAGGACACTTCACTAGTAGCAGCTTATTAAGAAATAGCCTCGACCTTGTTTGAGTTCCTCCTTTCCAACGTGCAGCTGCAAAATCTTTGTGCTCAGGATAGTATTAAGAGTAGGTTTCACAGTTAACATATAAACGAGAAGCCAAATACTTCTGATCCTTAAAAGCACAGGGGGTTGTAGTGGGTGTGATTAGCAGACACAACAACAAAGTTGCTGATCTGTGTCTTAAGCAGGCACTTGCAATCATGTGTTCTGCCAACACAAATTCTCACCTCAAACTCAGTTTCAGACACATCACTACTCTATCTGGCTCACTTCCTACTCCCTCATAAGTTTATTTCGCTCCTCTACTCATCCCTCTTCGACAATCTAAGTGTTGAGAACACACTGAATCCTACTGTATAACCTCAGCTCTAGCAGTGCTAATTCCATCCATTATCCTATAGCTCATAATTATTAAGTCTACCTTAATACCTACCTAGCCTTCCTTCCTTGATGGAAGGTGCAAGAGAATAGGGAATAGTCTCCACACATCTGTATTCCTTTTTTGTGGCTCTCATTCTACCACAGCCAAAACAACTCTGTTCTCATTTTCTCAATCATAGGCAATGCTAATTGTGGCACATTGAAGGAATAACACAACAGTTTCTCCAGCTATAAGTATTGAGATAGTTTCTGCAAAGACAACAAAACCTTAGATATCCAATCACCATCTTCGTCACAGCTGCCCTCAGCACTGCCTATTAACTGCTACTCCATTACTCAAAGAAAGTCTATATTACAGTAAATAAGGAAGATATTTTCCTGTTGTTACTGTGTGACAGTAACAAAACTTTAATATTTGTATTAAAGTTACCCCCAAACTCAAGATCGGCTCAGGTCACAGCCAGGGATCAAAACCAGTTATGTATCTTCCATCCTCCCTTTAACAAGGAGATGCTGGAAGATTTCAGCTGAAAACAGGCACTTGCTTCAGGCTAGATTTTGTAGATTTTCTTTATTGCTACCTCAAAGATCTCCTTACAAAGCAGGACTTCTCAGTTCTGCTCACCATCAATGCTTTTGTCAAGTTCTATTACCCAACATGTGAGGGGAGGAAGGGTATTTATGTCATCTGGAAGAGCAAATAGTCCTTATCAAAACTTATTTGCACTAAAGCCCAGTCCTGGGAACCATTGAGCACCCGTGTTTCTGCTTTCTCAATAAAGTGTTTATTGCAAACAGGAGTAAAGGAACTTCACTCTAGATGAACACAAATATAAAGTTTCATACACACAATTTATGAAACTGTATGCATTGAAGAAAAAGTGTTTATTCCACTGCTCCCTTAAGATTAATAATCTACTTGGATTCTCATGCAGCCACAGGAAACCAAGAAATAGGGACTGAACAGGAAGCAATTGCGGTTTGATAATTAGCATCTTGTAACCTGTCTGCTTCCACAGCTCTGCAGTCAAGAGGGCACATGCACATCAACAGGCTCACATGCTTCCCTTGCTATACTCTTTCTTAGAAGATTGATAGCACCAAATGCTATCAGTAACTGTTCTGGTTTGGGCTAAAGCAGAGCATACCCTCGGACTTTTCACCTAAGCCTCTTTCAAAACTTCAGCTGCTGAAGCTTACAACAGAGTTTTTCGGACAGTGGCTGCCTCTAGAGGCCTGATAGTTATCACCAAGGTGTGCAGAGAGGCCACTGCTCACACCTACTCCTATATAAATTAAGCACATCCCAGAGCTGGTGGAAGGCTGTCACACCTGGCAGGAGAGGCAAACAGGATAGGTGACCCAGCTTGACCAACAAAGTATTCCATACCATACACATCATACTCATTATAAAAGCTTGGAGATCACGAGGATCAACACTCTTCTTCAGTGGCAAAGTTCAGCGAAGACTGCCTGCCTGTCTGACCCTGAACCTATCTGTGTGTTCCTGAAATCAGTTCCTGAGCCCAGTGTGGGACCTTCCCAGCACCTGCCCTGCAGCATCAGCAGTGACATATTGGTCACTAGGAGGAGTTTGAGTTGGTTTTGTATATTTTTATATATTTTCTTATTACTATTATCTTCCTTTTACTATTGTTCTTTCACTAAAGCTGCTTTAGTGTTAGTTTCCAAACCACAAGTCCATCGTTTTCTCATTCCCTCTCCCCTTTCCCTGTCAGGGAGGAACTGGGACTAAAAGCTGCCCAGTTTAGCTACTGACCTGGCCAGAGGGGTTGTTTTGCTAAACTGAGACAGTAACATTCAATTGCTTTTTACTAATCAATCACGTTGCAATGTAGAAAGGAAGATTATTCCAAAAAGACAGCTGTCTCAAGGAAGAAGAGGAAGAAAACCCACAATGACTAATTGAAGTGCACTTATTCCAGTAGGTCAACTGGCTTTAAAAGATGGAATAGCAGTTTTCTATACATCAGAGTGCAAGATCTGATAACAAGGGAAGAATTGTCAAGGAAATTGTTACTCACAAGTTAAAGGAAGGGCAGGGACAATCCCAGAAATTTCTAAAGAGAAACATGCTCAGACAAGAGGAGAAAACTTTGTTCCATTATCTCTCTTCATATGAATAAACTAGCTTTTTTCCCTCTAGTTTGAAGTGACAAGACTAATGTACTGTCACAAGTTAGTTACACTGATTCTGTTACCATCAACACAAGCACGTTTTCCTTTTCATGTGAACATATCTGTGATTCGTTTCAATCTCTACAGAAGAAGTTAACCAGTTGGGGTGATATAATGCTTAGAGGAACAGTTAACCCTTTGGATCATGTGGCTAAGCAGTCACAGTGACAGGGAGAGTGCTCTGAATACCACCTGTTCTGCACAATGAATGATGTCTAAAGGTGATGTAAGCATGCAACAATCCAAGGCGTGTTTGTTCCCTCCATAGGCAAGTGCTCTCCTGGGTATGAGTTGTCCCACACTTCTTAAAAAGTGAACCACTTCTCTGGTGCCTCTCAGCTACAGAGACAGATGATTATTGCGCAGAGTAATCCAGCATGAGAAGCATCCTCACTGCCTGACCACCTTGCAGCCCACGCTATGATTGTTTGGGACAACTCATATCTGGCTGTCCTCTCTGGTACTCAGAAATGCTAATTCAGTTTGGCTAGTATTAGCTTGTCTGTAAATTAAAGATACAGGACAAAAGTCTGTGTACTCCCTTATCTGAACCACTGGCATCAGTGGGGTTTTAGATGGGATTGCTTTTTTCCCTCTGAGAAATACTCATCTGAATGGACGTGCAAGTGCTCTGTGTGGCCTCCCATCACATTTTCAAGCTACTCCTCCCAAAATTCACCTCCAGATCTAGCAAACCTGACAAATTCAAACCCCAAGGGATCCTAAAGTTTTACATAACACTTGGCTATGTTTTGTAATTTTTCTTGTCTAAACAGATCTTAGAAATAGACTGCCGCTTATTCTTCATAAAAAGGAAACAACAGAAGAGCAAAGACTAATTTCTGCCCTCGGGTATTGAAGAAAGCACTGTGGATGAGCATTCTCCCAAGCCTTTCTCTGAGGAATTTTAACCCAGAAGGTGTCACCAGGGACAAGCACAATTCAACAGTTTGCCTTCCAATGCTAGAGAAAACCCTGTAGGGTATTTTTCATCTAGCAAAAATTAATCCCTGGCTAACATAGTACATGCAGATATTCGTGCAAACCACCAGCAAGAGCCCAGATTTCCGCAGAGAATAAATCATTTTTTTAAGAAAGTTCTTAATTTACTATTTTTAAGAAAGGATTTTTTAGTCTCAGGTCAGCAACCTTTAGGCTTTTCCAGAGACTCCCTAATGTACCAGCCTGTAGGCTCTTGAGGTCAGTGACATGATGCTTCCTTTATGTTAATACTGAAAATAAACTATGACACAACTGTGAATCACTGAGTGTTCTTATGAGCTTAAAATCTAATCTCTGTTCCAGCAGAGATTAGGAGCAGCAAAGGAGACCAGCTGCAGAGTACATGAAGAATGACAAAGCAGCAAGTGTTCGTGAATTAACCAAGTGTTGTCTCTGGCTAGGTTTTATGGTAGCAAAACTATCACTACAATTCCTGATAAAGAGCCCCTCCCCAGCTTTCTTACAGGCTCCCTTTAAGTACTTGAAGGCTGCCTTCTCTTCTCTAGACTAAACAAGCCCAGCTCTCTCAGTCTGTCCTCATATGGGAGGTGCTCCAGCTCTTTGATCATCTACGTGACCCTCCTCTGGACTCACTTGAACAAATCCATGTCCTTCCTGTGCCAAGGACTTCAGAACTGAACACAGTACCCGGGTGAGGTCTTACAAGAGCAGAGTAGAGGGGAGAATCACCTCCCACAACCTGCTGATCAAGCTTCTGTTCCTGCAATACAGGGTATTGTTGGCTTTATGGGCTGCAAGTGCACGTTGCTGGATGAAGTTGAGCTTCACATCCACCTTCTCTTCAGGGCTACTCTCAATCAATTTTTCTCCCAGACTCTATTTTTGCTTGAGATTGCCATAACTCATTATCATAGAATCATACAATCACTTGGTTGGAAAGGACCTTTGAGGTCATCAAGCCCAACCATATCTCTGAGCATTTCATCTCCCTGTCTTTTATATACCTCGAGGGATGGTGACTCAACCATCGCCCTGGGCAGCCTGTTCCAGTTCCTGAGAACCCTTTCGGTGAAGAAATTTTTCCTGATGCCCAATCTGAACCTCTCCTGGTGCAACTTGAGGCTATTTCCTTTTGTCGTATTAGTTGTTGCTTGGGAGAAGAGACCAAAAACTACCTCGCTACAACCTCCTTTCAGGCAATTGTAGACAGGGATAGGGTCTCCCCTCAGCCTTCTTTCCTCCAGGCTAAACAATCCAGGTTCCCTCAGCTGACTCTCATAAGCTTTGTTCTCCAGCCCCTTCACCAACTTTGTTGCCCTTCTCTGGACGTGCTCCAGGACCTCAATGGCCTTTTTGTAGTGAGGGGCCAAAACTGAGGTGCAGCCTCACCAATGCTGAGTACAGGGGCATAATCGCTTTCCTGATCCTATTGACCACACTGCATCTGGTATAGGCCAGGGTTCCACTGGCCTTCTTGGTCACCTGGGCACACTGCTGGCTCATATTCAGTCAGCTGTCAACCATCATCCCCAGAACCTTCTCCTCCAGGCAGATATCCAGTCACTCTTCCCCAGGCTTGTGGTGTTGCGTGGCGTTGTTGTGTCCCAAACGCAGGACTTGGCACCTGGCCTTATTGAATCTCATCCTGTTGATCATAGTCCATCAACCCAGTCTGTTCAGATCCCTTTGGAGAGGCTCCCTACCTTCAAGCAGATCAACACTTCTGCCCAGCTTAGTGTCATCCACGAACTTACTGAGGGTACACTTGATCCCCTCATCCAGATCAGTGATAAAGATATTGGACGGAAATGGACCCGGCACTGAGCCCTGGGGAACACCACTTGTGACCAGCTGCCAACTGAATTTCACTTCATTTACCACCACTCTTTCCGCCTGGCCATCCAGACAGTTTTTTACCAAGCAGAAGGTATGCCTGTCCAGGCCAGCGGCAGCCAGTTTCTCAAGCAGAACACTGTTGGAAATGGTGTCAAAGGCTTTATTGAAATCTAAGTACACTATATCCACAGCCTTTCCCTCATCCATTAAGGGGATCACCTTGTCATAGAAGGCAATCAGGTCAGTTTGGCAGGACCTGCCTTTCATAAACCCATGCTGAGTGGGCCTGATCACCTGGTTGTCCTGTGTGCACTGTGTGATAGCACTCAAGATGACCTGCTCCATGACCTTCCCTGGCACTGAGATCAGACTGCTAGGCCTGTTGTTCCTCAGATCCTCCCTCTGACCCTTCTTGTAGATGGGTGTAACATCAGTCAGCCTCCCGTCAACTGGAACTTCCCCAGTTAGCCAGGACTGCTGGTAGATGATGGAAAATGGTTTGATAAGCACCTCTGCCAGCTCCCTCAATACTCTTGGGTGGATCCCATTTGGCCCCATAGACTTGTGAATGTCTAATTGACCAAGCAGATCTCTAACCATTTCCTCTTGGATCATGGGACCTTTGTTCTGCTCCCCATCCCTGTCTTCTGTCTCAGGGGGCTGGGTACCCAGAGAACATCCTACCTTACTATTAAAGACTGAGGCATGATTAAGACTTAGCACAATCAAGAGATAGAAAGGTGAGCCTTAACAGGGGTGAACTGAGAGCCTACAAAAGGTTATGCATAAAAGCTCAGAATTCAGAGCGGTCTGGTTTGTCCTGCTTGTCTTCACTAAGTAGCTTGGATATTTCTATGGTACAAAGCCCTTTGCAGCATGGACACAGTGGATGAACATAAGCTTGAAACTGGAACGCGTATTCTGCCACCGGACTGTCATGAGTCAAAACCCAAAATGCTTTGCAGTGAGCGTTTGCATGGCTTCCTATCTTGTTCTTCTGCTTTCAGGTCTCATGGGAGTGACTGCCTGATGGACAAAATAGCATGCAAGAGAAGCTTGCTACATCCTGCAGACATAGTCTTTCCCCTTGCAGTGGAACCTTGCACTGTGGGACTCAGCTGCTTATTAAGGAAAACAACCCATTTATAGCATCGTCACAGGTGTGGAGATGCTGTTTAGACATTAGGTGGCTCTCTGGGTCACCATGCATAGCAGCCATTTCCAGGAAATAAAACCAAAGAACTGCAAGGAATGCATGAATAAAACATACCCTGTACAGAGCAGTAAAGGAAAGCCTTTATCACAAATTAAACTAATACTGCACATGATTAACTGTTTAACACATGCCCCAAAACAGCTAATCACTTTAAAGAGTAACTTTCTAGTGGGATGTAGATCAGAGAATGTTTTAGGTACTAAAACTGATGTCATTTTACAGCAGCCATTTGTACTACTAGGTAGTGTGACAGGATATTTTCACTTGGTTTCCTAACTAGATTTGCTGCACATGCTTTAATCTTGTGATCCACTTCATTCAGAGACTTCTCACTTGCTCAGAATTTGGCCCATGCCAACACAGTTCTGTGAAGGCAGTGCCAAAATACAGCCCTTTTTTATGCAACATCAGCTTTCACAAGTACAGTTCTGCTAACTCAACTTGGGCCCTCTCCGTCTCATGGTCTACCTCTTGTACAATCATAGAATCACAGAATCATAGAATCACAGAATCATAGAATCATAGAATAGTTTGGGTTGGAAGGGACCTTAAAGATCATCTAGTTCCAAACCCCCGTGCCATGGGCAGGGACATGTCCTACTAGATCAGGCTGCCTAAGGCCCCATCCAACCTGGCCTTGAACACTTCCAGGGATGGGGCATCCACAACTTCCCTGGGTAACCTGTTCCAGTGCCTCAGCACTCTCATCCTCCTTACGTCTAGTCTAAATCTGCCCCTCTCCAGTTTATGTCCATTCCCCCTAGTCCTATCAATAAAAGTCTTTGTAAACAGTCCTTCCCCAGCTTTCTTGTAGGCCCCCTTCAGGTACCAGATAGTTGCTATCTCCTTGGAGCCTTCTCTTCTCCAGACTGAACAACGCCAACTCCCTCAGCCTATCTTCATATGGAAGGTGTTCCAGCACTCTGATCATCCTCATAGCTCTCTTCTGGATCCATACCTACAGCTCCATATCCTTCTTACGCTGAGGATTCCAGAACTGGACACAGTAATCCAGGTTAGGTCTCACAAGAGAGGAATAAATGGCAGAATCACCTCCTTCAGCCTGCTGGCCAAGCTTCTTTTGATGCAGCCCAGGATACGGTCGGCCTTCTGGTCTTTGAGCATGCATTGCCAGCTCATGTTGAGCTTCTCATCAATCAGCACCCCCAAGTCCTTCTCGGCAGGGCAGCTCTCTATCACATCAACCCCCATCCTGTATTGAAATTGGGGATTGCCTCGAGCCAGATGTAGAACCTTGCACTTGGCCTTGTTGAGCCTCATTAAGTTCACACAGGCCTATTTCTCCAGCCTGTCTAGGTCCCTCTGGATTACATCCTATCCTTCTGGTGCGGCAACTGCATCACTCATTTTGGTGTCATCTGCAAATTTGCACTCGATCTCACTGTCGACATCATTGATGAAGATATTAAACAGTACTAGTCCCAGTACAGACCTCTGAGGGACACCACTTGTCACGGATCTCCATCTGGACCTTGAGCAACTGACCACTACTCTTTGAATACAACCACCCAACCGGTTACTTATCCACTGAACCATCCAGCCATCAAATCTGTATCTCTCCAATTTAGAGAGAAGGATGTTGTAGGGGACCATGTCAAAGGCTTTACAGAAGTCCAGATAGATCATGCCCATTGGTTTACCAATGTCAACTGCTGTGGCTACCCCATCATGCAAACAAAACAAAAAAATCTTGTAAACAAGTTACTAAGTTACTCTTGCATATCTGTAGCTCTTCGGACATAATTACAAATCCATGACTGTTATTGGGGAAAACGCAGCACATTAAGCTGCTGGAGCTGTAACTCCAGGGCACACGTCCCCACCACACGCAGCTCACCAGATTCTGTTTAACAGGAAAGATGTAGTTCAGGGGTTTTGTAACTGTACCTAGCATAGAAAATGATTTATGAACACCCAGAACTAACAACTGAGAACATTCTGTTTTCACAAAAGGCTTTTCATCTGGCTGAGACAGTCTGAGGACAGCAATTATCATGGGTGTCTAGTACCAAAGGACCTAAGCCAGTTTTCTGTCTGCCATGAGGCCAGCAAAGATTACACTGCTTGTAAAGCAGGATTACCCATTGTGAAAACCTCTGGTCACACAGTGAGAACAAATAGTCAATTACAGGAAAAATCTTGCCTTGTACAGTTTTATTGCCTTTATCTCTGATGACCTCATTTTAATTACCCTGTGATTTTTTTAAATCAATTCTCCACTTTGTAAGGTATTTCAAAGAATTACCTAAAAAGACTAACTTTCAGTTAGAGGATGAGGCCCACTCTTCAGCTCCCCCAGTCATGTTTCTTTAAGAGCAAAGTCTCCAATATATGCACAGAAAGCAAGTAAAACTTGTATTAAATTTACTGAACACCACTGACTTCAAATTGCATTAGTTGTCCATGCTTATTGTAGAAGAACAGCAAGACTGGTTACCTGCATAAGATGTACAGATGCTAACAGAAAGCCTGTATACCCACTACAAACTAATAATATTTGCCGTGAGGCAGAATCAATGCTTTATTTCAGAAGCCCTTAAAATGCGAGGCAACAGACTCCCTTCCCAGTTAGACTGCGTCTAACTTGCCGAAACCCTAATTCAGCTTTGTGGCACTCTCAGGAAAATCAATCCAAGTAAGTACAAAGGACTTCCTGCCAAAGTGGAATATATACCATTTTATGAGAATTCATTGATTTGTTCTGCTATACCTCACAGCTTAGGAGTGGTGATGTACTGCTATGTACTGGTGAAAAAGAACAAGTAACCATTTGCATAGACTCTCTCCTATTTTAATACAAGCTAACACCATGATCAATGCTGACAGTAGCCAGAAGCAATTGCAGTATGTCAACAAAGGAAGTAAATGCCTGACAACTCCACAAGCGTGGGAAAGAAAATAACAACCCCAGAGGAGCACATGGAACATATACACATAGAATCATTTAGGTTGGAAAAGTTTAAGAGTCCAACCCTTAAGGTAAAACTGCCAAGTTCACCACTAAACCATGCCCAGAAGTGCCACATCTACACATGTTTTAAATATCTCCAGGGATGGTGACTCAACCACTTCTGTGGGCAGCCTGTTCTGATCTTTCACCACTCTTTTGGTAATGAAATTTTTCCTAATATCCACTACCAGGCTGGCACAACTTGAGGCCATTTCCTCTTGTCCTATCAGTTGTTGTCTGGGAGAAGAGACCAATACCCCCTTCACTACAACCTCCTTTCAGGTAGTTGTAGAGAGCAATAAGGTCTGCCCTCCGCCTCCTTTTCTCCAGACTGAACAAGATCAGTTGCCGCAGCTGCTCCCAGTAAGTCTTGTGTTTCAGACCCTTCACCAGATTCACTGCCCTTCTCTGGACATGCTACAGCAGCTCAACATCCTTCTTATAGTGAGGGACCCAAAACTGAACAAGTATTTGAGGTGCAACCTCACTAGCATCAAGTACAGGGGGACAATGCCTTCCCTACTCCGGCTGGCCACGCTATTTCTGATACACGCCAGGATGCTGTTGACCTTGTTGGCCACTTGGACACACCGCTAGCTCACGTTCAATTGGCTGTCAACCAAAATCCCCAGGTCCTTTTCTGATGGGCAGCTTTCCAGCCACTTAGCCCCAAGCCTGTAGCACTGCAGGGGGTTGTTGTGGCCCAAGTGCAGGACCTGATTTTTGCCTCATTGAACTCCATACAGTTGGCTTCAGCCCATTGATCCAGCCTGTCCAGATCACTCTGCAGAGCCTTCCTACTCTCAGACATCAAAACTCCTGCTCAGCTTGGTGTTGTCTGCAATCTTACTGAAGATGCACTCAATCTCCTCATCTAAATCAATGATGAAGCTATTAAACAGAACTGGCCTAGGGAACACTACCTGTGACCAGTAGTGAACTGGATTTGACTCCATTCACCACAACTCTCTGGGCCTGGACATCCAACCATTTTTTTACCAAGCAAAGAGTGCACCTGCCTAAACCATGAACAGTCAGTTTTTCCAGAAGAATGTTGTCAAAGGTTTTACTAAATTCTGGTTAAACAACACCTTCATCTACTAAGCTATTAATCTGCTACATCTTTAACGATCTTCTTTCACTATCATAATTGTTTTAGACCCTCAGGAGCAGGTAGCAGCTGGCAGGTGTCTGTCTCCTAGTGAGATCTTTGAGTAAAAATAAGTAATCAGAAACCAACATATCAATTATAGTATCTTAATGAAAGAAAGACCCAGAAACAGCCATCGGTGGGAATTAAGCCATTAACTTGGTGCAAGCTAAAGTACAGGATTTGTCCTCAACAGCCTGACTTAAATTCATAAAATAGAGTATTTCCACAAAGCAAACCACACTTTCTCTTTAATCACCTTCAATTCTGCCCACTACCTTACTTTCCTCCCGGCTCCCATATGCATATACACACCTAAATATCCCCAATGCCTAATGTGAGCACAGAATGGACAGATGTTAAGACATCAAAAGCAAGATCAGGACAAAATCAGATCTGTCATTGTGCAGAGAGAGAGGAGAAACTATTTTTTGAAATTGAATGTCTACATGTCAGGACACATAATTTTTAATTAAAAATTACACAAGAGTCCAGTGTCATGAAGTATTACAACTGATTATCCAATCTCTCCCTTTTAGTGGTCTTTTACCAATCTGACTTCTAAAGACTATCCATGTTTATGCCAGGAGGCAGTGTGCTGATGGGATTTAAAAGAGCAGTTGCAAAATTTCATGACCAGCACCACTATCTGAAAATTATGTTAAGAGCAAGACCAATGCCACAGGCTCTAGCTGACAGCAGAAGGCATTTCTGAACAACCTCCTCATTCTGCTAACAGCCCCCACACATGCAAGGTAATAAAACATCCTTGAAAACCACCCACCTACCTTTTCATTTTCCCCAGGTATCTAGCTCTGTCATTCATTGGCATCAGTAAAATGTCAGTATCACTCACTAGTCCTCACTAGCAGGCAAGGCACAGTTACTATTAGCTTCTCATCCATATTTGATAATTCTCCTACAAGAGGCAACTCAGGAAATACAGACTAAAAAGTCATGTGATTAGGAGATTCAAAGACTTATGTACCTATTCAAAGACTATACTATCTACCCTTCTGACACATGCAGTTCTTCAAGCATTGCTGCTTAGTAGCTGTTCTGCCTCGTTGAGTGCCCAAATCCAGCAGCCAGACACCACTGACTCCTCAATGCCATCATTCAGCTATTACCTTGTCTGCCCAAAGGTACTTGCACTTAATAAATAGCCATGGCTTATGTCTGGAAGCATGCATAGAGGTGTCATTTGATGACAGCCCTACAGCTTTCACCAGAGACCCGGCCATCCTGAAGGGGCTTTAAAACCAGAGACCACAACCCGAACAAGAAATTAAATAGTTGATGAGGCTATATTCTCATAGATTTAGCTGTCTAACACCACTCTCCACCCATCAGTGGAAGAAACTGAAAACAACAGGGATGATCCAGTCTCCAGACAGAGGAATGCATCTCACTACTGCTGAAGGATGTAAGTATTTGCCAATCTCCCGGCACAAGCACACAACAGGCTTCATCCTGGGTCCTCTTTAATTTCATTTTCTTAGCCTGGAACCTAATGCTACTGCCACATTGCGTCTGTTTGTTCATTCATACTTGGTTTGTTCATTCGTGCTATGTTGACATAGTCTAACCCTTCCAGTGCATCAGCTTGGACCTTTGTTCACCAAGGCTCCTTAACTCCTTGCAACACCAGTACTTGAAAGTATGTCTGTTTATCACAAAGCAAGAATAGTTCATTTCCAGAAAGCCTGACCTCTGCATAGCTCAAAATGCCCCATGTGTTCAGGATAGCCTACGTCTTCCCACAGAAAAAAACTACACTACCTCTTTCAGCTGAGCACCCACTGAGAAATTCCTTTTCTGCCAGGCCCATGGACTTCCTTCACTAGCAAAAAAAATAGAAACTGCAAGACCATTTCTAAGCAAGTATGTGGTATAAAACTAAAGGTGGGATCCCTGGCTATAGCAAACCACAATGGAAGAAAAAGAAAAAAAAGTGTTTCACATGTGGCAATACATACTCTAGCAGCTCAATTTTTGATCAAGCTATTTAAACATGTATTATTTCATTAGTTAAATTTAAACTTTCAGATGAAGTGCAATTACCTTCTTAGAAAATAGAATGTAGCCTTCCACTCAAACCCAGACGTTAATGTAGATACTACTTGATGAGCTTGCTTGCTCTGTTGTCTGACCACAAACTTCTGATGCTACCCTGCCTCAAATATAAGCATCACAGAATAAAAATAATTAAAACCTGCAGTAGGGCTGCTGTGCCAAAATTCTTTTCACCTTCAAATAATTTCATAGCTTCAAAAAGCCTAAGGCCTGAACAGACCATTAAGTCACCAGGTCTGATCTCCTGTAGATCAGACCCTTAAACTGCACCACTACCTCTGGATTAAACTCAGCTAGTATTAGCTGACTAGCCACTTTGCAGCAAGGCAGCTGGTCTGCATTTCAAGAAAGCAAATCAGTGGAAACGTACCCTTTCCCCTTGAAAGTCAGTTCCAGAGCTTAATCACTGCTCCTGGTAACTGCTGCTTTGTTTCTCATTACAGTTGCATGTTTTCAACATCTACCCGTTTGTTATTGCATCTCTTACCCTAGTTTAGTAAACCTGCTTTCCATGAAAGAAAATGTAGTTAACTTATCTGATTCAGTGACTTCTGAAACTCTTATCCTATCAGCTCTGAACAGCCAACTCTTGCAAATCACAGACTCCTGTGAAAGCAAGTACCTCTTGTCTCCCAAGTCTTCTACACATGCACAAGTACTTTTTTCAACCCTAGTACTTCTACTTAAGAAACACCACATGGCTTGTTTGCTAGCATTTGGTTTTCTTTAAGCCATATTGACTTAAACCAATACATTCCCATCCTGTGGGTGAATCCCATTTCACTTCTGATACATTTTCCCTGGGATTACTGACAGAATAGCAAGCCTAAAAGCCCTAAACTGAGTTTCCAGCCTAGTGATCAATTCCTTTCCATTTTGCTCTTCACACATGCCACAAAGAGGAGAAACTTCACTTACAATCCAAAGACAAATTTCAGCTAAAAACACCAATTATAAAAATCAAATTAAACCTGAGTTAGAAAATAAGGGCTTTTTTGCTGTAGAAGTTGTATCACCTTTTGCACAGACCACCAAAAGTCCTTCTGATCCTGTCTCAGGTCTTCAGTTACCCCAACAGTACAAATACACCCTCTTAGGCCATGCATATTATTTTAGCTTCACTGGCTGTGTGTTCATCCTGAATTTCCAACCACCCTCTACCCACACAAAGCCTTCAGGGAAGTCATAATCTTCCCCTCTCTGTTACCCTTCATGAAAGGAGAAAGCATCTGATCAGAGAAGATGCCTTCAGCTTAGAGGAACAATAGCAAAATATAATATAATATATATTATATAATATATTATATTATATAATAGTAATACTAGCAAAATATCGTAGGTCACAGCTATTTGTCAGCAGCTGGTAAAGAAGGGTTACAAAGATAGATCCAGACTTCCAGCCACATTTCTTAGAACTGCTTTAAGCAAAAGGAAATGACTTATATCAAGCTACAGCTTTAGTTATATATGTATCTCCTGTACTTAAAAAGTTTGTAAGAAGCCTTTAGTGGAGGCTTACATTCAGCAGCTCACACACACCCTTTTATTGTCTTTTTTTCCTCTGTACATAACAAAACCTATAAACTAGGATAACTAGGAACCTACCTTCATTTAAAGCTCAAAAATTATATCACATCAAATCAGTGCTTTAAGTCCCCACAGTGCGGCAAGATGGATATGAACAGATTAACACATCACGCTGAGAACAGACAAGCACTACCTTTTCCCATTTTTAATCCACAATTTTTCTAAATCTTATTTTGAGTCTCCATAATTACTTAATGCATATACTTTTGCAAGTGCAGGCTTTGCAAGAGGCCTGGCATTTCACTTGGGGAAGAATGGGACTATTATGTTAGGATTTACTTCATTTTGAAAAAGGAGATGACAGAAGATGGCTACAAAGATGATCAGAGGGCTGGAACACCTTCCATACGAGGACAGGCTGAGAGAGTTGGGCTTCTTCAGCCTGGAAAAGAGAAGGCTCAGAGGAGATCTTAATAGCGACCTTCCGGTACCTGAAAGGAGCCTACAGGAAAGCTGGAGAGGGGCTATTCATAAAGGCTTGTGGTGACAGGATGAGGGGGAACGGGTATAAACTGGAGAGGGGCAGATTTAGACTGGACATTAGGAAGAATTTCTTCACCATGAGAGTGGCGAGACACTGGAACAGGTTACCCAGGGAAGTCCTCATCCCTGGACGTGTTCAAAGCCAGGCTGGACAGGGCCTTAGGCAGCCTGATTTAGTGGGATGTCCCTGCCCATGGCAGGGGGGTTGGAACTAGATGATCTTTAAGGTCCCTTCCAACCCTAACTATTCTATGATTCTATGATTCTAAAAAGGAAACAGTGCAGGCTTGGCGCACATTCAAGTGACAAGACATCTTACAAAGACTGTGGTACTTTAAAAAAATTCTCCAGCTGTTCCTCCCTGGTTTTATCCATTACCATAAAGCAAAAATACATAGCTGCAGTTATCTGTTTCCAGATAATAAATATGCTAATTCAAAGATAAAAAATTAACATAGTATTGCCTACAATGCTAGAAGCTAAGAGAAGTCACAATGAAATGCCATAACAAGCATAAGAAAACAAGACAATAGTAACTATCATAAGTCACTATTTGCTGGTTTTCAGAGCAGAGAATTATAGCTGGCAGTGGATTTGGACCAAAAGAAACAGTTAAAGAATGCAACACCTTACAATTTCCCTGTGTTTTATATTTAGTGCAGTAACTTGGGATGGTCTACACATAGTACAGTCCAGCTAAGCAGAATATGTTGGAGAGTGCTGCCTTCAAGTTTTCTGGCTTTTGAAAACACTCAGGAACAAGTACTGTAAATCATGATATGCTGCTTTAAAGGCACTCAGGTGTGAAACTACAGTGCATGTTTCAAAAGCAAAGCCACAGCAGCAGTGCAGTCGTTTGTATTCAGAAATTAGTAGGTACACAGGTATCATTCTTTTAAATCCCATACAGAGAAAAATGGAAACATGGATGTAAGCGTAGAAGTTCCAATGATGATTGCATTTGAAAGCCAACAAAAAGACAACCACGTCAGGCCTCAACCTGAATTATGTGTTAACTATTAAAAACACATTTTCCTCAATCATTCTCCAAAACAGTCAACATATGCTTTGTTGTGAAAATATTTTATCAATTGCTTGCTTTATCGTATGGTAACAAGCAAAAAGGAAATTATGAAGCAATTCTAATAGCCCTCAATAAATACACTAGCAACCTATTTCTCCCTGGAAAATGGGAATTGAGACTGCTGTGGTAGTAATATTAGAGAAAAGAATTTCCATTTAACAAAAAACCTGAAACTGAACAAATTTTGCATTAATGAAAGCAAGAAACAGCAAATGCTGAATATATTAAAAAAAAAAGAATTGTTTAGCAGAAGCTAGTAAGACACATTGTCAGCTAGTTTACTGCATGATTTCAGGAAGACAATGTAATTAAGGTGCACTTCAATCAACACAGCTGATAAAATTAACTGTTCCTTAAAAAAATCAAGAGTGGAATAGGTTAAATACTTTAGACCTTCCCTCATGTTACAGCCCTCTCCTGACACCCATAGTGTAAGGGCCAACCCCAACACACGCAGTTAAAAATGGAGCGTAAAAAGACTTCTTTTGATATCTGCATGGTAAATTTGAGACCGATAAATCTTCCAGAGTACAATCAAATGTAGAATTTGTTTTGGTCACAGCCAAAAATCACAAAACAGATATGTGGATGCACTCTGAGTCACAGCTTCTTGAAGTTGCAAAAGCAGATCCCAATCTGTTCCAATCACAATCTCATACCTTGAACACAGCCAAGGTCGCTAAACAAACTACAATACAATTTGGATTTGACCCAATGCACCACAGTGACAAGAAAAAAAGAAGGTACAGTAAAGTAAGTCAGAGAAAGAGGAAAAAGAAGTAGCAGGGGGAAGAGATAAATTATCATCACTCCAATGTGGCACATCAGGAAAATGTGGTCCATCCAGCAGCAACTCCTCCAGCAGCAATTCTTCAGGAACATGTGATCCAGTAGTTCTTCAGAACACTCAAGCAGCAGCACTTCTTTATGCCACTTCTGTGGGGTGGTGGGTGTGTATGATCTGTGCCTTCTCGGCAGACACTATTTACAAGGCAAGTCCATGCCCTATTAGCAGGTGGTGGGTGGTCTTGCCGTGAAAGTTCTTGAATTGAGGGATGCACAGGGGTTCAGGAAGGTTCTGGAATTGGGGATGGGGGCTTCAGGTTCACTGGCAGTTCAACAGACCCTTGCCAGAATAAACTCTGTGCGAAGTCTTCGGGTACACATGTGCAGTCAGGAGGTGAGGAGGGGGCAGGACCTGCTGCTGCATCTCCTCCCCCTCCTTTGTTGCAGCTGTGTGGGATAGTTAGCCCATACTCTCCAGGGAGGGTGGGTTTAACTAGGAGCCACAGAAAAGCCCCTCATGGCCACCAGCCCTGTATTCAGACAGTGTTCAAGACATAACAAATACAAGTAAATGAGTCGGTCTTTACAACTCATTATGTACAAACTCATCTTTCAGACCTCCCCTTCTCATTTACAAATACATGAGGGCCATATTACCAGTTCTCCAACAAATATAGTGAATGCACTGATAAAGATGCAGGTGGGTAAAAGCAAGACTAAAGCTATTCAGCAACCTACTCTCCATTGAAGCCCCACCATAAAATGTTCCAGAATCAGAAATTCCCTTCCCTAAGAGAACCACCTTTAGCAAATTTAGAAACAATGTACATAGAAGAGTAGAGAAAAAAAATCTTCCTAGAGTAAAATGACTAAGTACCTTGGGGTGACATAACAAAATAACTAGACAGACTGGCCTACACACCTTTAGGCTTCCTTCCCAAGGATGGGGTACACCTGTCCCCAAGGGGTGTAAGAATATTCTTCAAGAATCTAGCAGTGCTCATTAATGAAGCACTAGGTGTGAAGGGGGAGGGGGACAAAACCAAGCTTGACAGTAAAGAGCAATGGAATGGCATTCCAGTGTCTGAGAGATGGTCTACTGGTGAGGACCTTCAGTATGCCACTTCAGAGGGAGTGGGGGTGAGTACTTCAAGTGACAGCATTGTAAATGGCACTGATGGGTTAGATAATTTAATGAGCAGTCATTTAGGAATAGAGACTCTTCCCTTTAGGAGTGCAGCGGGATTAACAGTCCATCTGAGGTGCATCTACACTAAGGCACACAGCATGGGCAACAAACAGGAGGAACTAGAAGCCATCGTAAGGCAAGGAGACTATGACATAATTCCCATTACAGAAATATGGCAGGATGACTCACATAACTGCAGTGCTGCTATGGTTGCATACAAACTCTTCAGGCGGGATAGGAAAGGTAGAAGAGGCAGTGGGGTAGCCTTCTACGCATTTTGATACCCTTGAGCTTGACAATGATGATGATTAGGACTGAATGTCTGTGGGTAAAAAACAGAGGAGCAGACAATAAGGCAGATGATGTGGTGGGAGTCTGTTATAGACCACCTAGCCAGGAAGAAAAGATTGATGAGTTATTTTACAAACAACTGGGAGAAGTCTCACGATCACTAGCCCTTGTCCTTGTGGGAAACTTTAACTTACCAGATGTCTGCTGGAAGTACAATACAGCAGAGAGGAAACAGTCTAGGAGGTTCATGGAGTGTGTAGAAGACAACTTCCTCACACAACTGCTGAATGAGCTGGCTAGGGAAAGCACCCAGCTGGACCTGCTGTTTGTGAAGAGAAGGTCTTGTGGGAGATGTGATGGCTGGAGGACACCTAGGGTACAGTGATCATGAGATGGTAGAATTCTCAGTTCTATGAGAGGTGAGGGGCAGGTCAGCAGAATGGCGATCTCAGACTTCCAAATGGCAGACTTTGGACTGTTCAGAAGGCTGGTTGATAAAGTTCCATGGGAGGCAGTCCTTAAAGGCAAGGGAGCCCAAGAGGGCTGGGTGCACTTCAAGAAGAAATCCTGGCAGTGCAAGAGCAAGCAGTCCCCATGTGCTGGAAAATGAGCCGTCTGGGAAAAACACAGCTTGTTTGAGGAGAGAGATCTGGGTGGATATCAAAAAAAAGAGGAAAGTCTATGAGTTTTGGAAGAAGAGGCAGGCATCTTGGGAGGACTACAGCGATGAAGTGAGATCAGAGAGAAATTCAGAAGGGCTAAAGCCCAACTGTAACTCAGAATTACCAATCCTGTGAAAGATAATAAAAAATCTCTCCACAAATACATCAACAGTGAAAGAAGGACCATGGAGAATCTCCAGTCTTTATTGGATGCAAAGGGAACAATTGTGACAAAGGATGAGGACAAGGCTGTGGTACTTAATGCTTTCTTTGCCTTAGTCTTTAATAGTAAGGTAAGATGCTCCCTGAGTATTCAGCCAGAGGACAGGAAGGGACAGCAGAACAAAGCTCCCATGATCCATGAGGAATTGGTTGGAGACCTGCTTGATCAATTAGACATTCATAAGTCTATGGGGCCAGATGGGATCCAGCAAAGGGTATTGAGGGAGATGGTGGATGTGCTTGCCAAACCCCTTCCCATCATCTACCAGCAGTCCTGGCTGACTGGGGAAGTTCCAGTTGACTGGAGGCTGGCTGATGTCACACCCATTTACAAGAAGGGTCGGAGGGAGGATCCACCAAACTACTGGCCTGTTAGTCTGACCTCAGTGCCAGGGAAGGTCATGGAACAGGTCATCTTGGGTGCTATCACACAGCACATGCAAGACAGGTCAACACGGGTTCATGAAAGGCAGGTCCTGCCAAAATAACCTGATAGCCTTCTATAACAATGTGACCCACTTATTGGATGAGGGGAAGGCTGTGGACGTAGTCTACTTTGACTTCAGTAAAGCCTTTGACACAGTTTCTCACAGCATTCTTCTCAAGAAACTGGCTGCCATTGGCCTGGAGAGGCACACACTCTAGTGGGTGGAAAACTGGATGGATGGCCAGGCTCAAACAGTTGTGGTAAATGGAGCTCAATCTAACTTGAGAGCCAGTTACAAGCGGGGTTCCCCAGGTCTTGGTACTGGGTCCAGTCCTGTTCAATATCTTTATCAGTAACCTGGATGAAGGCATTGAATGTATCTTTGACAAGTTCACAGACAACACTGAGCTGGGAGGAAGTGTTGACCTGCTTGAGGGTAGGGACGGTCTTCAAAGGATCTGAACAGGCTGGACCGCTGGGCTGAGACCAATGGTATGAGGTTTAACAATACTAAATGCCAGGTCCTGCACTTTGGACACAACAACCCTGTGCAGTGCTACAGGCTTAGAGAAGAGTGGCTGGAAAGCTGCCTGGAGGAGAAGGACGTAGGGGTGTTGGTTGACAGACAACTGAACATGAGCCAATAGTGTGCCCAAGTGGCCAAGAAGGCCAAAAGCATCTTGGCCTGTATCAGAAACAGAGTGGCCAGCAGGTCTAGGGAGGTGATTGTGCCCCTGTACTCAGCATTGGTGAGGTCACACCTCAAAAACTCTGTTCGGTTGGGCCCCTCACTGCAAAAAGGATGTTGAGGTTATGGAGCATGTCCAGAGCAGAGCAACAAAGTTGGTAAAGGGGCTGGAGAACAAGTCTTAAGAGGAGCAGCTGAGGGAACTGGGGTTCCTCCTAAAGCCTGGAGAAGAGGAGGCTGAGGGGAGAACTTACCACTGCCTACAATCATCTGAAAGGAGGTTGTAGAGAGGTGGGTGCTTGTCTCTTCTCCCAAGAACAAGGGGGAATGTCCTCAAGCTGCACCAGGGGAGGTTCAGATTGGACATTAGGAAAAAAATTTTACTGAAAGGGTCATCAGGCACTGGAACAGGCTGCCCAGGGAGGTGGTTGAGTCACCATCCCTAGAGGTATTTAAAAAATGAGTAGATGAAATACTTAAAGATACAGTTTAGTGCCAGATTGGTATGGTTGGCCTTGATGATCTTAGAGGTCTTTTCCAACCTGGTGATTCTATGGTTCTATGATTAGTTATGATTTTACAGCTTTTAAAGAGGTGACTGATATGTTCTTATATTTAATATACGATAAAATTCGAATAAAGCTAGTTTTTTTCTAGTAGTAAACTATTACTAAGGTTGTTTAGAGGCTTTTTTTTTGATAGTATTGAACTGTTGATAAAAACCTAGGCTTTTTATAAGAGGAAAAGTTCATTAATGGAAAAACAATGGATGTGATCTATCTGGACATCTGTAAAGCCTTTGACACGGTCCCCTACAACATCCTTCTCTCTAAATTGGAGAGATACAGATTTGATGGTTGGACAGATCGGTGGATAAGTAACTGGTTGGATGGTCACATTCTGAGAGTAGCTGTCAATGGCTCGAAGTCCAGATGGGAGATCCATGACAAGTGGTGTCTCTTGGGGGTCCGTATTGGGACCAGTGCTGTTTAATAACTTCATCAATTATATTGACAGTGAGATCGAGTGCACCTTCATCAAGTTTGCAGATGACACCAAAATGAGTGGTGCAGTTGCCACACAGGAAGGACAGAATGTAATCCAGAGGGACCTGGACAAGCTGGAGAAGTGGGCCTGTGTGAACTTCATGAGGTTCAACAAGGCCAAGTGCAAGGTTCTACACCTGGGTTGGGGTAATCCCCAATTTCAATACAGGATGAGGGATGACGTGATCGAGAGCTGCCCTGCCGAGAAGGACTTGGGGGTGCTGATTGATGAGAAGCTTGAAATGAGCTGGCAATGCATGCTCACAGACCAGAAGGCCAACCGTATCCTGGGCTGCATCAAAAGAAGCTTGGCCAATAGGCTGAGGGAGGTGATTCTGCAGTTTATTCCTCTCTTGTGAGGCCTAACCTGGATTACTGTGTCGAGTTCTGGAATCCTCAACATAAGAAGGATATGGAGCTGTTGGAACGGGTACAGAAGAGGGCTACAAAGATGATCAGAGGGCTGGAACACCTTCCATATGAAGACAGGCTGAGAGAGTAGGGGTTTTTCAGCCTGGAGAAGAGAAGGCTGAGAGGAGATCTTATAGCGACCTTCCAGTACCTGAAAGGGGCCTACAAGAAAGCTGCAGAGGGACAATTCATAAAGGCTTTTGGTGATAGGACGAGGGGTAACAGGTATAAACTGGAGAGGGGCAGATTTAAGCTTGATATGAGGAAGAATTTCTTCACGATGAGAGTGGTGAGGTTGACAATGGAGGTTGTGGATGCCCCATCCCTGGAGGTGTTCATGGCCAGGTTTGCATTGATAGGAATGGGGGGGGAATGGGTATAATCTGGAGAGGGGCAGATTTAGACTACATATAAGGAGGAATTTTTTCGCCATGAGTGTGGTAAGGCATTGGAACAGGTTACCCAGGGAAGTTGTGGATGCCCCATCCCTGGAAGTGTTCAAGGCCAGGTTGGATGGGGCCTTGGGCAGCCTGATCTAGTGGGACATGTCCCTGCCCATGGCAGGGGGGCTGAAACTAGATGATCTTTAAGATTCCTTCCAACCCAAACTATTCTATGATTCCATGATTTGATTTCCATTATTTATCCACAGTCCTGACTAACTGGGGAGGACCCAGTTAACTGGAGGGTTGCAAAAGTGATGCCCTTGTACAAGAAGGGTCCAAAGGAACATCCAGAGAACTACAGAACTGTCAGGTGTCAGGGAAGGTTATGGAGCAGATCATATCGAGTGCCATCACACAGCACATGCAGGCCACCAGACAATCAGACCTTGTCAGCGTGGGTTCAGGAAGGGCAGGTCCTGATTGACTAACCTGATCTTCTATAACCAGATGACCCACCTAGTGGTTGAAGGGAAGGCTGTCGACATTGTCTACCTGGACTTTACACTTTGACACTGTCTCCCACATCATTCTCCTAGCTGGCAGCTCATGGCTTGGAGGGGCATACGCTTCACTGGGTAAAACACTGGCTGGAAGGCCGGGCACAAAGGGTTGTGGTGAATGGAGTTAAATCCAGCTGGCAGACAGTCGCAAGGGGTGTTCTCCAAGGTCCAGTACTGAGGCCAGCTCTGCTTAGCATCTTTTACAATGATCTGGACAAGGGAATTGAGTGCACCCTGAGTAAGTTTGCAAAACAGCAAAGCCTTACTACTTTAGCTGTCCAGGCTGTTTTTTAACATTGGGGGATGGAGGCAAGAAACAACTTCCAGTATTTTCTAGAAGTGTTCTGGTCCTAATTTCAAGTTTATGTTGTAGTAAAATGAATGTTGCATATTCACTAAGATTCAATCAAGGATGACTGCCTATTTTTTAGTCTAATGTTCTTAGTCTGGTAGATTTTTTTATTTTGCTTTTGGATTATCTTTTGCAATTAATAACAACGTTTAAGTAGCAATTACTGCAAAGAATAAAATCATTATTTCATAGAGAAGTCATTTATCATTTATAAAGCAAAATCTCTAAGCTTTAAAAAGAAATGGTGAGGCATTTGCATGAGTGTTGTCTGCCTAATAGATGACTTGCATTGTTTTCAGATTTCTTCATACAAGTCCTTTTTACTAGATAAATGCAATTTAGCATACTAAGCTCTTATTGAAAAAAAAATGTGAAACTACCAAGACCTCAAGAATCCCACATTTACTCCCATAAGATACTTAAAAGCATGTCACATATTGGTTTGAATCCGTCTACAAAGCACATTGGCAGCATTTACTCATTCTGAGTTAAAGCCTATTCTCGTCATTTTTAACTCAGGTGGAGGGAAGACTTTCTGGTACTAAGTTACCCATTAGTTGAAGTACAACCTAAGCCATGCATGTAGGAAGCATGCTTTGAGTAAAGGCTCAGAAATCTAAAAATCCCAGAGACTGACTGAATGTCTTCTTCTGTGCATGCTATGGATAAATGCAGTTTAATCTCAACATAAAACTGGGAATGTGCTGATAGTCATCCACAAGAGCTGAGGCCTCTACACTGATTATGTGTGCTTAGCTCTCCGTCTAGTGGAGAGCTGCTGGTTTTGGCTCCAGCATTAGGGCAGGCCTTGGCCAAAGTGGGAAGGATACCCAAACTAGCAGTGTGGGCTTTGACAGGTTAGTAGTGCCCTCTTCACATATTGTGTTAGCTCATCAACAAAGGTCATCTTGGTTTTGAGGCTAGAGTTGGCCACTTGGATTTCTCCTTTTAAGAAATGGTTGAGCAGATCTATTTATTGCTTATCAGAAGTCACTCCTGGCCCACAAGGAGAAAAGATAACAAAGCAGCTGTGAACACACCCTGTTACGGCTTTTTAGAACTGTCTTCTTCCTTGACTAGCAGAGTGAAGTAGCAAATGCCCTAAGATGGAACGTGTATGAAAGGCATACATAGCTCACCTCCATCTGCAAAGGGCATGCTGTCAAGAGAAGCACTGTGCACAAAAGTCAGTGTGACTTACTTTTCAATTAAAAAAAAAATTGTAAGACAAGAAGAAAACCAACAGGCTCCAGACTAACAGTGACTACACCTATTTGTCTTACAGGGAGAGAAAACTCCTAGGTAGTACACCCTCAACAAGTTACAAGTAATTTCACTTGAAAATATGTGGTCAAAATACTCTTCAGCCTTGAAAAGGAACACCATTTCTGTCACCACTTTGCTCTTTCTTTTCCAATGCTGTTGAACTGATATGCAAAAATACTTGCATAGTGAAGAATAACACTATAATTGAGTCTAAACTCATTTGGCATTTCTTGCAAGTAGAAGCAGCAAGGTGCGTTGAAACAAGGTACCTCTATGAATCTAGACAAGTTGTAACAACCAAAGAAAGTGTGCATGCCCTCTATGTTCTTCCCCATATTAAAAGAATCTGATTTGATAGCAAGTACATTATAATAGCAAAATTATTTGAAAGAACAGTGATGTTCTGTTACGCCAAGCTTGACATCCTGAAACCTTGTGAATTCCTTTCCTGAGGGATGTTTGCCTTGCCATCCAACTCTGTTTTGTTTCTGTAGGCAGCTGAAGAACTGAAACATACATAGTTGCTTGGATCCAAGTTATGCAACTGAATGACTGGAGTTTCCAACAGAATGGCAATTAACAAAGCATAAAAGACTCTGAAAACTCAAATGTTTGTTACATTTTTAAACATCAACAGCAGAAATTGAAAAAGAGTAGCTTAATCTATTAAAATTCTGTTAATGCCAATATAACTAATGTTTTGCTTTTTTTTTTAAAAAAAAAAAAAAAAAACAAAAAAAAAACCAAACCACAAAGTTCTGGAAGATATTCACTAACAACAGCCTGAAAATTTTATACTTGCTATCTTTCCTAGGTCCAGTATTAGGCAAATCCTTGTTGTTTATTTTTGTTTGGGAAACAGTGGCTTCTTCTACAACTGTTGCTTTCATACTTAGATGTTTCTGATATTGTTTTTCCTCCCAGACAGGAACAGTGGAATGAATAAAATCTTGGCAACCTGTAATTGTGTTGCAATATGGGCCATTCTTCTGTTATTGCAAAACGATGAATTCATCTCCTTGTAGGATTCAACAGATCAAGAGCTTGTGCATCTAATTTAACCCCAAATCTCTAAGTAACCTAAGTTTCATGGATCACTGAAGTATTCCAGGGAAAAAGAGAATATAAGCAAAGTCAAAATGTAAGTGATAATTTCCGAATAAGCCAAGCAAACAATAAACCTAATTTAAAGAACTGAGACAGGATGTCTGATCCTCTGTAGAACAGCTGTTAACCACAGTTACACTCCAAATCTCAAGTTGTAACGGTATGACTAGTTAAGGGAGTTAATTTACTGCATCACTTGAAGTTTCTATTTTAATTATGCAGTAAGTTCCTGCATTTCAATGAACTGATCAAAAGCCTAATCACAAAGTTTGGAACGGTATTTTTTTTCTGCTGATATTAGAATGGATTACTACTCAAGTAACTATTAATTAGATATTTTGTATCTATTGGTATTGCACTGTCTACATAAATGTTTTAACACTATAGTTGCCTTTAAAGTAATTCGGAGAGTTGAGAGGGAAAAAAGGTCATCTGGAAGAAGACTGGAAGAAAATCCAATGAATAGTCAAAGCCAGCTCTGACACCATTGACTTGGAAAAAGCAAAGATGTGTACAGTGCTCTCTGGACATGCTCGTTGGCAGCTTAGCTTTTACCGCCCTCTACTGAAATACCAGCGTCTCTTCTGTAGCAAGTAAACGATTTACATCTGCTGTGTTAGAGGGTCATGCAAGTTAGATGACCTTTGTGCACACTGTAGGTGAGTGTCTGGAGCACCAGACACCAACCCCAGTAGACAGAGACCCTTACATTGGACTACATGAGCCCACACTAAAGGACAACAGAAAACGCAGAATCTCAGACGGAATATCTTCCACCTCTGTTCTTTTATAGTAAAATTGTCAAGAGGTGGGCAGTTCCTTCCTGCTCCCACAGCTGCTCCTGGCTTCTGTAAAAAACTAACAGCGCTACAAATACAAATGTATAAACATGTTAAAAGAAATTTAGAAAAAGGCAAAACAAAAATCAAGGTATTAAGAGTTTTTGATTAAGCCAGAACCTTTGACTCAGGCATCAACATCCTCCAGATTTTGAGACGTAAAGCCCAGGGAGAACAGAGACTGAAAACTCATTAACAGAATTATTACTTGACTGAAATGAGAAAGGAGCTAAGCTAATTCACATCAAAGCTGGTGAGATCACCTCAAACTAAAACATAACCTGTAGACAAGAACAGCTGTTGATAAAACTCTGCCTTGGCTGTCCATTATCAAAACAGCTCTGTGTGAAAAGCTCTCTAGCAAATCGCACACCAAGATTCATATACCTGACAGATCGTAAGAATGGGTAAAGAGTACACAACTCCAGACTGAAAAACATCAAAAGGGACGCTTTGATTCTTTGCTGCTGTGCACGTCTGAAAATTGCCAATTCATGCTGACTTAGAAAAACAAAGAGCATGCTTGGCTTACCTTACATGGCACATGCTATGTTGTCATCATTCATTGTATCTTTGCAACAAGCCCTCTTGCAAACACTGTTCTTTAACAGATCTCTCAGCAACTGTGTGCCCTTCTGCACCAATGCAGGAAAGGGTCAGTACTTCCTTCAGTTAAGATTTCAGACTTGCTTTTTATAAACAGAAGAAAATGATGGTTCTTATTTTCAGGGGCTGAAACTGACAATTCCAAACATACAACTTATTTCAAGATGATGCTTAAGGAAAAAAAAAGTCAGGTCCCTGCAACACTTAAACCAAGTGGCTCATTCCAGCCTTTATTAGAATAATTACAACTAAAAGAAACATGGCACTTACATTTTCACAGCAGGACAAGCATCATAGGAAGTAATGGGCTACAAAGCTACAGAAACATGGTGGAAAAAAAATTAAATAAACTAAACCCAAAACTTGCTGCAGACATTAGTTTCTACATACAACCACAGCTTTTGGGACAGCAGAATGTTATGCAGAGTCAGCAACAGCATCATTCTATGCTCAAGAGAAGCAGGTGACTGTCACACCAAACATGGTATCACCTAATTGTGTTCTAAGCCAGAAGGAAAATAGAAGGTGAGGAAATGAAGGTGGATCACCATCTGGTTCACAGTCCCACTCAGTTCCCTTCTTCCAACACAGCAGATCATCTCCATTCAGAAAACAGCTGCACAGTCACTGAGCCATCTGGGCCTCCATTGCCTGTGCTGTCCATTCCGGGGCTGTCTGACTTATCTTCTCTAGCAGGTTGTTAACCTGGAAACACAGTGACTGAATCTGCTTGTCCCAAGTTGGCAAAGCTTCACGAGCTGAAAAAAAAAAAAAAAATCACCATACAAAACAAATTAAGTCTCTACAATTCCCCAACCGTTTCAACTGCAACCTTTTCTTCTGCCTGAGTCCTTACCCACCTCACGGAGGAAGCCTTCCTTGCAGCTACGTCATGCTCATTTCTGTAGTCAAAAGCTACAATAATTTTAGCTATCTGTTACATGCTCTTAATTCCCGCATTGCAAAGTAGAACTGAACAGAGAACTTCCTGGTGAACCTGTTCCTACAGGGAGATAGTAGATATGTTGCTTGAAGCGTGGTCTTCCATTTAGGCAAACTCCACCATCTGCTGACCACAGCAAGACACAGCAAGCTCACTTCAGGCAAGTTATCGAGGAAACCTAATCTCTTTTATCTTGTAAGTCAGCAACTCAAAAAGCTCACTCTGAAAGGTGCTAAAAAAGTACTGGGGTCGAACTTACTCTCAAAATGCACAATTCCATCAATCTGATCGATGAATCCATTCATGCGACCCTCAGTTATCATCTGAGAAGCTATCTTTTCTGCCTGAAATAATGAAGGGAGAAAGATGTTAGAAACTTCATCCATTCTGGAATAAGCTAAAAATTATTAACACTTAAAAAGTCCTTGAGGGTTTTTCAACACCTCAATACATTGGGGGCGTGAACCTACAGACAACACTGACCATGAAATGATTAGATGTACTACCAGTGGCATCTAACTGCGCTACTGTTCATTCCACATAGTGTACCCTTCCTTCTCATATGCCTGTGTTGTGCTACTTAGCCTTCCTCATAAAATGGAATATTTAATTATTTCCTAATATTGAACTAATTTTCCTAATATTTACCACAGCTATTCTCATGTGTCTGATGCTCCTTGTTCTCACAAAAGATACAGAAAATGGATACCTTAGCTGCAGGGATCTCTAGTAATGCCCCAAGCTCTTCAAAAGTAATGTTGTTGTAAAGTTTGCTTGCAGATAGTAAGTTGTGTTCAATAACAGCTCTGTCCAGGATACTGGAACCTTAGGAATTAAATGAAAAAAAAAAAAAAAATCCATTACTGTAAGACCAAAATACTTGCTTTACAGAGTAGAGCAGATGGAAAGCTTTTTTCTCCCCAAGGGTCACGTGTGCAGAAGGTCCAAATGCATCTGCCTTGCATCAGTACGTAGAAGAAATGGACAAAAAAGAAATGCGTGGTAAGTAGTTGATTACAAGACAGGTAGCTTAAACCCTTTTATTTAATTTCTGGAATAACCAAGTGGAGCCCTTGTTTTTTTCTACAAGACTCAACACTTAAACCAAGGGTGTCTGATCTCCTGTGATCAGTTTCAAGCTTTCTAAACAGAAAGTCTTGCTTTTTTTTCTGTACAGCTGTTAGGGGTACAATTAACCTCTCTCTTACTGTGCATGTACAGTGATAAACCCTCAACTAATTTCTCTCCTCTGGATTTAACTAATTTGCCCATTAAACTCTAGCTGAAGATAAGCACATTATAAAATACCAATTAACCTGCATTCTTTAACTAATACAGACAAACAGTGCAGGCTATGAAAAAACAACAAATTGACCCCATGAAACGACTGCAGCTTATCAACACTAAGTATCTTTAACCAGTTTTCACCTCTGCCATTACACAGCTTTTTGTCCTTAATCAATGAGTACTGTTCACCAGGAGGATGTTCCTGATTAACAGGTATTTCATGCTTATATATTTTTCCATTTAAATATTCTTTTAATTTTGAAAATTGAGACCAGTGTGTTTAGGATTCCCGTGAAGTCATTGGTTCACATTATTTCTCACTGTTCAGAGGTTCCAGGAAAAACAGAGCTAATAAGATGTCAGCAAAAGGGATCAGAAAACAATCTGGAGACAGTGTGAGGTCCAAGTCATCCCTCATCTTCCTGTCAAGTCAGGAAGCAGTTCAAGTAACTTTATCATCTGCACAGACCAGTTACAGCCTACATGCATGTCACGTGTTCCCAGGCATCCTATAGTGCCTTAAAACTGGAGAAGCTCAAAAGGACAGAGAGTCAAAGTATGTGGCAAGGTTAGAAATACTGAGAGGTTGTCAGTGAAGAGGCCTGTACATAGACAAAGAAAGAAGATTTTTACAAGTTATCTTCTAGAAGAGTATTTCAAAACCTTAATAATCAGAAAGATGAACTATGTCTAAGAGACTTTACTATTAAAATATCCTCATGAGGGTAACAGGATGGAAAATAATTTTTCAATAATCATGTAAACAATACCAAATTCTTTTCCATCACTATTTTTGACTATGGATAAACACCTAGCATTACGAGGCTTTAGAGAAATACATACCATCAGCTGTAGTTGCTTTCTGGTGAGGCATTAGCATAGCTGCAAACTCTTGCAGCTGATTTCCACGGATGATTCTGTCAAGATACATTTTCTCCAAGATCCCATAGGCTGCAAGCTGCTGACATCTCTCATCCTTAAAGAGTGTAGCAAGCATGCGAGAACGCTGTTGTCCTAGTAGGGTCAAGAAGAATCCTCATAAATTATTTCCAAAGCAATAAGTATTTAGAGGTAAACAACAGAAAGTTATCATCCTCGTCAATACATGTAATTAACCAACAAAGCTCTACCAAAGAAGGAACTCACTTGTGTTCAGTTCCAAAGCAGTTTTTGCCACTAACTACCTTTTGCATCTTTAGCCAACATGCTACCTTGTCACTGGCAAGTGATCCAGATCACAGCAGTGATCCAACTCTGAGTTAGCAGTATGCCAGCAGGTAACTTTGACACTGTTCACAATTTTGGATTCTTCACTGTGACAAGATTCCCTCCCCACAGATAATGAGTAAGCAGACTTGCTTCAGGGGATATGAAATACTGATGTTGAGTCTTTTATACAAAAATGTAATGTGTACTTTACCTGCTGATGCCAAAATAGTACAATGCAAAGCGTGCTTCAATGCCTCTAGTCGCTCAGTTTCATGGACTATGCTCTTATAGGAGAGCTCATTGTATCTTTGGGCAGCCTCAATGAACTTTCTTCTGTAATCAAGAACTCGAGCATAGCAAACCTAGGAAGAAAGCGTGTCTTGGGAAAAGAAAACTAACAGGTGTGGCTGCATAATATCAGTGTGTACAAGTGGCCACGTTATCAAGTGACAGCTCCCATAAATATCGCTCTACCCCATACTAGGGAAATCTGTGTAAATGAAATATTGTACAGCTCATATTGTACTTATGTACACTTCCACTTCATAACTGACATTTACAGCCAGCACTGAGGTAGAAATTTATACGTTTCAAGTGTTTGCTTTTCCCTTTCAGCGCTGTAACAGCATCTGGTATTTCTTCTCCCCTTCCTTTGTGCTTTTCTAATGCTTACCAAAAATATTTATACTTCCAACGAGGTGCATGTTTTAAAATGTAGTATGAGAGGATAAAAAAAAAAGGAAAATAGAAAACCAACAAACCAAAACCACCACACCATGAGTCACAGCACATGGCACATCTTTCGTGTTGCAGAATTGTAAACATCACCACACTTGAGTGGTACTATCACACTACAGTTCCCACTGCTCACTTGTTACTAAAATGGTTTGAAAAATTAAGTGTACCAACTATACACAGCTAACTTTTACAGATGGAACCTACTACTTAATTAACTACTAGTTAATTACTGTTGGGGGAGTGAGCTTTCGTCATCCCTAATACAGGATGTGATTTTTTCCCCCCCCTTAGATTTAATGTCAAAGGTGGAGGCAATATTCTCAACAATATTTCAGATGTTTTGAAGTCTAAGTTCTATTTTCAATCAGTACTGAATTTCAGTTAGTATTGAATCAATTCGATCAGCATTTAAGGAATCTTTACAGACTTATCTCAAAATCATAAGGAATGTTTAATTATTGCCAAGATCTGGCACTCGAGCTCCCAAAACCATTGAGGAGCTTTTCCTTTTGTCTCTTCTCTCATTATTAAAGTTTCAGTGGCATTGCATAAAAATGTCTTAATGTGGATCATCTCACTTTAAAAAGAGAAAGCAATAAAGCAAGTTAGAAAACCTTATAATGGATTTGCAGCTGTTCATTAGTTGATTCATTCTGAAGCAGGGAAGCTCGATTAATATAAGCTTCTGCTTGAACTGGGTCATCATCCTCCAGATACAGCCTGGCAATTTTCAGGTAGGTCTCCAGTTTATAATCTACGTTGTACTGTCTGTAGAGAAACAGAAAGGCAAGTGCTCAGAGTTGCTACATAGCAATCCGTGTTCTTAAGTGTTCTGAAGATATATCACGATTCTTAAAACACTTGGCAATGTTTGCTTTACCATGCTTTACCATTCCTTAACAGCAAATACTAGCACACTCTGTTCAAGGTAAGGAAATTTGACATGAATGCCAACATAGAATTGGCTCTTACAAACACTGTTAGAAATAATGCTGTCCACCAAGACACAAATATACACTCTAATAATCTGGTTTTAGCAGACTGGAGGTTTGCCACAAGTGATTAGCCACTTGAGTTAGGAAGCAAACTTGCAGTGGAACACATAGGTGCTAAATAAGCAAAACCTACAGCAATTTCTTCTACTGCATACAGAGAAAAAGGACAGGAAGGACAGCCAGAGAAAAATAACAGCAAGCGTTCTAAATTTAAAAAAAATTAAAAATAAAACCAACCCAACCAAGGAACACAAAACCATAAACATAACCCCACAAGAAACCTCAACTCTATTTGTTAGTATCCAGTTTCGAACTGTGTCTTCATTTTCAATTGTAAAAGCAAACACATGGAAGAACTGCCACCTTTCAATAATCTTTAAAAGCATTTTGTACTATCAAAAAGACTGGTTATTAACAAGACTAATAAATAATGCAATGCTTCTTCACTATTTTGACCCACTACTGTTTACTGTAATGTACAGTCATCAAGCTATACTTTTGTCACAGAATCATAGAATGGTTTGGGTTGGAAGGGACCTCAAAGATCACCTCATTCCAACCTCCCTGCCACAGGCAGGGACAATTTCCACTATATCAGGTTGCTCAAAGCCTCATCCGACCTGGCTTTGTCATCTGGCAGTAGTTCTGGCCTGAATTACTGAAACACTAGGATAATATGCAAAACCCAAATTATCACTCACTGGTCTAGTTAAGTAGAAAGGGAGAAAGTATATTTAAAACACAGAACTGTGTCTTACATCACACTTACTTTTGCCCTGTTTCCAAAGGGATTCCCACCAATACTTGTGCTGCATTTCTCCAGTCTTCTTCTTTCTCATAGATTGATGCAAGATGTTGCCTTATTGAAGCAACCTAAACAATAATAAAACCAAAAGCAAATACTATAGAACTTGAATGATTCTGTATTAACTATTCTAACTTTGATATTTGTTTATGAAACAAAAATCAATATCCTAGCTTCACAGATACAGCAACCTGCATGCACGCAGCTCTTCCCACATGAAGAGTCCTGTGTGGGACTCCTGGATCAAGCTCTAAAACTAAGCTTTTTAAACCTAAGTGCTGATTTAAAGCATTTCCATTTACCCTTGTGACAAAAGAAAAAGAGTTTATCTTCAGGGAGCAATAAGTAGTAAAGTTTTATAAAGCCTTTAAAAACATGAAACAAGCCTTTCAAGAATTGGAGTACCAAGATTCACAAAGCATTTCTTCCAGTTATACCTCATATCATGCCTGTGAGATATGAATGAGGTTAACTATGATTAGGTCCTAATGCAGACACTTCTACTTTATAGAGCAGTGGTCAGCAGGTAAAATATCAATGCTTACAATCTGGGTTTTGCAAGTGGAAACGTGTCAAAAAATCATCTGGTGTCTTAGATTTAATTTATGCATAATCTTTATAACATATAGGCAAACGACTTCAGTTAAGACTTGCAGTAATAGCTGCTCAAAGAAACCAAAAGATAAAAAGCAAATACAAATCATGACAGAAGCTGCCTTGCTTTTCTTCTCAAATACTACATCCTAGAGGCCTTTTCTATAAGCATCTTCTCTAAGAACTCTCAGATGATGGTGAATACTCATATAAAATAGCCCCAAAACTGAACTGAACACTTCCAGTAGTTAATTAGTATTGGGATTTCAAGAAAACTTTTTTTACTGGTAAAATAAATATGGCTAAAATACACACGCAGAGATTTATTTTGAAACAAAAGTTATTTGCCAAGATGCTTCTCTCTTTACATAGAATCACAGAATGGTTAGGGTTGGAAGGGACCTTAAAGATCATCTAGTTCCAATGCCTCTGCCATGGGCAGGGATATCCCACTAAATCAGGCTGCCCAAGGCCCCATCCAACCTGGTCTTGAACACCTCCAGGGAAGGGGCATCCACAACTTCCCTTGGCAACCTGTTCCAGTGTTTCACCACTCTCATGGTGAAGAAATCATCTGCCAGTTCCACTAGTTGGGTAAAATGCAACACAGTGAGCATCAGTCTGTCTCTTGACAGTATCTCCAGTAGCTCAAGCATTGTTTCATTGTGAGAAGCCATTTTCTGGTAGCAAAGGAATTACACACCCAGCATTCTGACGAAGAGACAAAGTCTGTATTCTTTGCACAATCCTAAATATTCTCTGCATTTAGCTCAGGTTTCGCAAGTACTGTAATGCAAAATCTGTTTTGAACAGCTCTTCTAAAGGTTTAAAAACAGTCAGCAGATAGGGGGGAAAAATACAAAGACAAGCCTGCAAATCAAAACCCTATCATCTCACCTGCTCTTCAAATGAAATAACTCTAGGCTGTATCTTTTCCAAGGTGAAGTGGTAAATCTCTTTGGCTGTGCTGTCAGGAAGACTTGGAAGATGAGTACAGAAATCAGTCAGTAGCTGACGTGAGATCACTAGACTGACATTCTCGTTCACCACTGGTTCAGAAACACATGGAAGAAAAACACAGGAAGGATGCTCGTCAGTGACTTCACTGTAAATGATCGGGTTTTCTATTAAATTAGAATATTTCCTAAATAGTTATCCAAATGCACAGGTTTTTTTTTTTCTTTGTTTTTAAAACATTATTTTTTCGCTCAGAAACAGTTTCTTTACACTAGAGGTCACCAGAGTTCTAATACCTGAAAAATAACAATGGCTTTCTCATTTTGATTTGTAATTTATAGAGATGTTTCATTCTAAATAACCATTCCCAGCAGCTGAAATATCTTGGATGAAGTAAACCTTTCGGCTAAATTTTACTAGGTTTATTCTTAACTTAAAAAAAATCACAACAGGCACAATTTATAGAGATATTCAACACGTTAAACATCCAATACAACAGAAAAACCTCTAGCCATTTCTTCTTGACAGTTTTTCAAACAACCTGAGAGAGGGAAAAAATGCAATTGTTATTTTTTATACAATTTGGCATCCCGTATCAATTTTAGTATTCAAAAGACACTATGTTTTCACCTTCTGACGCTGTCACACTGACTGGCTGGAAAGCTATAACTTACGAAGCTTATAAGGCCATTCGCCTTTACTTTCTGTGATGTGGTGATGATGGTTCCACTCCTAATTGTGCTTGAGTTTCAACAGGACCAAAATATCACGCACTTATATAGCCTCACACAGAGTTAAAAAATATGCCATCCTACAGACCTCTGACATTCAATGCACAATCAATTATACCAGATGCACTTACTTGCTTCTACAAAAGCTTTGAGAGCTTCAAGTTGTTCTACACCCAGCAACTGAATGGCTTTTTCCAATATTTGACGATATCTGTCCAGATTAAAAAAAATAAAATAAAATAAAAAAAATCACAGGGCACATTTTATCACTAACAAGTTCTGTCTCTCTGCTTCTTTTCTATGTCAGAGCCCTACTTTTGTTTATATTTTCTCTGCCTTTGATTTTTTTAAAGTGTTTGCGCTCAAATGTCAGAAACATTCACCTAGAACTGGAATCAGGCTGCTTTTAAATCCCAGGACTGGATTCTCAGATAACACAGCTCATCATTTTGTTATCTGTCAACACGTGCAATTTTGAAAGTTGGGAGAAAAAAAGAAAAAAAATAGGATAGCACACAGAAAAATTAATGAAAATTGTATTGCTCATGGATAAGATTATTAATAGTCAAATGTTTAAAATGCCATATTCAATGAGAATTTTGGGAGTGGGAGCTAAACAGTATGTTATGGTCACTTGACATGAACACAGGCACAGACTATGCATTTTCAAGTGTTTATGCATACAAAAATAGCAACTCCAGTTTTCATGCTTCATAAAGCTAATTAAACTTTGCCTGTACCAAAACCTCAGTGTGTGCAATACCAGTGAAGTAGTACATTCACGTTGAAGCCACATTTTGAGAGGAACATTCCCAAGATTCTCCACAGAACTCCCGAAAGTGATGCCATTCCTCTAGAAAATAAGCAACTAGGCTGTGACATGAACTGACATCTAACTGAACTCTCGGAGAAGAGAAAAATCTGTATCATGCACCACATTGTGAAGAGCTCAAACTCCAAGGTCTGTCATCCAAACTACCCACTCAATTCTGATTATAACAATAATCATGATGGAACCACCAACACATCCACAGTAGCCGAGGGACCTGCACGCCGTGGCCTGTAACTGCGGGCGGGCGGCCGGACTCGCGGCAGCTCAGAGGCTCCAGCGAAGGGCTGAGGGCACCACCGGCACAGAGCGAGCCGTCACGAGACGAAGAATAAATTAAAAAACACAGAACCACAAAGTGAAATCTTTCTTTCGTTTTTCTTTGTATATAAAGAAGTGCAGCCGCCGAGCGAAAGCCGCCCCGCCAGCCTAGAGCCCGGTGGCGCCCCCGCCCCCCTCCGATGGCCGCTCACCCGCCTCGCCACGGTACGGGGAGACCAGCATCGGCACTCACTTGCCCGCCAGATCCTTGTGAGAGCCGCTGGAGTTCATAAGCTGCGCCAGGTCCTGCCTCACTGCGGCCGCCATCTTCGCCCCCGTCGCGCGCCGCAGGCCGCCTCCTACCACCGAACTGCGCCACCCGCAGGCTAGAGGAGCGCCCGCGTGGTCAGAGCCCCGCCGCCCTCGCTCTAGGCCCCACGCATAGAAACGCACCCGCGCGTAGACTAGCGCGCGTACCCGCGGCCTCGCAGCGGAGCGGGGCAGGGCCGGCTCCTCCCCTCCTAGAGCGGCGCGCGCGATCCCGGAAGCGAGTTCCCCGGCTCGGGCGGGGCGGGCCCGGAAGCGTGGGGCGGGGCGCCGACCGTGGGGCGCTGCGCCGGCGGTTGCCAGGGCGGCGCGGCGCAGTATTATGGGATGCGGCGGGGGAATGGCGCGGGGCGCGTGATTTTGAACAAACACGGCGGCTTCGTCGCGGGCGTCGTCGGCGTCGGGCGCGGCGGAGCAGGGGACAGGGCCGGCGGCGGCGCCGCAGGGCGCGCGGCAGCGACGGGCGTCAGTAACGGCGGAGGAGGACGACGAAGAGCGCCCGCCCGCCTGGTGAGCGCAAGGGCGGGAAAGCGGCGGCAGGAGGGCGAGGGAAGGGGTGCGGGCACGGCCCCGCCGGCGGGGAGGAGCAGCGGGGCGCCGACAGTCGCCCCCTCGCCTGGAAGGCTCCTGGTCGGCCCCGCCGACCCACCCGGGCTGGCGGCGACTGCCGTGCCCACTACCGCGGGGGATGCCTGTGGGCTCCAGGTTGCCGCTCGCCGGGCCAGCCGCACCCGGGCACCGCAGAGCAGCGCGGGGGTCGGGGCGGGCCCGAGGCCCCCTGCTCGGGCCGCGGTTGCCGCACGGGACCCGCCGGTCCGGAAGCCGCGGGGATTTGGCGGCCGGGCGGGGAGGGGGCGGAGCGGGGGCCGGCGGTGACGAGGTGAAAATGGCGGATCTTTCGAAATACGGCGGCCCCCGCTGACAGAGGCCACTGGTCCCCGGCCGCCGCCCGCCGGGGAGGTGAGGCCGGGCTGGGACGGGAGGGAGCGGCCGCGCGGGGCCGCCGCCCGCTGTGCCGTTCTCGCGGGGCGCTGCGCTGCGCCGGGCGGGAGCGGCGGGGCCCGGGGAGAGGGGCCAGAGGTGCTCTCCTTGCTAGACCCGCCAGCGGGGGCCGCCCCAGGACGTGCCGTTTAGAGCTGGGCTCTGTCTACGGGGCTGCGCCCTCGGGCTCCGCCCTGCGGGACTCTTTCCCGAAGTCAGCCAAGTACGAGGGCTTGCCGTTCCCGCAGTGTTCTGTGCGCGACCGGGGCAGCCGCTGACTTCGAAGTGGGTTTAGCTGGACCGTCTTTTGGGGTAGCCCCGTCTTCTCTCTTCATCGCTTTTGCCCCTCACAAGGCTCATTAGCAGTCAGAATGTGTTATTAATTATTTGTGGCCTTGATTTTGAAGCACATTCGTGTAGTAATTACGTAATGTTTGGTATGGAGGTTTTGAGTTCTGGAAAGCACTGCGCCATTGACACCACGTTTACCTCCACTGAAGCGTAGTGTGAACTTCAAAGCTCTCAGGCTGCGGTTTTCAAGTGAAGGAAGAACAGATGTTTTTCAACAGATTTATTCTTCTGAAGAATTGTGTGAAATATATTTCAGTTATTGTAGATAATACCGAATATGGAAAAATAATTTTGGATACTCTTTGCAATGTTTACATAAAGCTGGCAATAACAGGCAATGTCTTGTGTGCGTGCTTCACTTATTCACAATAGCTTTTTGGCTTGTTGAAGATAAAAAGGATAATGGATTATAAGCTGAGAATACTACTTCTGGGAATCCCTTTGTAAAATGCATTGCTCCTGTGTATTTTTAATTTTTTTTAATTCCTCAAGACATCCAGTTCATATATGCATTAGCAAGTGGTTAACTGTTGGTTACATGCCTTGTACAGGCTTCCATCAACCTACAGAGGGATGTATAGCTGTGTTGCTCTGTAGGCCAAGCACCCTGGCTTGGAGGTCATGTTAGAAAATACAGCCTGGCTTCTCTAATGGGTGAAAAAGGTACTTTCATCCTTGTTGTAACATGGTTAAGTTTCAGAAGTTTGTTATGCAAGGTTGATTGTTCAGATTGTGTACCCAGAACTGTCTGCTGTTGAGGCCGGACCTGTCACAGCCGATTAACTCCAGATCAATAAAGATGCTGCTAGGATGTTTTTCACAGTAAATCCTAAAGAACAGTAGCATGTTCTTCTTTTCTTAGCATGTAATTACCGGTTTGTTGACATATAAAACTTTTTCGCTGTTGGTTTTCCTATTAAAATGGAAGCGTAAATTACTCAGACCTTGCCAAGGGAAGAAAGATTGAGGATCTCCTCATAACTGGCATGTAGGCAAGTGGTTTGTTTGCCTCAGTCATTCTTAAAAAGAAAACAGGTAGCACTTTATAAACATAGCAGTAGTGACATGAGCTAATCTTTTCTTCCCAGCAAAAACCTTATGTGTAATATAAAACTGTCATGTCCATATCACTTTATAACTGTTACTTTAAACATAAAGGAGTTGCTAATTTGTGTACCTTGCCCCTTCCTCTAATATGCTGCCCACAGTTGTATGTGTGGTACATCATGTAGGGAGAGTTCATTTAACAGAATGTAGAGTAATGGGAAGGGGATGGTGTGTATTGGTTGAGTGAATTATGGTTGCCTTGGGAACTATTATTTTGAATTTTGTGACTATAGGTAGTTAAATTTGGTGAAGAACACCTGATATCTTCTTAGTATTCCTTGTAACTGATTAAAAGAGACCTATTTACGTATTCAGCATTTGATAAGGAGTAAGGTGGGGGTTTTTTTTACTTGCTATGGGTTGCCATTTGTATTGTATTTGATAAATCTAGAACCATGATCCTCTGGGAAGTGCGTGAACTGCCTCAGTGTCTTGTCTTCTGCACAAAATGGAAATTATTTTGTGTTCCACATGCATATTTTGTTACTGTGCTGAAACAATTTTCTTTCACTCTACATTTATGTGTGCAAACATGGTCAGTTTGCAGTATTAGATGATTAATTGTTCCACTTAACTTTGTTAATTGTAGCTTTTTTTGGGATTAATCTTTTTTTTTTTTTTTTGTTTCCTGGTGTATTTTTTAAGGCAATCTCAAGCTCAGTAAACTTAAAAGATGCTCTGTCGAAAAAATGGAGGGGAGCCGACTTGTGAATTTTTTACCGTTGCTACTGGAATGGCTGGGAAAAATAAGAGCTTGTTTTCTCTATTGAACAACAACATGAGTTTTGGTGTTATGTCAGCAAAAAAGATGTAGGTTAAATAAAAAGCTTTGGCAAGTTGTTTGTCCTAGATTCTTAACAAAAATTCTTTATGTCCTTGTCATTGTGAGTTTTTACAATTGCTTCTGCTTCTAGTATGTTTTTATGACTGCAAAATAAACTTATGCTTTGGAAGAGAGTTATTTCTTAGTTGTTCAAATAGTAAGAACCTAAACTATCCTTGGCAGTGCAGGTGCTATACAATTTTTCACAAACTTGTGCCATAGTCATTTAACTTATATTGCTGCCGCTCAGTTGGTTTTGATTGACAGTAGAGTTTTACACAGAGCTCTTTGGGTTCACAATCTGAGCTGGATTCTGGGGGAATTTACTGAGGTGCTGAGACACCCTCAGACGTAGATGCATCCAGCTCATTGTTTTAACACAGGGTAGGGACTGACTGGGTCAACTGAGTCGCAGCAGATCTTGCCAAGGCTTCAGTGTCCCATTATATGTAACACTGTTACAGTCTCTAATCTGCTAAATTATAGACCATTGGCAAAAGCTTTTGTGTATACAAAGTTGTCTTTGATGTAGTGAAGAGGGAAACTATATGCAAGGTGATCCTCCAACATTAAAAAAAAAAAAAGTTTTCCATATAGTAACATAGTTAAGGCTTTGCTTATAATTGTTTCTTCCTTTACTAATTCTGAGAATGAGGTGGGCCTTCTGGATCCTTTTCAGCTCAGTCAATGTAATGGTGACTTGCCCACTGGTGGTAGAGCATGTTTGTTTTGGAAGTCAGATTGGGATGGTTGCCCTGTAAGGACAAACAGATACATTGAGCAGCTTGAAAGGTTCATGCAAAGGAACTGTTCCTTCCAGGTGGACCTTGATATTCTGTTGGAATGAAGAATCTACAGGGATAGAGTAAGATACAGTGAATATCTCTGTGTCATTTGCAGGTTGTAAGAGGTCATGTTATCCTAGTCACTGAAATGCTTCTCTTTGGCTGGTCCTGACTGTATGATTTTTTTCTTTTTTTTTTTTTTTTTTTCTTTTTGAGGTGTTTGTCCAGAAGCTTAACTGGTGGTTTTCTTATGTACCTCTAATGAGACTTACCAGTTTGTGTTTCAGATGCTCTTCACTGTTTTATGTTATGATAAATGAGACTTCTGAGTTTGAGAAGTCTGCATATGAAGTCATCATGGTTCTGGAGCAGAGGTGAAGATTTCACTGAAATCCCCATTTCCCCAGTTGAATTGATCTCTTGACTCAAGATCTTAATGTGGAATTTCATTCCATAAAAGCCAGCCAGCTATTGCATGATCCTGGTTATTTAAATAAGTTTTCCTGAAAACGAATAAGGAGATGCTTTATCTAGAAATAAGTGGGAGGGAAGGGGTAATGGTGTTCTTTGACATCTGAACCAAGCTATGGTTTGTCTGCAGGTGAGCTATTTATCTTCAGCTCAGTCCATCTGCAAATAAATATATTCTATACTTAAGTGTTGTCATGTTTAAGGCTGATAGAGCTGCTGAGATCTGCAGCTAGAAGCATGTTTTCTGGCAAATCACTACAACATACCTTTTTGAGCTATTTTTGCCTTTCTTCAATGCTCCATTGGACTCAAAAATTAAGAGAGCCAACTTAGATTTCTAGGATAAGTTTAAAAAGAAACAGTGGCCATAACAGCTTTCACTACTGTTCAAATCTTGACAGGAGTACTCTGAAAGCATTGCAGTTTAGAGGCTTGGATTATTTTTTTCTGTGCAATATTAGCATATTTTTGGAAATTAAATACCACACTGAAATCAGTGTTGCATGTGTATTTGTTTTGGTTAGAATGAACTTCATGTACTGCACATTCTGATTGGGCAACACTGCTGAAATATGCATGTAATACGCCACATAATCATTGTGCTCCCTAGTTTGTGAAGTCTCAATAAAACTGGTAGATTAAGATTCTGTTGTTATGAACCTTTGATCTGTACTGGGACTGGTGACATTTTCATCGATGACATAGATAGCAAGATTGAGTGCAACCTCAGCAAGTTTGGAGATACTGAATGCTGCAGTTGACGCACCAGAAGGCCAGGATGCCATCCAGAGGGACCTGGACAAGACGGAGAAGTGAGCCTCTGTGAACTTCATGAGGTTCAACAAGGCCAAGTGCAAGGTCAAGCACCTGGGTCAGGGCAATTCTCAGTTTCAGTACAGGCTAGGGGATGATAGTGATTGAAAGCAGTCCTGCAGAGAAGGACTTTGGGGTACTCATGGATGAAAAGCTGCACATGAGCCAACAGTGTACACTCACAGCCCAGAAGGCCAACCGTATCCTGGGGTGCATCAAAACAAGTGTGGCCAGCAGGTCAAGGGAGGTGATTCTGCCACTCTGCTCGGCTCCAAGACCTCACCTGGAATATGTATCCAGTTTAAGAGCCATCAGCGCAAGGGACATGGAGCTGTTGGAGCAGGACCAGAGTACAGTCCTGAAAATAATCTGAGGGCTGCTCCTGTCCTACAAGGGCAGGCTGAGAGAGTTGGCGTTGGTCAACCTATCCCTGGAAACATTCACAATCAGGTTGGATGGGGCTCTGAGCAACCTGATCTAGTCAAAGATGTCCCTGCTTCTTAAGAGGAGTTGAACTAGATGACCTGTGAAGATCCCTTCCAACCCAAAGCATTCTCTGATTCTACAGTAAATAAAGTGCCAAAAGGCACTCTTGGTGAAATTGCTGGCAGCAAGCCTAATATTAAAGGGGCCTATTATAATAACACCTGTTAAGTCTGTGGGGAACTTGATATCAAGTCTATAATGGCAGCTTTCATGCTTGTTAAGAGTGTTCTGGGTGTTGATACTGCTGTGTTCTGAATTCTTCTGTAGCCCAATTTTCAAGAGGTGTCTGGAATTTGGAAAGCAAGACCAAGCTATATTTAAGAGACTGAAACCTGTGTTTCCTGGGCCTAGTGATAAGTACTCTTCACGTTTGTTGGGATTTTATTTTCAATCAAGCTAAGTTGACTACATAGATATTCATTTTAACTTCAGATTCTCAATGACTTAATTTTGGCCTCTTAATCATTGCAGAAAATAAAGTAATTAGAAGTTATTTTAGGGGTTATTTCTTTTGGTCTCACCACAACATTTGCATAGAACATAAGGTTAGAAATGCTTTATTGCATGTAAAGGCCCTGAAATCTGCAAACCCTGCAAAATCTGGATTGTTCATAGCAATGAACATCTTCAGAATGTTTAATGATCATAAGAGCACCTGTGCGGTTTTGTTTCTCAGGTTTTGTGCTACTGTATGTTGCGGAAGTGACTGAAACTGGCATGCAAACTAAGGGAAGGGTGAAGGGAAATGTGCTTATTTTTGGTTTCTGTTATATTTTTAGTTTTCATGAAACTCTGCTTGAAAGTACAACATTGCTTCCAGTTACAGAAGGGAAACTAAACTGCTCTGGAATGTTCTGCTGCAATGAATGTTATTTCCAGTTCTTCCATGTAAAGTTGCTCTAAGTAAGGTGTGTGCTAAACAGGCAATGTTTAAGACTTTAACCATACCATGATAAAGTGACCTTCAACACTCCTTTTTAAGAGAAAAGGAGAATGTACAAATGTGTGTGGATTCACTTTCTTTGGTCAACAGCATGCGTATGTTGGTATTCAGAGCATAAAGGGCTATTCTAAATTACTTCTCTATTTCTGCCCTCTTACCCAAGACGTGACAGTAACTTGGAAAAATAATACATACATATCAATGTTCTTTTACTTCTGCAGAACATTGCAGTGTCAGATCAGTGGGCAATATTCAACTTGTAGTAATGCCTTTGATCTTTAGGGCGCTGTGGAATTTACTTAGCACTAGTGAGGATCAGACCCTTAAAGAGTAGTAAGTGGTTCTAGAGAATCAGATTTATCATCAGCTTGCTGATCCTGGTCTATCCTCAGAATGACACTGAAGTCTTAACTTTTCAGTTTGCTGCAAGTCACAAACGCTGAAAGTGTTGCTGATGGTTATGGCATTGCAGATTTGAAATGTAGACGTGGCTTGAAATGTAGATTAATCGTTAGTTAAATTATATGCTTTGCCTCCTTCTTAATGGATGTTTAACTAGCGTGAGACCTAGGTAACAGCTGTCAACTATGCATGGGGAAGTAATTTGACCTTTAAGTGGTTTAGTTTTCTGCATACTAATGATTCTGGGTGAATGCTTGGAGTTTTTTGTTTGCTGGTTTGGGGTTGGGTTTTTTTCAGTAATACTACTCAGTACCTCATAATGGCTAGAACTTTCTTAATCATCTATTTTGTAATCAATAGTACATTTGGGCAACGTAATATTTCCTTCTTGTGGTAAAAAAGGGTTGTCTGATCCAGAGTTGATATCAGAGTGTTTTAAAATGCTGATTTGCTATCAAGCAATGCACTCACATATAACATAATTCAACTGTTTACAATTTGTATGATATGCTGCTTTTATCAAAAACTTAGTTGTGGCTTTTTTTCCTCTTTCTCGCTAGCTTTCATTTCACCTGAAAGGTTCTCTGTGGCTCATGGGGATTTTTGGTTATGTCCTATATCTTTTTTAGTTTTGATTATAAAAATTGCTTTTGTTCTCTGTGTGTGTAATGTAATTTCTGTGGTAGCATCCTGTGATTCCTTTTATGTGAGAATTAATTTTGATGTGAAAAAAACAACTACAGGTCACAGGATAGCTGAATCTTAAAGTATATTTGTAACAGCAGTTGTGGTGAAAGAAGATACTGTTGTGTTGCGTGCACCACTTCTAAAACTTTAGGTATGATCAATTAAAGATATTTATGGTGAAGTCAGTGAATTTCATATCAGTATCTTGGTTAAAAACATTTCTGTTCTTAAGACAACAGGACTTTTTTTGCTAACAATGGTGGCATTCTTTATCCTCTTCCTTATAAATCCCATTTATGACATATTATATATAATATTCTTTGTGACTATCAAGTATAGAGATCTGTGCTATGGGTGAGATGTCAGCAGTGGCTCGCTCAAGCTTTTGTCCCTGCATTCCTCCTAACAGTACTTGGCATTTTTCAGAGTTGTTGCTCCCAGACTTTGCTGATGATATGATTTACTCCCTAATTTTTTTTGTATGCATTTGACTGGTTGTGTGTATTGGGCTATGCTGGGACAGTCTTTTCTTAGCAAATCTTCGCTATGCTAATTTCTTCTTGAGCTTTTAATTTAGTTTTATTGTCTTTTCTTTTGTAGGCTAAAAATATGTTTTTGATAATCTGATCCTAGAATATTAGTGGGCTGGCCTAGTCGGATAGCGTGCTTATCCACTTCCTTGGTTTAGATTGTTTCTTTTTCTTCAGGTTTTGAGCTACAGAAGTGTAAACAGTTGCAGATGCATCTTACTGGGTGCTTATAGGTACAGCTCTCACATTATCAGGTGACTCAGAATAATTGCTGAAGAAAAGGAAACTTTCAAATCTTTTTAAATGTTAAAATAATTCTCTACCCTGTCTTGAAGATCTCAAAGCTGTTAGAATCGTAAAAGAAGTTGCCATGCTTTTACGGTTGGAAATAACTTTAGTAGAAGACCTGGAAAAATGGAAACAGTGCATGTTTGGTATAAAATCATTAAAAGAAATAAACAGCCGATCTCTTGAGAAATCCTGGATAAATACCTAGAAGTAAAATTTACTGGGATATTGAAGCTGCCTTTGACACCAGCAGCCTCTCATATAGCTAGCATGAGAGTTTTGTTGTTGTATTTCATGTATCTATGATATTTTAGACGCATTCAATAAGCAATAAAGAAACAGTACAAGTGCATTGTGTTGTGGTTCTGTTCTTGTTGATGATACTAGCCTGAATATGTTAACGGAAGCCAGCTTAAAATTATGAGACTGTATAACTGTAAATTCTTCCAATGTGATGACCATAAGCTGTTAAGCCAGTAACCATACCTAGTGTTTCTCTTCTTTTAATTTGTCAGTTTCCGATTCCAGATTTGATGTGTTTTTCTTCTGCATTCTCGCTTGCAAGTGGTTTATTTGAAGTTGGAATACTGTTTAAACACCTGACTCTGTACATTTTAATATAATTATCTTTTCAACTAGATATGAATGTTTAATGACCATTTATTGCTTTGTAACATAAACAAATACTAAGAATAAAGAATATTGTTCTGGTTTGAGCTAGAGTAGAATTTGTTTTCTAACTTTTCAGCTAAGCCACATTTAAATAACTTTATTTTCTGAGAGTTAACTCTATGTTTTTCAGATGGTGTTTCTCTCTAGAAGTGGTCACGCAGGGCATCAGTATGCAGGAAGGCTATTGCTTATACTTATTCTTATAGAAACCAAGGCTGTCCTTGAGCCAGTGGGGTGCTGTAAATGGGAGGAAAAAGGTCCCACCTACAGAGAAGGTACAGGACGGGTGACCCAAAACTGACAAACTGAGTATTCCATCCCACACATCTCATATTAAGTATAAAGCTGAGGCCTCATGAGGGTCACTCTCTCTTCTCTGGTGGCTGACGTCCGGAGAGTACCTCATCTGTCTTTTTGCCCTGATCCCTGCAGGCAAGAGCAACTTCATATGTTTGTATATATTTTATTGTTTTCTTATTAATAGTATTTTCCTTATTATTTCATAAAAGCTGGTTTGGTTTCCAACCCACAAGTTTTTCCTCTCGTGTTCCTGTCCCTTTTCCCCAGGATGGGACTGTTGATTCAACCAGGCTGGAACTAAACCATGACAAGTATAAATAATTGTTGAACTGTATAACTCCTTAAATATATGTCAATACCTTATGGTCATACAGTACCATATGGTTAAAATACTAAGAATGACCTTTGTTTTAGAGAATAACATGTACAAATGTAAAACAAAAGCAAGTAATTTAAAATTGTTTGTCATCACTGAATCAGATGATTTTTCCACTGTCTAATTTAGACGCTTCCCTCCTTTCGAAACGCAGGCAATCATTATTTGGATTGTGGTTGACCTTAGGTGTCTGACTTCTGGATCTAAGGCCACTTGTGCTTGTCAGTGTAGAACAGGATGATGAGGTTTGGTTTTTGTCTGAAGTAATTTGAAGTTGTAAGATCTAAGACACAAGCTCACGCTGGTTGCTGAGGAGATGGCAAAGCAACAGTCCAGGGGGAGAGCTAGTGGCCTTCACGTATACTGAAACAGTCTGTTTGTACTATTCCCATTTTTGTATAATCTCATATGCAATTAATGAATTTGGCTTTAGGACAGCAGTTGGATGACATTACTAATGTGCCCTTAAGGAGCAGACTGTCTTGTCTAGGGCTAGTTACCAAGGCTGGCATCACTGCAAGCTCTACAGGCATTACGTTGAAAGGAGTGCTTTCCAAGGGAGGTATTTCTGGCAGTGACGCCAGATAACTTTGAATCTTTAAATGTGTGCCAATAAGTGAGCTGTGTGAGATTGGCCACTGGTCATCTAACAAGTTCTTTCAGAGCTCAGGCTTCTTGAGTATCATGGCAGTCTGGTATGTCTTGTACTCTGGAGGTAAAGGGAACTGATATGGCACACTCCACAATCAGGAAAGTCATGACCTGCTCCAGCACAGCCTCCTGAGCTTAGCATGGAAACTAGGTAGATTATAGCGGGTTTTTCCCCCATCTTTCTTGTGGGTGAAATGCAGCTGCTCTGTAGGTAGCTGCTGTGCAAAATGTGACCACAACGACACCTTAACCTTTGGTCACTTTTTTTTAGTGGCACAGTTACTTAATTATGAATGCTAGTAGTACAAGTAACTGTGTTTCCTAGCAAGTAGGAAGCTGAATTTGCATGGATCCTTTTCTCTTGATTTTGAGTACTTGAGTGTGTACGCACACCTATGAAGTGTTCTTGCCAACCCAGTGCCAAGCATGCTGATGGAGTCAGCAAGTGGTGAAAATGCCTTATTAAGCTGGTCTGTTTTCAGCCTCAGACAGTTTTAGTGGGCATGGTAAATGTGACTATTTCCAGCAATGTCTTTAAGGTTTCTCAGATGGGAAGTGACGCTGGTTTTGTAGATGTTTTTATCTAAATTGGTCTCTCTTACTAGTCAGCTTTAAAAATTCTGTTTTCTTTCAGATGGGATGTTCTTTGTTTTGTGTTTAGAACATTTTTCAAATTGATCATGAATTTGGGCATTATATTTTCTTGTGTGTATTGAGCTGCTTTTTTCATGGCCAGCATAGATGAATTATCTGTTCATCATGGAAGGGCAGGGCTTTGGCTTGATCCTGGGGTAGATGGGCTGTTGATTGAGCTTGTAGGGGTGTTAAAGCCTGTCAGTAGACAGCTGTTTTTCTGACATTTCCAAAGTGAGGATTTGGCAAAAATGAATTCCTGTTACATCTGGTGTGGATAACAAGTCTCTTAAAGCAAGACTATCTGCTAATCAGTATTGCTGTGTACGAGAAAAGACATCATCTGTTGGACTTCTAAAGATGTTTAACTCTTGCTTTATATTTCAATAAGCTTAAATGTCTATGAACAAATTGCCCGTACCTCGGGGGGGAAGAACTGCTTCTTTGTGTACTGTGTTGTCAAGATTGGACTGATAATCCACGGCAGCTCAGTACCTTTATTTTACTTCAGTGGATGATGTTGAAGAAGTTTGATAGAAATTCTCACTGAGAGTAAATTCAGCTTAATGTGTTATGTTTTGATAATGATATTTTTTCATATCTCTCATGTGCATGCACAATACCTTCAGTCTGAAAAAAAAAATTCTAATATATTTTCCTCTTTGGTAATATTATTTACAAAGCTTTGAAGTAGTGTGTTTTCTGGAAGCCAATAATTTTTTGAAATATTATTGCAGTACCTGCTCCAGTCATCATTGCCACAGCTGCTAAAATGGAAGTGGTTTCAGCAGAAGTCAACAGCTTGCTCCCTGAGGAAATAATGGACACCGGCATAACACTGGTGGAAGACGACAGTATCGAGGCGGTTATAGTGTCGTCACCGATGGGAGAGTCTATTCCCATGGAAACAGAACTGGAAGAAATAGTGAATATAAGCTCCACCAGCAACTGCTCGGCTACAACTACAGCCACAGTTACCACAGAATCTGTTACTGCACCCAGCAATCACTCTGGTGATGCAACAGTGAACACCGCAACCCCAAAAACTGATGTGAATGCAATAGCAAAGCCTACCTTTCCACGCGGCCTCCATAAACTTGGTGCTCAAACCCCCGTCACTATATCAACCAATCAAATTATTCTGAACAAGACCGCCGATATTAAAGTAGGCAATCAGAGTATTAAACCAGATGGGCAAAAGCTAATTGTTACAACTTTGGGAAAATCTGGCCAACCTATTGTTTTAGCATTACCCCACAGCCAACTCCCACAAGCACAGAAGGCTACGTCCCAAGCCCAAGGTGGAGACTCCAAGGTACAAGGCCAGCAGATCAAAGTTGTTATTGGAGGTCGATCGGAAGTGAAACCTGTTGTTGGTGTCTCAGCTTTGACGCAAGGAAGTCAGCTGATTAACACTGCGGCCCAGCCTTCTATTTTGCAGACCCAGCAATTAAAAACAGTACAGGTAAATTGAATTATGCTGATGAAATGTCTTGAAAACAACTTTATTGCTGCAGCTGTTGTCCATTTCCTTCATTGATTAGTAAACAGTTGCTTTCAGTCTTTGCATTTATTCCTTATATTAAAAAAATACGATGCTACTCTTAGCCCATGCTTTTGTTTGTTGATGCATTTACCATTTTATGCCCTCTACCTCTAGATGCTGTCTAGAAGTTTAGCGTTTGCCTCTGAGAAAGTGAGCTATTAAAATTCAGTAAATTGAAAAGAATTTTCCCATTATTTTCATTTTGTAAAAATAAATTCTACATGCTTTCAGGAAACCTAAATTGAACTTTATATCCCTGTTCTTTCTTCAAAGCACTTGCTGCTTTAGTCCTTTATGTGAAAGTGTATCTTCTTCCTATTACATTGAGTTTGTTTAAATAAGCTCGCTGCAAGGAAAGAAAAAAAGTTCCAGCATTTAAAAAAGAACAGAAAGGTATGTCTTGTATGCCTCAAATCTAGTTAGGCTTGTCGGTAGATACTTGCAGACTAGACATTCTCATAATCTGGAAACTTCAAATTCTTATTCCCAGTCTCTTACATGGATCTTGAGATCTTTGAAACCCCAAAGAATCTGCTGGGATGTTGAAAAGACCTGAGTTATGTCCCAGAGGGTTTGATTTTCATCTGACATATGGCAGAACTAAATGTGAGTAACTTGTGCTAGCTGACAGTGAGACAGAAATAAGACCTCATGAAAGTGAAGGAAAATTAGAACTTGGTGCCAGTTCTGATGGAAAAATATTTATTTTATAGATTCAATGAAATGAGAAATTATACTTTAAGTGTGCTAATAAAAAAATAATTTGCTGCACATGAAAAGTGACAAACTTTTAAGTGTGTTATTAGCTGAATGGAAAGTTACCCAACTAGTATTTCATGGCAAGCAAATGTGAGCAACTCTCAAGATGATTTTTTTTTTTAAAGCTGCAGATGATCCCTGTACCAGTTTCAGCTTTCTCCTTTTTTGGTTGCTACATTATATGCGTGGAAAACGTTTTATAATGGCTGTTTGAAACATAGCCACTTTATTAATGGACCACTAATCATTAATGATCAAGGTGCAAAAATATGGTTTTCATTATAGCTTTCAAAAAGCCTCTGATCTCAGCTCTTCAGAGGAAGGTTTGAGTGGATCAATTGCTATTACATGGCTTCAGTTACTCATTGCCAAGTGACAAATAGAGGAAACTAAAAAGAATGACCTAGCTGTGATGTGCTTTTGCTTGCATGAGGTGACCCGCATCAATGACCAAAATACAGTTGACCTCTGCTGTTTGTCATTACGAATTCCACAGATTCCTGAATAGGAGCTGTTACAAATGCCCTTGTATCTAGTTGCAAAGTTAATTGCAATTGGAGTACTTTTGTGTGGTCTCTCTTTATTAAACCTTTGCTTCCATTTGCAAAACGGATTGGATTGTTGACACTTGCTATTTTCCTTTTCTCCTGTAAGGAGAGGAGGAAGTAGGAATGAAAAGTCAGAAGGAAATGTTCAGTTTATTCTAAGTACCTGATAGTGCAGGAAAGGTAATTACATTAGCACTTCCTGGACAGTGCTTTCCCCTGTAGGAAATTACTGAATTATCAGAGGGATATATGAGACTAGGTGAGAGATTCATGGTCTGCCCTGTCATGTATGACAGGGGAGGTAACTCACCTTGACTGTGTTGAGTCCATAGCTTAGCAAACTGTCATGCTGAACAAGCCTCTTAGCTTCTTTTTCCACTAACTGAAAGGTTGTGAATGCTTGCCTTCCTGCTTCCCAAGGGTCTTGTGTGACTTACCTGATTCACAAATCTACAAGAATATTTCGGATGCAAGGCAGCACAGCAGGTCAATTTGGTGCTGAAAAGTGAATTGGTAAAAAACTGGATGACAAAGAGCCCTCTTCATTTCTCCTTACATCCTTACTGTCATAGGGGCTTTCCAGGTCATTAGAGAAACTCGGTTAGCCTTGCAATAATCGAGGTGTGACATTTGAAATCTTAGCACTTGAGAAAAGGCATGGTTGATAAGTTTGAACAAAATGTTCCTTGGAATCTGGCTGCCTCTCTGATTACAATTTTAGATGTATGATGCTATGAGGTGTGAAATTTGGAAGGACTACATCCAGAGGTTTATTACTGTCACATGGCAACTTATCCTGTTCTAGTTAAAACCACTGCCTTGGAAGTGTGGACAAAACTACTGGGAGAGTGCATCTGCTTTCAGCCTGTGGCCTCTGCCTGTGTACGGGCTTAAAAACAGTGATGTACTCACTGGTGTACTACTTTAGTCCAAGTACGTTAAGCAGGAGTTTGGACTTGCAGATAGATCTAAACCAGATGTCAAGACCCATCATTGTTGCTGTCACTAAGCTGGTCTAATTTGAACTTGTTTTGAGGTGATAACTAGCTCTGTGTTTCAGCAGCTAAATGTCCATAGTATCGTTTACCGTGGCAAGACACGTAAATCTAAGCAATCGTTATGGTTTCATCTCACCATTGAAAAGTGATCTTGTGTACTCCCTAACCTCGTGGCAACTCCCATTCCTGGCTTGGTTGCTTCATCTTCTCTGAAGTACACTGTGCTCATCTTCTATTTCCGGAGTCCCTGATTTTTCATATTATGCCAAATGTAAATTACACAGGGTGTGGCTACATGGACAAGCTCCATGAGGTCATCTATGGAATGGATTTATAGATCTTATCTCCTCTATAGTAGCTGCCTATGTGGCTATTCAATCCAGCAGTAAATGCAAGGTATGTGTATGTCTGTTTCCATATGAATAGAACATGGTTTGACAGCTGAAAACAAAATTTGGCCATAGAAACTTGCTAGTTCATTTTGTTTAGTGAAGAGTGCTTCAGAAGATGCAAATTGACCTTGTCAGTAAAGGTGCTTGCAGATAAATCTCTTTATTTTGGTAAAGGGAAGAAGCTTGGTGTGTGCTTCTAAGTGTAAAAATTTTCTTACGGAAGAGCTTGTTGCCCCAGGAAATATTGTTGCCGTGTAATTCGAAGCAACTCACAGAGAGCACTTAGTTTACAAGGCAGAATAATGCTTGTGATTAGTACAGGCGATGGCAGTGGACTCCAAAGAACTCACTCCTTCTGAAGCATCAAATGCCTGTCATCTCGATTATTTCCTCTGGCTTCTCCAGTAGCTACTGAGATGAGTCGCGAGTTTCCCACTGATGCCTAGAAGGCTCTCACAGATGGCTGCCCCAGTGGCAAAAACATCCAAAAAGTACATTGGCAGCAAGTAAGGGCAGGAGTACACTGCCTGCGCTTGGTGACCAGCGGCTGTTCTTCATCTTTAACCAACCTTATTTTAGTTCTGCCGTGTTTTCTAAGTCCTGAGGGGGTTCACTTTTTTCTTTGAGTTTCTTTGTAGACAGTTTACCTAAAAAGCAGAGAGGAATTTCTCTGAGGATACTGCAAGTTGAGTCTGAGGGAAGCAGGGCTACTTGTGTTGACCAGCTGTCATTCTGGGATTTATGATTTTTTTCTAAATACTACTTGTTACTTGGTAGCTAGTATTTTACACATTCAGCTAAGTCATCTAAGCACACTTTTTTACTGTTACTGGGAAACAACTGCTGTTGTCCAGAATTGCCTATTCCTGCTGGATGTTGATCATGTTCTGAGCCAGACTTTGCCCTCGCTTCAGAGAGTAAAAGCAGTAGCAGTTGAGTAACAATAATCCCGTATAGCATAAGATTAATTTCAGCAGAATTGAAAACTCGAATCAGGCAGATAAAAGGTGAGGAATTTATCAGAAATGAAAAAGTATGCAAATTTACAAAAAAAAAGCTTATGGATAAAATGCCTGCTCATCTATCAGCTGTGTATGTGCTAAGAAAATTGAACCCTTGAAATGTCAAAATGGCTTGGAATTAAATTTGTAAACTAGGTTGTGAATGAGGCTTCCCTCTTCAAACAACTTATATTTTCAAGGTTGTAGTTAATATGTCTCCAGAAAGAACATGTTTTTTTCTGTCCTCTATTTCATGTTAAGCCTGGAGTATTGTATGTGCCCTGTAAAGCAGCTAACATGGCCTTGGTGTAGCATATTTGGGCACATGACCTTCACCTGCCGATGACCTGAGGTGGAGGTTTCCTCTAAGAAATACTTGTACTCTTAACTGTGAAGCAGCAAATGGCTTCCTTTAAGTGAGATCTATTTTCTGACGCTGCTTGGTGTCCAAGTTGCTCCATGAGAGGCTGGAGAGCTCCAGTGCCACAGCAGGAGGGAGCTCTGGCATCCCCAGGTGTGCCATGACTGTGCTGCTGGGAGCTAAAACAGCCTCATATATGCTTTTTGCGGGGCAGCTGAGGAATTCATTATGACTACTGAATACTTTGAATATTTCGCCATTACTATAATGTAAAGGAGGTATTTTAAGTCACCAAATTCTAGAATTAGGGGTTTGTGCAGGAAACCATAACATCCAGCCTACCTAATTACTTCATTTAAGCACTCACAACTTTCTCAGACTGTTAAAAGTAGTATCCTCTCTGTATCTTTGCACATCAGTGAGATTTCTCCAGTTAGGTACTAGAGTAACTAAGGTGGTTCTGCATCTTTGAGAGTTGGCTCGCTACATGATGCCAGTATTGTGCTTCTCCTGTATTGCTAGAGTTGGTGGCTGGTGCCCATGAGATGTGGCTGGGCGTGTGTAGTGGAGGAAAGGCAGTATGGGCTTGACCCATGGAGTGAGTAAGTGTAAAGGCTTCAGTAATGCCTTCCAGTGTGCTTACCTGGACTCAGGGAAGATCCTTAACAATCTGCAGGTAGACGGTGTAGTCAACAGGTTAAAACAGTCTTTGAAAGAAGTCAGCCCTGTAATTGAACTATTCACCAGTTGGATGCCATTGTATAGAGACTATTAGGATAAATGCATCTGGTAGTTGGCTTCTGTCAGTGTGGAGAACGGGGGGAAAAAGTCTTAATACTTTTACGACTAAAACCATGCTTTTAAAGATTTGAAGTGATCTGTCTCATTGAATTGCACAGACACGTTCCTGGTCCACCAGTGTTGCAGGAGACTGGATCATGGAAAAGGAAAAAAGACTCGCTTGCACCTGGATGTAGCCAACTGACTTGCTTTTGGCTAGTGAACACCCAAGACTTTCAGGGACTGATGATCCACATCAGTCTGTTGAACTGTTGCAGCAGGCTATTTCCGTATTTGCAGGAAAAAAGTGTGCTGTGACAGAATAGTTCAAGAAATGTTTCAGAGCAGTACTTGTAATATTTAAATCACTCACAGAACAAGTGTTGTCCTGATTGGCTGGAAAACAGTAAATCTTTTTAAGGTTCAAATATTAAGATTTTTTAATTTAATTTTAGCACTTTTATGTGGACCAATGGCATATAAGAAGTAATTTCAAGACCTTGATGATGAAGTATAGATTTGGCTATCCTGCATTAGTAGCTAGTTTTCTAAAGTGGCATGGATAATATCCTAATTCTCTCTATTGTGAGAAGTGGAGGTGAAATGCAAGATAAGTGATTGTTCTTCAAAGTATATGTGCAGGTATTGCCCTTCTTATTTTCTGATGTACATAACAATACAATAATTTAGATCCAAAATGCTCAAGTTACTTTAGATCTTTTTTCCTTCATCTTTCAGATTGCGAAGAAGAGCAGAACCCCAACTTCTGGCCCAGTAATCACCAAGCTGATCTTTGCAAAACCAATCAATAGCAAAGCAGTTACTGGGCAGACTACTCAAGTGTCACCAGTCATTGCAGGTTGTACTACTTTGACTTCTTTTGCTTTACCGTTTTTAAAAGGCCATTCAAAGAGATGGTGACTGTAGAAATTTTTCTGTCTCCATGATTTTATTGTAGCTTCTGTTGAAGTACCTCAAGCAACTGGGAAAAAAAACCAGCAGAGAATTTGGTAGAAGCTTATAAATATAGTTCTTGGTACCTTTACAGTTTGCTTGCTTAGAATTATCCTTGTGATTATAGAGTTTGATCATTTTGCTTTTACTGTAAGATGCTTTTACTTTTTGGGTTTCAGGAAGGAGAAAAAATACCTCCCAGACAGAAAAAAAAGGCTACTCAATAAACAGAAAGTATTTGTAGATACATTATATAATTATGCAGGGGGTAAAAGGAGACACATGGTCTTGTATTACTTTCATCTGCTTATATTGACTGAAATGTAATGCATGCAAATAACAGGATAAATGTTTGAGTGAAAAAAAGTGAATAAAGCTGTGTTGATTCTGTTAAGTTGCTCACCTAATTAAAAAATAAGCATTGCAGAAGAGTCTAAGAAAGTAGTTCATGCAAATAAGAAATTGTTTGTCTCTTTGGAAAACAAATCTGTTTGTGTCCTTTAAAAATAAAACCAACACCACCAAAATTAAAGAGAAACTCACAGTGCAATCATTTTTTTATTATGGCAGTGGAATTGATGTCCTTTGCTAAATGCATCGTTGCATGTATTCAAGTAACGTCTGAAACGTGTAAATTATCTCCAAAGGACAAGTGAAGGAAACCAGAGTTGTCTTCAGAGCCTTGAAGGGTGTCTTCAACTGCTTTGAGATTGACCAGCCCAAGGAGGCCAATTTCTGCAAGCTGAGGTGGAAATTGTGAATTTGAAAGATTTGTCAATATAAGCAGCCAGATTCTGTTTAGGAAGCTGATGCCAAGGGGTGCAGTCAGGCTGCAATGAGAAAGGGAAAGCTGTCACTGGGGAAAAAACAAAATCAAAGCATTGAATACTGTAGATGTATTCCCAGAATTCCCACTCTGCTGTTTCTCAGGTTGCATGTGGCTTTAGCAGCTGCTGTCAACTATCTGTGCTGCTACTTAGGCTGCAGAAAGGTGGAGGTTATTTTAGAGCAGATAGACCTCAGATGAAGGCAGCTTTCAATGAGGATGATGCTTCTTAGTTCCAGTTGACTCAATTGTCATTACTGGTTGATATTGAATGGAAAAATTCTTCTGGTGTTTGGTTGAGTGGTGTTGTATTTCGATAAATGTAGCATGAGAGAATGAGTGAGGGAGAAGCTGCAAAAGAAATTAGTCTCAGTGGTCAAGCACTCTTTGGAAAGAAACTTATAAGTCAGAAAAAAATTCTGGTTTTGACTCTGTGAGTTTTGCAGAATTCCTAAGACTGATTTGGAGCTGCTGGTTTTAATGTTTCACCTCTTTTGCTGTGGTAAAAGTGGGTAGTTTGAAGAGTTACACCACCACCCATGTTTTCTCAAGAGTGTCATATGTTCTGTTAGGCAGTGAAAAAAAAAAAACTAACACAGAGAGAAGAGGGGGGGGAAAAAAGCTGAATTTAGATGGACTGAACCTTTTTCTTGGTCACTGTAACACAGCTTATTTCTGATGCCTGGGGTTTTAAAAGGAAGTAGCCCCCTCTAGATGCTCAGTTTCTCTGTACACTGGCAGGAACCCAGAGAGTTCCTAGGAAGCTGCCAGCTGGGAGGTGTATTGGAGGACTGCATACCTCAGGATGCTGTCCTTGCTTTAAAGAATTTTCAGCTGAATGTCATAGAAAATTCAGTGTACATTTTGGCTGGTTTAAGACCAAGTGAACTGTCTTTTCCTTCGCAATAATGCCAGTGATTTTCTTCTTTGCTAAATGTAACTTAAAGAATGCAGATGTCCTTCCTGCTAGGTAATACACTCTCAGAAGCAGGGGTCAATTGCATAATATGCAGAGGAAACTTTTAAAGTAAAGTTAATGTAAACAGGGATAACTGATGATACCTTCATTATTTGTAGGTAGGGTTCTTTCGCAGTCTGCTCCAGGAACACCGCCAAAGACAATAACAATTTCTGAGAGTGGAGTCATTGGATCATCTTTGAGTACAACAACGCAACAGACACCAAATAAAATAGCTATCTCACCACTCAAATCCCCTAATAAGGTAAGGACCTGATTCTGGCTGAAGCTTTCTGTCCCTGCTGCACAGTGGTCTGAATGGGGCTCTCCGTGTCTTTGTTACAAGCTATTTATGATCCCACTGCTCCCGTCTCTACTGCACATCATAATGCTCTGCGGTAATGGCATTAGCTAGATTTTTTGCAGTTGGCTCCCTTCCTGTGGTTTTAAATAAATATGCATTCACTTTCCCATTGGTGTCATTTCTTGCCATTCCCTACGCATCCATTCATAGAGCAGCTATTCTCTCTTACCCAACCATTCAAACATTTATTTTTTTTTTAATATCTTCATAAAATGTCAACAGGCTGTTTAAGAGGAGACCTCAATTATGTTGATAGGTCAGCACTTATTAACCATTGCCTGCTACTGCATAAATAATTTAGTGTTCTTTAATCGTATCTGAAGTAAATGAGATTTGCGATGGTCCTGCACAAATACAGAGCTGGAGATTGGCACAAGTGGGTGATAGAAAAGGTAACTAATCCATCATAAGCTGTGTTATGGGCAATCATCATGGTGATGCTTTTATTTTAGATTTGATAAAATTGTTTTGAGTAGTATTGCTGGAGCAGGGAAGAGTCAGGGGGCAAGGTGAATAGTGCATGCAAACTATATATGTATAAAAACTAGCATCAGAGTAAAGAATTCTCTTTAGCCATGTTTTAGCTATGTAATGTTAAACAAATGGAGTGAGGGACTTGTGTTTCAGAATTATTAGAGAGAGAAGCAACAAGAGGAAGAAGTAAAAAAAAATACAAATTTATTATCAAAATTAAAAGTGAGTGGTGATGAAAAGACTCCTTAGCATTACAGTTTTAATTGAACTGTAAATAAGTAATTCTAAGTATATTTTAAAAGCAAATAGTTTCAAAAATCAGAAGTTTTCTTAAAACGTAAATAAATGTTCAGAACAAAAAGTAGAAAACCACTTTGGAAGGGGTGTGACTATATAGAATAAAAGTATTCAAACACTGCATTCTGCAGAAATATGTTCAGAAGACTGAATCTCTATAGGAATCTGGAAAGTAGATTTGAAAATACTGATGTTCTTACTCTTTGACTGAATCAGTAGTGTAGGGTGAGATTTGTTATTTTTTTCCACTGCTCTCCTTTAAAATTTCCATTTATGATCAAGTGGTTATGGTATCAATATAAAGCTGTTATTCAGAAAGTCCATCCTGGCAATGCTTAGGGTTCAATGGGCTGGTTTCCTTAAAAAAATCCAAACAATAAAATATAAAAAACCCACACTGCAAACCAAACAGAAGCAGTGCTAGTTTTCTGCAGGGGCCTTTTGGTGCTGGAAACCAGCCAATGCCTTGATATCTCGCATTGTCTGTGTGCTTTTGTTACACAGTGAGACCCGTGTGACACCCTTTTCCACAGAAAAACTCTTTGTATTCATGGGGAGCTGAACTTCGATGAGGAGGAGAATATGGATGTCCAGGGTCTTGTATCCTGCACAGAGATTTTAAACTACTTCTTTGTTTTGCCAAGCAGCTAACAGTGGTGTCAGTGGCCTCCCAGCCTCCCAGCTCCCCCCAGAAGACGGTGGGTGTCCCGCTGAATGTAGCGTTAGGACAGCAGATCCTCACAGTGCAGCATTCAGCACCCTCCTCCCCTGGGAAGGCTATAGTCAACCACACAACTGCCCAGGTACAGACTGGCTTTCCTTTGTCTTCTAGTGTGTGTCTGTCTTATCACTTGCAGGAAACTGGTATTTGGCAGTGGTCAGTACCACAGTGTTTTTGTAATGGTGTCTGCCTAAGAATTGACAGAAGCATTGCCCTGAGGAGCACATGCTTCTTCAGTCAAGGCGTGCAAACCATTGCAAAGCCCATACAAGGGCATGCTGTTAGAAAGCAGCTTTCCAACCTGGAAAGCCCTACTTGGTGCAAGTTCTCATCTCTGTATACTGAATCTCCTAAGTAATCCGAAAAGCTCCCTGTGACACAAGAAAGGATTCTTTATGTGGTTCTCTCTCTTCTACCATGTTTCTACACCACCGATTAGGGCTGCTTTCCAGGTGTCTCTGAAGTTTGCAACAATGGAGTTCTTATTCTTGTGGTAGAGGTCTGCATAAGCAAGGCACCATAGTCTTGAGATATACAGAATTAGAAATTATTACTTGTCTCATTTCTACAAAAAAACATGAAATTTTCCATAATAGCTTTGACAAATTGATTTGCATTGATGAATAAGAAGACAAAAGTGACTTTTTGTAAAACTACAGTTCTTACTTTTTTCCTCTTCTGTAATCTTAGGTGAATTTTTTTCTGTCTTAGTATTTGTATTCCTGTTTTGATAAACATGAATGGATGTGTATGAGTGTAAATAGCTAGAGTGGATATAGCAGGTAATTGCATGTACACCTCAAGACCAAAGACTCAGACAAATTTTGCCAGTCTTGTCTTACCAATACAGGTGATAACTGCAATGTTGATACCTTGCATGAGTTGAATGTTTTTTTTCTTCAGAGTAAAACTAGTGAAATTGTCTTTTTGAAACTTGCAAAAGGTTAAGTCACTCTAGTGCATGTAGCCTCCATGACAATACTGAGATGGCTGTGTGGTATGAATACTGAGTTCTGATGCAAAGCTGTCTTGACACAATGTAAGGATCTTCGCTGGGCTCAGGAACATGCCCTTAGAAGACCTGTCACTTGAGTTTACAGTCTTCAGAGCTGTCCTTGGGTGGCAGCCACCAATTTGTGTGCTAGAGGGAACTTTGCCTGTGCTGGTCTCCCTGTGATAACACTTAGGTTGTAACTGTGCTTACAGATAGTGATTATCTTGCATTGCTCTGCATTGTTGTGTTTTCATTATATTTAAAAAATAAAATAAAAAAATCCCAAGAAAACACCTTTTTTTTAAAAAAAGGGCTTATTTTTCCCCATGAAGTATGTGCAAATTGAGATTTCATTCTTGTAGTTGCTGAAAGCTGTGGAGATGGGAAAATGTTCTAATAAGAAATCGCATCATACTGTCAACCAAATTAATTACTGAAACTTAATGCTAAGGATGATTATATGTTTAATATAGATATTAAAAGATACTAAGAATAAAAAGCTAAGATCCAAAAGAATTTAGATGGAAGGAGATACAGGAGGAATAAACCAAGATTTGAGATTGTCAGAAAGACTGGAAAAACAGGCCATTACCAAGCACAGGTCCGTCTAACTCCCTTTCTTTCCCCTTGTTGCTCTTTTTCTTAATGGATTTGTTTTGCTACTCCTCCTTGTTCTTGCTTCTTTGATTTCTCAGCTTGTGTCCTCTTTCTCATGTCTTCACCTACCATTTTATGGACTCGGTCTTCCATTTCCTTCTCAAGGACTGCACAGCGATTTCTGTGTATTCATCACAAAACTGTATCAGTGCACACAGAGATAAATCATGCCACAACCTAGCACAAGCAGTTCTGCAAGTTCTTGTCATGTGGTTTTATTAGTAGATGTATTTTTAGGTTTGGTGCTCTTGATTTTCAATACAAACTGAGCAGTGTTCTCAGTAGTCACCTGAAGTGGTTTTGGCAGATGTCGTATCTGGGGAACGGGACTGATTCAACCTACTCATGTAAATATTAGTTTACTCTGTTCGGTGTAGAGTATCGAAAATGGAACCGAGTTTGCTGTGAGCTGTTGAGAGGCATTTCATCTCTTCTCATCTGTTTTATTTTTGAGACAAAAACTGGGGATAACTTGCTTTGCAAGGATACAAATGGATTAAAAAAATTGCTTACTAACAAATAGAGGAATAAACCTACTGATGTTCTTTCTGCCTTGGTACAAGTAACTTTATGCTGTCTGTGTTGGCTTTAACAGGCTGTGAAATCAGCAGTGCAGACCATTACTGTAGGAGGAGTGGGTACATCTCAGTTTAAGACAATTATTCCCTTGGCAACTGCACCCAATGTTCAGCAGATTCAGGTACCTGGAAGCAAGTTCCACTATGTCAGACTTGTTACTGCCACAACAGCCAATAGTTCAACCCAATCGGCTAGTCAGAATTCCAGTACGAATACACAGCCCCTTCAACAGGGTAAGTGCTGGTGCTAATGCGTTGTCTGAAGTAAGTTTTTCTTGTTTGTTTTTTTTCTTGTTTGTTTTGTAAGGATTAAAATGACTACGTGCTAGAGGTCTATCGAGACTGCCAGATGTGCTTGGGTTTGTGGTTAGAGGCCTGTAAATTTTGTGTTCTATTGCTATTTCTGGTTTGTATGTGGAAATGCTCCTGTGTCAAATTGCTCCGTAGTTGGGCCTGAATCCTTTTTGCATTTTAGGTTGCTTTTCCTTAGTTTACCAGCTTTATGAGTGATTCATGGCAAGTTGTAGATCTTCTACATGAAAAGTGTGATGCCAGGACTGCCCACAAATTTATTACTAAAACTACTGCAACAGGAAGATCCTTCTATGTAAAATGCCTTAGAAGTGCTGTTTTCTGTCCATGCTTTCCAGAGCTGTGGTGGAATAAAAAATTTCAAACCAATCTGCTTTTTGAACTCCCTTCTTGCCAAGGGAAATCCAGTGTCTCAAAGAGCTCTGCACCCATGCTGGTCGTAAGCCTATGAAATGTGTGCATTGCATTCGTGTGCCAAGTACCTGTTTCCAAAGATGTTCTTTAGACATAAGTGTTATGTGCTATCAGTTCAGTCAATCTCCGTGCATAGTTACGAAACAAGTAACTAGAGAACTTACTAGAGTAACTTGGAGAACAAGTCTTACGAGGAGCGGCTGAGAGAGCTGGGACTGTTTAGCCTGGAGAAGAGGAGGCTGAGGGGAGACCTTATTGCTCTCTACAACTACCTGAAAGGAGGTTGTGGAGAGGAGGGAGCTGGCCTCTTCTCCCAAGTGACAGGGGATAGGACAAGGGGGAATAGCCTCAAGCTCCACCAGCGGAGGTCAGGCTGAACATCAGGAAAAAATTTTCATGGAAAGAGTCATGAGGCACTGGAACTGACTGCCCAGGGAGATGATTGAGTCATGTTTCCTGGAAGTTTTAAGGGATGGGTGGATGAGGTGCTGAGGGGCATGGTTTAGGGACTGTTAGGAATGGTTGGACTTGATGATCCAGTGTGTCCCTTCCAACCTAGTGATTCTATGATTCTATGAAATTAAGTACCTTTTGCGTTATGCACATATGAAAGTCTGGAGGACTGACCTATGGGCTTTAAGTGAATAATGTGTGTTAATGTGGTGATGTTTCTTGATACTAGCAAAGCCAGTGGTGGTGAACGCAACCCCAGTGCGGATGTCTGTTCCCATAGTGCCAGCACAGACTGTGAAACAGGTGAGCTAAATGTAAAAGGCATGTTCATGACTTACTTTGGCTGGACAGAAAAGGAAGTCCAGTTTCAACATGTCATGTAATGTTCTAATAATAAAGTGCACTGTGAATTAACAAAACTATGATTTCATAAAGACCTCTTTTTTCTTTCCAGGTCGTGCCCAAACCAATCAACCCAACTTCCCAGATAGTTACAACTAGTCAGCCCCAACAAAGACTTATTATGCCAGCCACTCCGTTGCCACAAATACAGCCCAACCTGACCAACCTCCCACCAGGCACTGTATTGGCACCAGCACCTGGCACAGGAAATGTTGGGTATGCAGTCCTTCCAGCTCAGTATGTCACACAGGTATGGTGTTAACCCAGAGATAAATAAGGAAATAATGCTGCTGTGGAACATACTGCCTTCCTCTTAAAGGTTCTTGTTCCCCAGCTGTCACCTGACACTAAGAGTACAAACAATTTCTTTTAGGGAATGAGGATGGCACTAAATAGTAGTTACCATTAAAGCTTTATTTTCTTGGCGCGAATTTTCTATTAGCACAACATAGAATTTATAATTGGAATAGCACCAGATTTCTATCTTGTGATAGATAGAAGCAGAATCAGTGTAATACAGTTTTATAAGTAGTGTAGTACAGAATTTATAATACAACTTGACTTAGGATTTCTAATCACCTAGACCCACTGCAGGTTGTGTCAAATCTTAATACATGGTTTGCTTTATCAACATAACAATCATAATCTAGACTTTAAAATCATATAGAAGAATGGGTCAATCACTCAGTCCTCAGAGGAAGCAGATGTCAGTGGAAGCATCCCTGGCCACCAGGAGCTCATGGATCGCATTGTCCAGCAGCAGCTCCCGTCCAAGTTCCTCACATAGGACTTCTAACTACTTGATGGGTGCTGTTATGCTTTGCTGTTCTGCGACAGGGTCATCACCACCACTTGGTTGTCCGGTGCCCGAGACCTTCACAGCTAGTAAGGAAAAGGAGTACTCAGCCTGGTACCCATGAATCTTAAGGCCGCTAGTGAGGGCAAGAAGAAATCTGGTTTGTCTACTTGGTTCATAGCATCTTCAGGACCTGATAATAAGGGGAAAGGGAACAAATATGTGACCCACTGGGATCACTGCTTGCATTATAAAATGGTGTTAGTTATGTTAACCACATTACCAGGGGACAGGAGCAGGGGGTACCAGTCACACCAACCCAGGTCCAGGGATTAGTGTTTTGCTCTTTGCCAAGATCTGACTGACATTGAGAATGAAAAGGAGAATAAATTAAACCTGTGGAAGGCTGAGCATCCAGTCTGTACAAACAAGGACCCTGTCAGCTCATGATGTTACTGATACCGACTTCATTTCTGGTTGCCTTCTGATTTTCTCACAGCTGTGGTTTGACCCTGAGGATACTTACTGTGTCCTTCCAGACCACAAATCTTACATTAAACTAAATGATACCATTTGTCTGACCTCTCCTCAGAGATTTTGTGTTCCATATACTATCTGTCCACTTTGGCCTGGCCCCACTAGGTCCATATCTTGTTATGTGCCAATCTGTCTTCAGAACCTGTCCCAGCAGGAAAAAATGGCTGCATGTGGGTAATACAAAAGAAGGTAGCCCAAAACAGTGCCATTTGGCAGGTTCTTAAAAGGATTTGTTTGTTTTTTTTAAATATGATAAACAAGCTTTGGATCCAATTATGCAGATAAGTTGAAATCTATTAGGGGAAGGGCTGCTTGGGACAAGGGGGAAAATGAGCATTTTTTTAGAAGCTGGGACTGTTTATGGTCTGAACATTTTTGTGTGTAGTCTCTGTGTAAACTGTATGTCTGTAGGCACTAACAGAGGAAAAAAATAAAAAAAATAAAAAAAATAAAAAATAATCTAAAATAAAGGTTTTATGCTAAGTCTGGAAGCAGGAGGTTGCTGCTTAGTCCAAGTTCTACAAATGTCTACAAAACTGTGCTTACAGTCATTTTTATAACAATATCTGGAAAGCTAATTACAAGACTAGCTAGGCATGCTCTTGTGTATACTTTAATTTCTTTTATGTTAAGCATTAACCGTTTTATTTTGTTAGCTGCAACAATCATCGTATGTGTCTATAGCAAGCAACACTGGCTTTACAGGGACATCCAGTATCCAGTCCCAAGCACGGCTACCATTCAATGGGTAAGCATTTGGGAGGGGAAGAAAAAAATTACAAAAAGAAATGAGAAAAGAAACCAAACCAAACCAACCTCTGCAGTATAGGCTGCTGAAAAAGCACCTTCTTTTAGTCTCATTATAAGGTAGGTTTGAAGCTGAGGTGATGCAGTTTGGTTTGGGGGATTTTCCAAGAAAATGAGGAATACTGTGGTGTGTTATTATTGATGTGTGGTTATTACCTCTGTCTACGGGATGTGGATCTGTCTGACAGTTGAGCTTGTATCTTAATCAAAGCTGTGTTTTCTTTTTTGCTTTTTGGACTCATGTAGGAAGTTGACCTGAAAAGCTCCCTGTTGCTCCTTCTTCATTTTGCATCACCACGTGGGAGCTACAGGCCTCAACTTTTTCTCAGCCCTGCTGAAAAGAGGTGCTGGACAATATTAAGAGCTAGATGCTTAGTACATGCGGAAATCTAGCTGAAGAGCAAAATGGAACTAAAGCCTGAAATGGATCCTGATGGGAGGCTTTGGGGTTTTTTTCAGTCTTGTATTATTCCTTTAAGGATGAAAATAACAGTTAACGTGTATTTTTTCCCTTTGCCAATCCAGCCAGCTTCGCTGTTCTGCACAGTCATTTTGTGTTATTTTTTGCTGGAAATTGTAAACACTAAGGTGCTTTTTGTTGCTGCAACCTTCACTGTTGCAAATTAATCCCAAATCCAGATGCAGCTGTTCAAACAAATGAGTTTGATTTAACCTCCTGGGTACTACATGCAGAAATTGCTGGAAAGGGATGGAACAAATCTCATAAAAAGTGATTAGTGACACAAAATCTGAGTTTTAGGAGAAGTTAAAGACTATGTCAGATAAAAAAATTATCTATGAATTCAATACCGTGTTTTAGATTGCTTTGCCATTATTCTGGAGTGCCTCTTTGTCTTTCTTTTTTTTTTCTTTTTTTAAATTTGAACTAGAACAAAGGGAAAGGCACAATCATGTTTTGATTGGATATAGTCACCTTGCATGTAAAGGGGTGCTGGAGAAGTTTTCCCTGATTCCAGTTTTCAATTATGATGCTTCCTCTGGCTTTAAGCCCCGTTTCTACTTTAGACATGCAGCCAGATTTGTAACGAATAACCAGCTCTTTCTGGGTTGGAAATGCACTGTATATAATAGGTACTTAAATGCAGTCAGCCAAAAACCTGATGCAAGGGGAACATAAAGATTTTTTTAAAGTTTTTATTATGAACTCTTTACTGGAATTTAAAATGGAAATAAACTGATAAAACAGTGTGCACTTATATAAATGTACCCTTTCCCACCCCACAGAATAATTCCTTCTGAATCTGCAAACCGTCCCAGGAAGCCTTGCAATTGTACTAAATCTCTATGTTTGAAATTGTAAGTACAGCTTGGTTTGGGTTTATTTAAGCCTTATTTTTAACATCACAAATTTATGCCAAGTATCAGAATATGATGTTTTTAAGTAATTCAGAAATGTTATGTCTAATTCAAGGTTGTTGTTATTAGTGGAGATGCTGCAGTGTCTCTGTAATTTTGCATCTTCTGTGAGCTCTATGTACCCTAACACTTTACAAATTTCTAACTTGTTTCGGTTGAAGCCAATTCCATTCAGTTGTTGTTGCTATGAGTGAAATGACATCCCATGGTTTCATCAGTGGGCATCTACTATACTTCAGTGAAGCACATCAGTAATATCATGTTGTATCAAGTACGTCAGAAAAATAGGGCTGTGTATCATTTCTTAAATGATAGACAAATAGACAAATGATTCTTCACTGATGAGTCTGAGTCTTGCTTATCCTCATGATATATTTTGCTACCTACATTCAGTGTCTTTGTAAGAACTTGACATAAAAGCATTTTCAACTGAGGAGATGTTAAGTTTCTTTAACTTGAGACAAAGTCAGCTTACCAGTTTTCAGACAATAACTGAAGTTACTGAAATTAATCTGAATCCTAGGCAATGAAGAGGAAATCAGTGGTGTGCTACTGAAATGGAAAGTGGTGGAACGGTATCTGAACCCAAGTTAAATATGTTTAAATTTTTCAGCTTGGGTTTCTTTTCATGTAATGCACCTCACCTCTTTATGGGGAGGTGTGCCCTGTGCTTCCTAGGTTCAAAATTGTCTGTTGCACAGAAGACACTGTAGCTGCTTTTTCAGATGTTTTACAGCATACGTGACTGACTTCATAGTGCCAAGTGTATGTTAGATGCTTAGGGTTTTCCACCTTATTCTTCTCTTCGTCTCCTGAACGCTCTAGACATTCTGGGAGAATAATGGCATTGCTAGTGATTCTTTGCACCTTCAGAATACCATTTGGAAACATTTTCCCATCTGGAAGGGGAATTGCTTTTTCACAAATTAACATTGAAGGTAGGTACATAGCCGGTTCTACAAGGAAGAACCTATTTACTCACTGATGCTCTGTTTGATGCTGGTGTTGTTTGTTTTGGAAGCCAGGACCATTCCACTATTGAATATTAAATAGGACAGAAAGGAGAGCTATTACAGGTTGTAAAAGCTTTTGATGTAGTTTGTCCCTGAGACCATTCAGGATAGTAGAAATCACCAAAATGCAGTTCAATCAGATGAAAGATTATAGTGGACTCCAGGGCAACTCTGATCTAGTTCTTGTAGTGTTACTCTAGGAAAGCCACAGGAAGACAGTTTTGCAAGGAGCTTAGACTCCTCGAAATGAACATACGCTCCCAGCAGGATTTGAAAAGCAGCTGAAGTGGATCAGCAGTTTCCCTCAGCTATAGCTGGAGGTAGTACTGGAAGCATTGGAACATGCTAAAGTTTCTTGTGGCCCAAACCCACGTTTGAGCTAGAGGTGAATGTGGTGCTGCCATGTATCAGATCTGTGGGATGGTGAGATCTTGGTTTTGGTGAGAGGTAGCAAAGGTACCTAAGAGGCATGGTAATGTGATTGTTTTTTTCTATCAATGTTTTGCTGCTCTTTATTCACATACTTGCCCTTTAAAAAGTCTCTAGTAACTACAGTTTTATCCTGCCTCAATTCACAGCTGCAAACCGCTTCTGGGCAAAAATAACAAAAAAAGGCTCATTACTGTGTTAGTTTGCCTGTTGATTGGCATTCCGATCGCTTGACTCTTCTTTTGGCTGTATGAGAGCTCCTGAAGACTGACTCAAACTGGCTTTAAGGTGGCTGTGGCCACCCAGGGGTCGTGCTAGAAAAAAAGTCTCACTAATTTCTCTTGCTGCTATGAGGGCTTGTCCTATGTGAACATCGGCTCAGATGTACACCCTTGAACTATAGCCGTGTCTTTAGACGATAACTAGACCAGTGGCTAGCTGGAGGATTTAGACCTTGCAATGAGGCTGATACCACTTGCACATGTGGAGTTGAGCATAGGGCGATCCTCACCCTATCGCCAAACTAGGAGCTTGTGCTGCTGCAATTAGTACTAACGCCAATGTAATGGTCATGTTTACAAATACTCTGCATCTTCTGTTTCAGGTATTGTGATTGTTTTGCAAACGGCGAATTCTGCAATAACTGCAACTGTACAAACTGTTATAACAACTTGGACCATGAAAATGATAGGCAAAAAGCAATAAAGGTGAGGGGCCTCTTCCCCTGCCCCTGGGATGAAAGTCGTTTAGCTTGTGTCTTCTGAAGCTACAGCGTGGGCAGAGTGGGTGTATAATGCCCTGATCTCCTCCCACACGTGCAAGGCTTAAGTTCTTTTATTGCACCTCTAAATTCTGCTTCCCACATGCAGTGACTGACCCTTTGGGTCTGCATTGACAGGCCTGCCTTGACAGAAATCCTGAAGCCTTCAAGCCCAAAATAGGGAAAGGAAAGGAAGGAGAATCAGATCGGAGGCACAGCAAAGGGTGTAACTGTAAACGTTCGGGATGTCTCAAAAACTACTGTGAATGTTATGAGGTACAATGCATTATCTTGTCTTAAAGATACTGGCTTTTTCCCTTTAGTGTTGTAACTTCTTTGATTTGCTTTGTCTCTTCTTTTTATTGTTATAATGTTTTCTCTTCCATTTTTTTCTAATGCTGTAATATTATCTCTTCTTCCAGCAGCTTGCATGTAGAAAGCTGTGTGTATGTCAAAATTGATCACTCTTGTATGAGTTTAAATCATGTAACAATTTTGAACTCAGGCTTGGATTCCTCCTTTACTGAAGAGCAGTATTTCCTAAAGAAATCTGCTGTACCAATTCCCTAGCTGAATTAGATGTTCTGAGATAGTACGTGCCTGTGGAAGACAAAAGCAAAAGTAGTTGTGTCAGCTACTTTATCAGTGTATGGCAGACTAACCTCTCTTATGACTCAACCACCTAAAGTCCGCTGAAGTAGTAGGTCGGTGAAGAAAGGGATGAGTGGGAAACCATTGATTTGCATTTGATTCAAGTATACATTCTGGGAAGGCATCTCAGTCTAAGGTGAGAGTTTAGAGAGAAAACTACTATTTGCAGGTTTCTTCTAGTGGCTAGTTATTAAGAGGTTAAAACAGGATCTCCTTTTTGTTGTGACTTGTCATAAAGGGAGTCAAGGTTGCAACAGGTTTCTCATGCTTTGTTTGTTTCTTTCAGGCAAAAATCATGTGTTCTTCTATATGCAAATGCATTGGCTGTAAAAATTTTGAAGAAAGCCCTGAGCGAAAGACATTGATGCATTTAGCAGATGCTGCAGAAGTTAGGGTCCAGCAGCAGACCGCTGCAAAGACCAAGTTATCTTCCCAAATCTCAGATCTGCTGACAAGGCCAACACCAGCTCTCAGCAGTGGTGGTGGGAAGTAAGTTAATGCAGCACCTTGTTTCAGTTGTTTCTAACATATGTGATAGGTGTGTCCCCGCCATCTTTGAATGTTATCTGTGTAAGCTGTAGATGCAGGACCACTCTGGTGAATGGAGCTTTTTTGTTCACGCAGCCATGCTTTTTGTGGAACGTAGAGTATGCCAAACTTAGCTGTGTTCAAGTATATAACTAAGCATTGTCTTCTCATGGTTGCTAATATGTTCACAGAAAGCATGAAGTACAAGTGTCCCATTTACTGAAAGGATGTAATCTTTCAGCTGCTCTTAGACTAAAAGCTGGAGAATTGTTCTGTGTACCTAGGCATTTCAAAGTCTATTTCAAAATGTGCATTGAGGAATGCAGGCATCAAAGCAGAATGTCCCACCAGTTCATTTGACTGTAGTTGTGGCTTATTCACTGTTGGTTATTTAAAGGCTCTTGGAAGCAATGGCACAGATGAAGTCTCATGAGTTCTTGTACTAAAAAGTTGCCCAGCCCTGGGGTTAGGTGCATTGTGTGGTTTTGCTGAGAGTGAGTGAATGTTTCTTTGTTTCAGGCTGCCCTTTACATTTGTAACCAAGGAGGTCGCTGATGCAACCTGCGAGTGCCTTCTCGCACAGGCAGAGCAAGCAGAGAAGATGGGCAAGTCAAAAGCTGCAGCAGAGCGCATGATCCTGGAGGAGTTTGGACGCTGCTTGATGAGAGTTATTAACTCTGCAGGGAAGTCCAAAAGCGACCCTTGTGCCATGAACTGCTGACTATTGCATGAGCCACAACAAAGTGGACTGAACAGAACACGTAAGGCACAGGAACACTTTGGTTTGACATTAGAGGGTTTAATATTTGTTAATTTGGTGCTTGTTGTAAATTGACATGCATAAGATTGAAACAAGAAAATCTTTTATAACAACATGTGGAGTCTTGAACCTTAGCTAAATCCTCTTTTACTTAAGACAATGCCTAAAGGCCAATTCTTCTTTCCAATGAACAGCTTTTACCTTGGTTTTCCTGAAACTTAGATGTGTGCTCCCTTTTTCCCCAGAATAATTGCCTGAAGGGCATATATAAATTATTATAATATATTTTATTTACAGTGTATGAAGTTACATCACTTTGTGCATGCAGGAAGACACAGGTGGTGTCAACAGCAAAGTAACGCTTGGTGACAGGCCCATAGTAAGGAGGTATGAGTGTATCCAAGATAGTTCTGAAAGGAAGTGTGTAAAATTGAGTGTCTAAATGGAAGTTAGTACTTTTATTAAGGACCTGACACAGCACGTTCCTTTAATGCAGAGCACTGTGAAATATACACAGGCAATAATACAGAGGGGTTGCTTGCAGTTTAAGCATTGGACATGTGGTGTAGAATCTCACTGCAGCGAGGCCCATGGAGTTTAGAGGCAAATGGAATTAATGGGAATTTTTTGACAGCAATGTGGCTGGTAGTTTGAAGTCTGAGACAGTGACCTGCTCTCGGAAGTGAGCAAAAGCAGCCATGCCACAATGCTGGATGTCTGCTCAGTGTTCAGTGTTACCTAAGCATGCAACAGATGAATGCTGTTGCTTAGGTGAAGCTTGTTTTTTCAGGTCTGCAGCAGCCTTATCCCTCACTGGAGGTAGGGCTGTGTGGTCCATTGTGTTTTCTAAGATCAAGCTGTAACCCCAGAGAAGTATTTAAATCTGAGAAGCTGAGGTCATGGGAGATGGTGGACTCACAGCTGTCTTAACAAGGACTGAAGACAATCTACATCTCAATCAGCTTGCCAGCACAGGTAGGGATCATGTTCAGCGTGGTTGTGAGTCTTCAGGATGCTGCTTCTCCGTATATTGGCAATTTTCGTTGGCGTAAGGCTTTTATAAGTGTTCTTTTGAATGCCTGAGAGCAGCAATCAGAGGATGCTAGCACAGAATCAGGATTGCTAACAAAACAGATGCATGGATCCTTTTACACAAAGTGACGGGCAGAAGCTATGTACCGACTAGGGGATTTTTTCAGAATTTGTTACAGGCAATCTCGGATCACATTTTTTATAGTGGAACACATTTGCAAAATTATCCTGGTAGTTTACTTACCTACAATGAACATCCATAACCATGTTTAATCACAGACATTTTTATTACCTGTCCCACTGCAGCCTGAACTAGCTAGTTTTTTTCCAGAAGGGATTTTGTATTCTCATGTGAAACCGTAAATAACAAAGAAATGCAGCAGAGCTCTTCCTCTAGGTTTTCCAGCAGGGTCAGGCTGGGGAAAGGTGGGGGCTAGGCAAACCAGCAGCAGAGCTAAGTGCCTGCATGTGCTATGGCAATAGGTTAGGAGGATGCTTCCAACTCCTGTCTTCGCCCCATGGTCCTGTGCACTGAGGAGAAGGCCCTTTCTCTTTCACCTTTTCTTGGTGGCTCCTCAAAATGCCTTGGGGGTACAAAGGGCCCTGGAGGCAGCCAGTAGCAGTGCTAGCCTGTTGAATGGCCACTGCAGACAAGGTTTGACGTGCCAGTCACCATCTGAAGGGTACTGTCTGCTATTAACATCTCCCTGAGCATAAATACCAAGTATAATTGTGCAAATCTCTGAAAAGGGAATCCACCTCTCATGTAAGTAGATGCCATCTTATTCATGATTAGGACTTGGATTTACTAAAAAATCAGTACAGTAACTTTACAAGTAGATAGTATGTATATTGAGTTTACTTCTAGTGCCCTAATATAGTATGTCCAGTAAGATTTGTACAAATGTAAATTAGTGTAAGTGAATAAAGTAGTACCTACTTACATTATTTTTCAGATTGCAATTTGCCTTATTTTGTTTAGACTTCAGTCCGTATTAATTTTGTATATATTTTATGTCTTACTCTTAATTGCACCTTTTGTGATGTGTATTTATATACAGTGTGCAAAACCACTCGTGAAATTTAGACTACAACTGTAATTATAATGGCATTGCTTGAGAATATTTTGCTTGTAAAGACTTTGAAGGTGCAATCAAATGCTCTCAGTTCTTCTGTTTTGTTTTGAACAAGCTTTCTTGAATATTAAGCTTGGATTCCTCTCTCCCCTCTCCTTGGTGTAGAATGTGTGAATTGGTTTTTGTACTTCCTTAGCCATCTGCATCAAACTGCTGGACAAGATTTACAGTAAAGTTCATCCAGTTACATAAAAATAATTGGGAATGGGGCAGGGTTCACTTTCTAGTTCTGTTTACATCTGAAAGTAGAAAAATTAAATTTATATTTACTAGATCTATTCAAGGAATACACTTTTCTATATTGTACAAATAAAACAGTCAGATAAATCGCAAAGAAAAATAAATATTTATACTATTCTATAAATATGATTTTTTTTTTGCACTCCTTTCCTTCACCACAAATATATGCAAAAAACTTTCACCAAAACATAAGAATAAATCTGTTAACACTAGGCCCATTTCTGATGCAAGTACTGGCTTGCATTTTCAGTGTGAGATTGAATCCTACCAGATTGAATCGTAATCCTTGGTTATCGGTGTACTGTCATGCGTAGCAACTCATGGCAAGTTGTAGTACAGTTCATAAAAGACCAAAATATGTAAACCAAACTAGCACCAGGTACTTGAGCCCATGTGATAATTTCTCAATTTCTTTTAAACTCTTTAATGAGAAAGCATACATTTTTCACACACGCACTGGCTGGGCAAGAGTCAGAATCCGCCTGAGTGGAAAGATGTGCAAAGCCATTTTGCAGCACCCTTGAAGACAGCAGAATGCTACACATCTTGTTGAGGAATCCAGGCAAAACTTTGAGGCAAAGCTTTAAGACCCTTAGAATGCCTTGTTAACAGGATGAAACACAGCTTTCTTATGGCATTTATGTCTCTTCTGAAGGAGGAGGTTTATGTGCAGCTTTTGCAAAGCTCAGTTGCATTAAGGAATTCAAGTCAGTTGGGAGAGCTTGTGATTTGTTTCTGAAAAGTAAAACTTGGTTTTATTTTTGTGCATCTGATTTCTACATTCAGTTTTTTAGCAGCTTGGTAAAGGCAGTATACAATCAGTGTTCAGGGAGTCTTAGGAGTGTCATTAGGATGTTGAGCAAATGAAAGATGCTACTCAACTGAGCTTTTCCAGCCTAGAACACCAGCTGCTGGAAGAGAAGGCTGTTGGTCACCTTAGGCTGCAGTACTAGAGAACTGAAAGGAGTAGTAAGATGCTCCAAGTGACTTAGGAGTGGGTTTGTATAGACCTCATGGAGAGCGTGATGCTAGCAAGAGTGAGGGTGTTGCAGAGAGAGATGATGAACACCTGAGCAAGTTCTTGCTGGGAAGAGAAAGCAGAATACAACAGAAAAGCCGTAGTACAGAAATCATTTGGTCACAATTGTGGAGTTACGAATACTGAAAAAGCCTCATAGTTTCTGCAGTGGGCAACAGCAAGTCTGTATTTTTGGAAAATAATGGCAATTGGTACAGAGTTCCTTTAACTGTCAAACTTTCTTATAATATCGGATAGCTTTGTTAATTAGATAACTGCCACAGCTTTTTCTAATAATGTGCTTTTGCTCAAATGTCATTCTACCAAGCCCTGTGAAACTTCCTCAACATCTCTTGAAGACCTCTGTCATCAATACTTCCGTAAATTGTAAAAAGGATGTGTAAACTGTGGTGGTCACGGGTACATCAGCCACAAGAATGCACAGAGCCCAACATCAGACTGTGCAGCGGTCTCCAGCTCAATTCACTGATTGGCAGCAGCTGCACAAAATCCATGAGACATTCAGATGGAGAAGCCCTGTGCACAGCACACATGCTATGGTTACAGCTTCACCTCAGTAGCTAGAAGTTGACACATGTCTTTGTGCAAGAGCTTCCCATTCAGAAGGCCCGGTATGAATCGAGCAGGACATGCTTCCCTCAGCTGTAAACAGAAAATGGCAACAGGCTTACGTCCAGCCAAAAAAAAAAATGATGGTCCAAAGTAGTATTGCCTATCAACAAGTTTTGCCAGCCAAATCATGGGAAGACAGGTGGGAAGACTCACATGTGTTGCCTAGATCTGGTCATTGGTGAGCCTTAGTAGAGGACAGCCATTCTTGGAACAGCAAGAAGTACTCATGAACTCATGTGGGTTTGGCTTGACTGACAGCTATCCAATAGCGATGGAAACAAATGTTTTTCCTTCAGTTTCTTCAGTCTGTGCCTTCCACAAGGGTATTCACGTGTTTTACTTGGTTTGTTGTGATGTTTAAGTAACATTGTATTATTTATTTTACTAAGATTGTGTAGTGATTGTCCATGCACAACTCCCCATGAAATAAATGGCTCGTGAGGGTGGAGAAGAGAGGACTTTCTCCCGGAAGTTCATGGAAGACTTTCTGTTCTAGAGACAAGTGCCATAGCTTGGTGTTTTTGTTGCCATCTCCAACTTTGCCATACCAGTTTAGGACTTGTTCCAAAATGCTTGTTATGCAGCACACACCTGCCGAGGGCAGACTCACTCCACCTAAATTTTTTATGTAAAGCACTGACCTGCATCTTAGCCTGCTCTCATCTGACTCAAAGAGTGAAGCAAGACAAGCCTCGCATTCCAAGTTAGAGGCTAATTGCTCAGCAACAAAGCCTGTGGTGCAGGTGATGCTCTGTGTATGCAGCAACACGTCTGTCAGGGCATTACTCAGCACAGAGTCATGCAAAAGAAGGCCTGCGCAGTAGGGGTACTCTGTTGCCAGTGTCCTCCTATGACCTGGGTTATACTGAGCACACTGCCAAGGGTCAGATCTCTCCTATGAGACAGGGACGTGTCCAGAGAGCTTGTATTGCCTGAGCTACCACTGTGTGGTGAGCCTGGCAGCAGGCTGCAGCTGGCCAGCAGTTTGTGGTAAGCAGCCTGGAACACAGTGCAAGTGGGGCTTCTACTGTTGCCACAGGCTTGCTGGAGAGCCCTGAGAAACAGCTCCAGTGGATCAAGGCTGAAGGCACAGGACAGGGAATGGTGGGAAGGAGTGACTTCTGGACATACGTAGTTGGTGTAAAGCCACTTGAAGCTTTCAGCATTAAGCAAGAAACACAGAAATCCTAGTTTGCGTTTGCTCTTAATAGTGTTTCTCCCCATAGAGTCAGTCAAGGTGATGAAGAAGCTCTGGGCCTCATTAAAGAGGTGGCTTATTTTGGTGTAATTTCCAGCTAGGAAAAGCCCCTTCAGTCCCCTTCTATAGGGACCTCTGCCATTAAATACATCACACAGATGGCTCATCAAATGCACAAACTTGACAGTACCACTGCAGTCCTGGAATGACGCCAGGCCCAGCTTCTGGAGGTGTTCCAGTACATTAGCAACACCCTCACTGAACAACAGGGTAGCAGGGTTGACCTTTAGATGGTAACTCTCCTCACTTCCAGGTCCACCTGACTTTGGATGGCACGGCTCTCGTATCCGCTGCTCCTGCAAAGCTGCCAGGTCTATCAGATGCTGCCACTGCATGGTATCACTGAGCCACTCTAGCTTCTGGAAGTACTGCAGAGCATTTCTTATCAGCTGGAGTGCATGGCAAATGTCAAAGAAATATGCGATGCTGTGAGTGGCACCAGGTGGATGCTGGAAAGCGCACTGAATCCTTTCAGGATCTATCTTGATAGATAGATCTCTGAGGATCTATCTTGATAGATAGAGCTCTGGCAGTCTCAGCACCATGAGCGGTGGCACCCGATATCACAGCCAGCACCATGATACCAATGTTGTTCAGCTTATTGATGGTCTGACGAAGCAGCTGAGCAAGTAAATGGCCAGTTGTGCTGTTCACAAAGAATTAGCCAAGTAGAGCTGTCCAGGGACTTGAGATGCCAACTGCCATGAGGATTATGACTTCTGAGGCCAGCGGAGATTCATCAGCATCAAGAACACCTGCTCCCAAGTCAACAAAGCCTGTGAGGCGCTGGGTCTGCGGATCCCACTCCTGTTGCTTTTGCAGGGACATATCTTGTACCATCAGGACACAGTAGCGGTAGGTCTCTTCCCCTCTCTCCACCTTTTCCTTAAGGCGGAGAAAAATGTCATTGATGAAGCCTGCAGCAACCTCATTATTAGACAGCCAACGGGAAAAAATGGAGGATGCAATTAGGAGATGCAATTCTCAGAAAACTGAAGCAAGTCAGCACCTTTTACCATCTGGGGCATGGTTAACCTATTTCCAGAGGTGTAGAGCATGCTAAGACACAGAGTCTAAAGCAAGTGGCCCTACCTTTATTAATGCATAGTCTCAGTTTCTTCTCTCACACCCTAGTGATGGGAAGCCAAGCAAAACTACTAATGATGAAGAGAAGTTACAAAGCAGCTTCCTCCCTCTCTGATGTACAGGAGATCAGGACAACAGGAAAAAAACAATGAAACCAAACAAAGAAGTGCAAGTCAGGTGATGCAGAGGGCCAGCGACACCAGACTGCTCTCCTTCCCAACTGGCTTTCTCCACACTGTACATCTTAATCCAGTTTGGAATATATGAAAGCCTCAGCAGCCCACGTGGAATGCTACTCTCCTCAATGCACTCTCTGTCCACCACCTCTTGGCACTCCTTCAAGTGAAATCTTTGGAGGCAGCTGTGTGAAACCCTCACAGGCTGGCACAGACAACACGTTTGCCTGTTGGGCATCCTCCAACTGTGCTTCAGCAGTCTGAGCCTCAAAACATGTAGGGGAAAAACATTTCTTCACCTTTTGTGTTCTGTTACAACTTCACTCCTTGTTAGCACTTGGTAGTGCTTCAGGTAGTTAATTGAGCCATAAGCACCTGCAATGGGTTACACAACCAAGTTATGTAGTATCTCCCTTCCGTAATGCTGACACTTGTTAATATTCACCAACTTCCCAGAGTCCTTGTGGGCAAGGTGAGAAAAAAAAGCTCTAGTCTAACATCTTTATGCAGTCCTTCACTTTCCAGTATTCCCCTTCTTGACTTCACCCTTTCCAGAAATGGTCTCAAAGTTTTCTGTGTATATTGGTTTTGATTTCCTCTACTGAGACTTATTCTTGCCCATGTCTCCTCAGTTGGTTTTGGCTGTTGGTGGGATACTGCAGGTGCTTCCTTAACACTGCCTCCTGCTACTGCTTTTTAGATTATTTATCTTACCTTTATTGCTCTTTCTTCCACTATTCCGCTCATCCGTGCCCTCTCAAGCATACACTGCACATCACAGGGCAAGAGCATGTGGCAATGTGGTAAAGCACTTAAATGTTTTTTTGTATTCCTCTTTCCTACCCAGTGAACAAGTACAGACCTTACAGCAGCAAAAGCCCTGAAAGGGCCCATACTCATCTAGGAATGCTTAGCAAACTCCATACTTGCTTTAAAATTGTTAATGTGAATTAATGCGTTATTGTCATGCTGTGACCCACATGCATGAACACATGCCAACTCTCTTAGATAAGGGGTATCAGTATTTCTTGATACTCGCTTCCCACTATGCTTTTGTTACTATAACAAAGCAGAGAAAAACTACTATTGCTGAATGTTTTCAGGGCAGATCTGTTACACCTATTTTTCTTACATGAGTACCTGGATATACATTCAAAATGAATGAATGAATAAAAACTTGCTTTGTTAGGCTGTAAGGATGAGGGAGGGGAAAAGTCTTCCACAGATAATTGCACACTTTAATACGGTTGAGGTGGAGAATACAAGCAAATTGCTTCATTTCTGGTGAGTATTCTGCTATTTGCCTCCAGCTGTGTAACTCACAAGGCAAGTCTGCTTAAAAAAAAAAACAAGGTCAGATTTAGTGAAGCAAATAAATAACTGATAACAGAGGGATGCATAATAGACATTGCAGAATACAAAGCAACAGATTGGTCTCTGGAATCGCTCAGTCCTTAAGTCTGGTGTGACAGGTACAGTTCTGCAACATTACCACTGTTCCTCACCTCCAGGCAGCAGCCAGGGAGCCTGTGCCCTACCACACGTCTTCTCGTTCTTTTCCCATTTAATTCCTCAGTTTTGATTAAAGTCTGTGTCTTATATGTGGGTGCTGCTTAAAAACTGACATAAAAGAGAAGCCATTAACTTATGGCTGACACTGCAATTTAAAATGGCTTCTTCAGGATATATTATTGTTAACAGAGCTCTCTTCCGGACAGCACAATAGACGAAGTATTCATAGTTAAATATATTCTATTCTCGGATGATCTATCAGGTCAAGGGTGGCCCGGTTTGATTTAACGGCGTTTGTTACAGGTCTGACCTGAGCACTGCAGCCAGCTTCAAGTAACTGGACTTTTCAGGAAGATGGGTTGTTGCATTCCCGACCTACAAACCACAATGCCTTTGTGCTATAGCACCGGACCTAGGAGCCCAACAGTCGGGGATTGCTGTGGAACAAATAAAACAAATGCAAAACACTAGGGCGAGGCGGTACAGATCCCGATGCACTCTGCCTTAGCAAACACACCCCAGCAGTACCTGAAAACTGGGCCTGCGGCAACCTCAAGGTTTCCTCGGGAAGCTGCTGCTTCTCCACCAGCTCCCGGAGCAAATTCGACACCGTTCTGGGCCGGAGCGTGGGGGACGCACACCTCCCGGCCGCGGGGAAGAGCTCCCGCTGCTGCCGTGTGTCTAACGGTGCCCACCGCCCCCCAGGCTGTAGTTGTGGTCTCCGGCGGCGGGCAACTCCTAGGGCGGAAGGGGAGGGGGGGAGGGGGGCTGTCAGCGCGCGTCTCCCGGCCGGGGGGACAGAAAAGGAGGCGGCCGTGCACGCCCCGGACGGGGGAAGCGGGAGGGCACGGCGCCCCGGCGCAGCTTCCGCCACAGCCCGTAGGTCTCGAAGTCGGCCTCGGCGAAGTGCCGCGAGCAGAGGATGGCGCCGGGGCCGGGCCGCCACGCCCAGAGGCTCCGCGGATCCACGCGGTTCACGGCGCGAATCCACTCGAGGCGCTGCGCGGCGTCCGCCGGGAACCTGAGGGAGAGGGAGCGGGCGGGAGGCGGCAGGCGGGTCGCGTGGGGCCGCACTCCCTGATGGAAGGAGATGCCGTGCCGCCGACTCCGCCCGTTGTCGCGCGCGGCACAGCCCTCTGCCGAGCAGCTCCGCGCCATAGCCACGCCGCTGCCGCTACGCCCGCCCCCTCCATCCCATTGGCTCGCGCGCCGCGGCCCGCGCGCGGGCAGCCGCCTCGCTATTGGTCTCGCCTCCGCCTCGGTTTGACGTCAAGACCGAACCGGACGGCGGGAACGGGAAGAGAACCGAGCCAACCGGTAGCAGCGGCAGAGGAAGAAGCAGCCAATAGCAATGGCCCTCCTGGCCCCATATATAGCGGGGCCGGGAGGAGGGGCCTTCTTTCCCGGCGCATGGGGCCGGTGGAGAGGGGATTGCGGCGCTCTGGGCCTGGGGCAGCGCTCCACCCCTGCCCACTGAACGGCTCCGCGCCCCGGCTGCCCTGAGGTGGGTGCGGACGCCGCCCGGGGGCGCGGGGCCGGGCCTGTCCGGTGATGAGTCTTGCTGCTGTTCACATCATGACACGCCGTGATTATCGCCCTTGGGCTGAGGACAGGCGGCGCCGCAGCCCCCGCGCCGCCGGCGCTTTTCGCCCGCGCCCCCGCGGTGTTGCTGCCCCTGACCACTGTCTCTTCTCCAGGGCCGATCTCCTGTCCGGAGACCCGGTGAGGACCCCAGAGGAGGCGGCTGCGCCCCGCTTCCAGCGCGAGCGGCGGCCCCGGAAGACGTGGGGCGCGCCCGGAAGGCGCTGGCGGCGGGGTGGGGCCGGACCGTGGTTGCCACGTTGGAGTGGGCGGCGGCGCTGGGGACGCGGAGGTGAGCCGAGGCGACGAGCCCTCGCTTCGCTCCTTTTTTCTCCTTCGGTTCTTGTCGGTGATCAGAGCGCGACGGTGCCCGCCGGTCGTGCGAGACCCAGGGTGTTGAATCAAGATCCAAAAACTGAGACAGTGGAGGCTTTTAAACCGGTTTTCGTTCTCTGCTCCGTCTGCCGCTGAGGGCCTTTGGTCGCGAGGGTCTGGTGAGGGTTTTGTGGAGGTCGAGTTTGTGTCGTGGGTTAAGGCTAAAGGGTGCTATAGGACACCCCATGTATGCCTCGATGCCGAGAGAAATGAGTTTTCAGAGGAGCTTAAGCTTTGCCGACACTTCCTTGTCTATTCAGCAGCCATCAGTTTTCCCTGTGTGTCTGTGGTGTTCTGCTAACAGAGAATTTTTCTTTCTGCTCCCCCTGGCTGTGCTCTGGACAATATTGTTACCGTGTCTGGATGTCTGTTGGATAGCTTTACGAAAAAGATAACTGGCCGCTTTTGCCAAGTTATAATGCAGCTGCTGAATCTGTGGCAGTGCTGTGTCTATTTAAGCATTGCTTTTCTTGATCTTACTTTTTAGTGAAATGAAGCTGAAGGAAATCGATCGTACTGCCATGCAGGCATGGAGCCCTGCTCAGCAGCACCCCATTTACCTGGCCACAGGTGAGTTTTTGGAAGGGGTGTGCTACCAGGCCTCAGGCTATGTGTGGTGGCTGCCATGTAGTGGTCGTAATTGAAAGTTGTAGGAGTTGCTTCATGTCCTGAGGACTGGAGTGGTGTATTTCGTGCCATGCCTTCAGTGGAGTTGTACTGCATGTGAAAACGTGCTTTAGATCTTGCAAGTGACAGCAAGCATCCTCTTCTTTTTGCCTGTAACAGCAGTCATAAGTGCTAGTTCGCTGTCCCTTGCTGCTTATTTGTAACTTTGTTTTCTGTGCATTGTCAAGGAGAGGCACTTCCCAGAGCTTTTCCTGATAAGAAACCCCCTGTTAAGAAGCTTTTCTGGTTAAGAAACCCCCATGGGGAAGAGAGTTTGTGTAGAACTACATCTAACTAACAGGAACTTGATCCTATCTCAAGGTCCTTTTTGCAAGGATGGTGTGTTTATGCCCCTCCTTGTGCTGTTTTTGCAGGTGCTCTTCTGTGTATTGTGGCTTTCTCACTGCCAAGCACACTTCTTTGCAGGTACGTCAGCTCAGCAGCTGGATGCAACCTTCAGCACAAGCGCTTCTCTAGAAATATTTGAGTTGGACTTATCAGACCCTTCACTGGATATGAGGTCCTGTGCCACCTTCTCCTCCTCTCACAGGTAAGCAGTGGGGTTGTAAGGGAAAAGTAATGGCTGTGGAACTGTTATGTGGTGCATATGAAAAGGTCACTTCATGAGCATTATCTGCATTTGTTAAGGGGAGGAGCAGAAGTTCAGTGCTGAAGGGTGAAGGGACATAAGTGCTATTCATGTTGTTGGGACAGTGGAGTGTCATTGTGAAAGCAGTGAGCTTGGACTTTAAGGAGTTGCAAGCATCTTGTGCTCTGACATAAGCCTAAAAAATCTGACGTGAACTGGTAGGCTTGAACATGTATGCAGACTTTTATCTTGGGGAGCCTCTGGGATCAAAAGGAAATGTGAAGTTATGAAAATACAATTGTAATTTTTCATTGTCTCATTGTGTTTGCATTTAAGTATTTCAGGAAGACTCCTGAAATGGTTACTCCATTCTGTGATTCTATGGTCCTATAACACAACTAAACTGGGTCGTGTTGTATGTGTAGTATTAGAACTCTCCATACAGCTGGGGAGCCAAGTAACCAACTGTACGATTCCACTTTGTTCCTTACCATTTATTTAACCAAAAAAATATTGTTAGCTCAGAGTGTCCAGTTTCCTTCTTGGTAGCACTTGTAGCAGCTATGATGCAGTGGCTGCTGCTTGTTGTGGGTGAGCTGAAATAATGTAGATGGAAGTGCGGGATGTTTCTGTGAGTAGAGAAGAAGGTGAAATTTTTTATTGCTTTGGGTTGGATCCAGGACTTTCATACAAGCTTTACCATGTCAGCATAACCACACTTTCCCCCGGTGACCAAAAAAGACATGACTGGAGGTGCAGGCAATTAAAGCGTTTTGCCAGTATGGTCAAGTGAGAATTTGACATTGCTAGATAAGTAATTGCCATATCCCCCACCTCTGACATGAGTACAAATTAACTGGACTTGAGTCTTCGTTATCTGTTCTAAAGATGTAACTTCAAGATCTAAGGACCTACAACTGTTTCGGAAAGTTCTTGACCAAATGCATTTTGCTGGGTTCCTAGAGGTTAAGCTTGAGAGGAGTTGGAATTGTGTGCATTCACGTGGTCTATGATTGTGACACTGTTTAGGGATACTCCTCTGATTTAAGTAAATAACAGTTGTGGTGGCTTTTGAAAGATGAAGCACAAGATGTTAGGCTGCTGACATCAGGAAAAAAAATTTTCACGGAAAGGTGCACTGGAACAGGCTGCCCAGGGAGGTGGTTGAGTCACCTTCCCTGGAGGTGTTTAAGGGACAGGTGGTTGAGGTGCTGAGGGGCATGGCTTAAGGATTGTTAGGAATGGCTGGACTCGATGATCCAGTGGGTCCTTTCCAACCTAGTGATTCTATGATTCTATGACTTTGTGCCATGCCAGTTTTGTTGTAAAGATTTATCAGGCCGGCAGAGCTATTGTGCTGGCAGGCAGATCTGTGCCTTGCAGTTGCCTGCATCTTAGTACATGGGGCTTAGAAACAGCCATAGTCTCTGCTTAGTGCCCTGCGTTGTAGGCAAAGTTGATGTCAGTGCATCCTACTGACCCACTGAGAGCAGAATGAGGTGTTTGATGTTTTAAAACTTTTCATTCTACCTTGTATGGACTATGACTGAAGTTTCTCAAGGCTTGCCAAGTGACATTTGCTTGCTGAATTTAAAAAAACACTCTTCACAAAAGATAAATCCTGCAACTAGCTTTGTTAATTGTCCTCCAGGGGAAGTTTTGCACCAATTTTATAGATCCATATGTTATCTTGGAAAGAGCAAAGGGCAAGAGGAAAGTGATGGTATAGTTAACTGTTTTTTGTGTCTCTACATTTTCTGCCTTCGTTTTGGATTATCGTTAGTCCTGTTGAATATAGCTAGTGGTATATTACTAGTGCCAGGACAACCCTGTAGGTCACAGCCTTTCTTCAAGGTTTTGCATGGTTAGGTGCAGAAGTATAAAAACTGCACCTAGGAAAAGGGTCTGTCTGATGTCACCAACCACTTTGTAGCATCGTTTGTTGGTGAACCCCCACAGTAATCTGAACATTGTAGTAGAAGACTGAGCACCTGGCTGTTAGAGTATTTCTCACCTAGTATACATGTTCTTAGTCTACCTTTCTGCATTATGTATTTTATACCGAAGGAATTACTTAAAGGTTGTCTAGAGTTAATGAAGAGATTGATAATAACGCGGTGAATGCTAAAGTAATTCCTTGACACCTTCCAGTCAATGTGGGTTTGCCTTCTGCTTGCACAAGAGCTAATATATGACAGTGTGTTATTTTATGCGGAAGAAGTTATTTTCATGGCTAAATAGACAGGAATGTTGCTTTGCTTATGCAGCAAGCTTGAATTGAAGGAAATCTGAGTGTTTGCAGATAGACAGTGGTATGGAAATAGTTAATTTCTGGAAGTATGCTGAATTCCTCTTGATATAGCCTGCAAAATAGATTGTGGTCCAAGAAACATGTATCTGTGACATGGAAAAACTACTTGTTTAGCCTCTATTACAGCAGATTAAACACTTGCACATTGAGAAGCACAGATTCAGAAAAGATTTGGAATTTTTCTAGTTTCAACTTTTTCCTCTCTAGTATGAAGAGTTGGTCATGAATAGCAGAGGTTTACCTTCAGGCTGCGGTTTGATGGGCTTTCAGTCCTTACTTCTATTACTCCTATTGTTTTGCAAAGGTGTGCTCAAAAAAATCACATGCAGTTGGGAGCACTTACTTGATATTGCAGCCAGGACACGAGAGATGTTATTGATTGTGCATGTGACCATGCGCCTTTATAACACTTGGACACATTGCCTTTCTGACAGAGGGGATTGTAAGAAAGAGGTTCATCCTGAAGGAGACATAGGCAGTGCTCTTCTCTTACGTGTCTGCTCTCTCTATTAGCAGCAGTCTGGAGCCTTTAGCTGGAGTGAGCAAAATGGAATGCAACAGTGTATGTGGAGCTGGTGGTGGGTGGTTGTGGACTGTGGGGACCTCTGTATCTTACAGGTACCACAAGCTGATCTGGGGGCCACACAGCATGACCTCAGGTGAGAGAGTCTCCGGAGTCCTGATTGCCGGAGGTGAAAATGGAAATATTTTTCTGTATGACCCAGCCAAAATCATAGCTGGAGATGCTGAAGTAATAATTGCCCAGAAAGACAAACACACAGGACCAGTAAGAGCACTCGATGTCAACATGTTCCAGGTTGGTTTTCTGCTGTTCTTCTTCAGATACTCTCATAGATGAGTGGCTTATCTTAACTAGTAACCTTAAATGTTTGTCTCTTTCTCCTCCCCTGAAAAGCATGAACTGAATTTGGTGTTTGAGTGCCTGTTTGTATTTAGTAGGAAAAACCTGTCCTATAAATGGCATTTCAGGATGCCAAATGAAAGTATTTAGGGTATCTGGTTCATTCCATCCCCTCATCAGTTTACGTTGTCAGTTTAGTAGGTCCTTTAAGTTCAGCTTATATTGTTGTGAGGTGATCTTCTGTGGTGGTTTTAGCCACTTTCCTGTTTTAGCTCCCACATACTGGGCCAATATTGTTCTTATCTCATGTGGAGTATTTACATGCTCTCACTCATGTTCCTGGTGACATCTCCTCTGTAGTTTGCATGGGATCCATATTCAAGACCTGTGAGTATTCTTACTTGAAAAGAGGAGACAGAACAGGAAACAGTGATGTGGCCTCTTTAGCAGAAAAGTTCTCAAAACCAAGCTTTCTTCCATCTCTAATGAGTTTTTACTTCCTTCTAGATGCAGTGCATTGTTTTTTCCTTGTACCCAACAGCTATGCAGCAATTCAGTTGAATTTGTTTCCAAAATGGCACTTTTATCCCTTCTACACACTTGCTTTCAGCAAGGCCACCCTGTATTCATTGTGTCCTCTCTGAATCGCTTTCTATCCCTTGCTGGCTGTTGTGAAATTGGGATTTGCTTATCACCAGCTGCAGCGTGTGATCAAAGGGGGCTCAATGCTCTCTGCTGTGTTGCTCTGCCTGGACTTTTGTATCCTATACACAGGATTGCTCTTGGTGATTGAACCCAGCATGGGCAGGGTGCTATCTGCTGCTGGAGACACAAATGCCACACTCTCAATCAGCCCCACATGTCATAGTCTGTCTGGAGCAAAGCTCTGCAGTGGTGACAGCCGCAGCACTGCATCCTCATCTGCCCCCTCCTAGAGGCGTCACTGCTTTCCACTTGCTTTTCTATGGCTGTGCCCCCGCAGCCTTCTCATCAGTGTTTGCCATGAGGTGGAGGAGCACTCTACAAAAAAGAAAGTTTGGTCTTGGCATGCCAGTCTAGTGAATTTTGGGTTTTTGCATCTTTTTCATTAACTCAGTCTTACCTGCAATATTAGGAAAACTTGTTTTTTTCCCTAAGCTGCTCTGTGTGAGCCAAAGGCTATATATTTTGAGCTGACAGAAGAACTTGACACAGTTGTGTGGATCTGATGCTGAAAGGACTCTTAACATCTATTCTTGTATGTTACAGACGAATCTGGTGGCCTCTGGTGCTAATGAGTCGGAAATCTATATCTGGGATTTGAACAATTTTGCCACACCAATGACACCAGGAGTGAAGACACAGGTACCTGATTTGTATTTGTTAAATACTGCAGAGCAGACTACTGAAAACATGCATGTCACTTAAGCTCATTGAAACCTAGTTTTAAAGCTGTCTTGGAGTGGGTCAGAAGCCTTTTGAAGTCCAGCTTGAGTAGCAGTTAATTGTAGTTAACCGTGAGCTACATTTCTGACGATGTTGGATGTGGGACTTCAGGGGTGGTACAACACATCTGTCTGTATCAAAATAAAGAAAAATATGTTCCTACATGTTGTTCTTGAGTGGCTTTCCTGAAGGCCTACAAAAATAGGCCTTCTATTGGTGCTTAATTTTTTAAACATGCTTATTAGACTGGGGTTTGAGATGCTTTTCTCCTTGTGACATGCCTGCGATTCAAAGCATATGGCAGGACCATGTCCTTAAGGGGCAGTACTCTGAGCGTCAGCATTGGTAGCTTTCAGTGAATGCTATTGGATGCAATTCAGTAGTGAGAGCACTATTTTGTCATACTGTGTCTAGCTGTGATGCTTTGTCCAGCTCCACACAAGAGTGACTGGACGCTGCTGCTTTTGTAGCCGCTGGAGTGTGGTTTCCCAACTGTGCAAGTGTGCACAGGTCCATGCGATGAGTCATCTGCTCTGCTTTCAGTGCAGCAAGCCTGGAAATGCAGTCATTTCTATCTGCAACAGACCAGCAGTTTTGACTGGCTGTGCAAGCAGTTGATTCATGTGGTTTGATTTTATTTATCTTTTTTTTAAAATTTTATTTGGCTGGCCAAAGCTGAAGTATCCCCTTGGTGTTTTTGAGAAATGCTGCATTTTATAAAGCAAGAGGTAATAACAAGCTGAGTCTGTCAGGTTACACCACTTCTTAAATATCCATAACCATTAGATGCCTTCTAGTCTTCCTCTAGTTTCACTGCATGTGTGAAGTTGAAGATTGTGAAGGTACAGATCAAGGAGAATTGGAGGAAGATAAAAAGCAGCTGCTGATAAGTCAGGAAGATGAGGCAGTAGGTTTGGCAGTTACCTTCACGGTGTTTCAGGGAGTGCTTAATTGCTATACTTAAGAGCCAGTGTTTATCCGGTATCTCTTAAGAAAGCTCTGTGGGGAAAAACATTATTGTTTTTGTATTTGTATTGTTTTATATTGCCTTTTGTATATTGTGCCTTGTAAAGGAGAGGAACAAGAGGGATTTGTTTCAATGCTTGTGCATTTCTGTAGCTTCACAAGAAGTTTGTGGTTACTGGAAAACGTGGCTATTAATGTGTGATAATTTTGAGACACCAAAGCAAAGAAATGTAATGAGAAGTAATCTTCAGTTCAAGTATTTTAATTTAAATTCTGTGGGTTTGGATACTTTTAGTCTGGGTCATTTATTACCATGAGGGCATTTTGGAGGATGCTTACCTTAATGATCCTTGTATAGGATCATTATTAGACATTTTTATATCTAATAATAATCTTTTAGACTGGGAAATCTTTTAGTCCAGATGTTTAATGACAGCTGGAAACAGTAGTGCAACAAAGACTGGGTGAACATTGCTTTTAATTCTCAGAATAAAAATAAGTAGTTTGGGAGGAATTAAAATCCCACAGAATTACTTCAAGCCAACATATTTATTTTTTTTTAACTCAAAACCTAAAAATCCAAGACACGTTGTGCTTAGTCTTCTTTGAGTGACTAGTGTATCGTGTTGTACAGTAGAAAACGCAGATATTACAGAGAAATGCCAGTAGTTCATAAATGGAGGTTTTCAGGCATGAATACCCTGTAGTGTCTGTACGTAGGAAACCGGAACACTTGCGGTAACTGGGATGAGTCTCCTTGCAGATCTGTCATTTAGCGAGTCCTGAAAATAACAGGTTTTGAGCCTTCAGCTTGGAAGGGTTGTGACAGGCAGTTCTGTGTGTGCAACAGCCTCTTGAGGACATCAGCTGCATCGCATGGAACAGGCAAGTCCAGCACATCCTGGCATCTGCCAGCCCCAGTGGCCGAGCTACTGTGTGGGATCTCAGGAAGAATGAACCCATCATCAAAGTCAGTGACCACAATAACCGGGTGAGTTAGCTCTTGCACAGCTGCATAGGTACTCAGAGAGAGGTATGGGATGCCTCTTGGCTGGTCAAGCAAGTCATAGCACTCCTTCTTACATTACTTGAAGATACTGGTCCCTGGCCCAGTTTTATATGGTGTGCTAAATATATAATCCTTTTTCTTAAAAGTCTATGTATATGCAGAGGAATTGTCAGCATTTTAAATTAAAATAGTCAGGTGCATATTGAAGCAAAGCAAGGCACTTGGATTTCCTATCAGAATGGCAAGTTAGTTTGAAGAAAGCCATTACTAATGTATTTGGGGCTACTACAGGTATTTTTATTCAGATAATGTGCTCTAGGTGAGCACATTTGATTTCACAGAGTAGGTCACTTTACGATTTAGTGCTCAGGCAGAGGGGGCTTTCTCCTTGGCATCACAGGTGGGGTGACCACGAGCACTCTGACGGAGCTGACGTTGATGGAGCTGAGGCCTGTGCTGCTGATTTGGATATAGAAATGGGAGCACACTGCAGCTGATCTTAGGGAGGGCAGAGTCTCTGGTGGAGAGACCCACAGAGCAGTGCTGTTCTTGAATAGGTTAGTGGGACCCTGCCTCATGTTAGAACCACTGTGACTTCTCAGGCAGTTAAATGTAAAAAAAGAGCCTGTTAAACTTGCGGAGAGGGACATATTTGTATAGTTCTGTGTATTTTAAATGGAATATTGCTTTAAAAATATTTGAAGATGTAGAAAGAGTTCAAAATTAAATTTATAAATGGGGTCTCCAGAAGTAGCTGCTTGTTAGCTGTGCTCTTATGCTGATAAACTGTATAACTCTGATACAGTTGTTGCCTAACATATCAACAGCACAGTAGGCTGTCTTCATCATGTGAATCTAGATTAGTGATACAATGTTAACATGACAGTAACCCCTGCCTAAGAATGGCTTTTATTAAAATATCAAAAATAGAGAAAAAGGTTTGTATAGAGCACATTACAGTTCTCTTACCTAGGATTGTGAACAAGACACCACAAAGTCATCTCTCTGAGAGAACCAGGTCTTCTTCCTTATGGAAATAAGAAGAGTATCCCAATATGAATGCGGTCAGAAATAATGACCAGAAACGTAGTTTCAAATTCCCTTGCTACAGTGTTTGACCATGCACATAGGCATGTTTGGGCTAGTTGTAGGTTGTCCTTTAGTGCTGCTTAGTTATGTTACTCTGTGGCACAATGTTGTCCTTCAGATGCACTGCTCAGGCCTTGCATGGCACCCTGATGTTGCTACCCAGATGGTTTTGGCCTCAGAGGATGACAGGTTGCCTGTGATTCAGATGTGGGACCTAAGATTTGCCTCCTCACCACTTCGTGTTCTAGAAAACCATATAAGGTATGCATCTTGTGTAGCTTGCTGCTCCATGTTGTATTTGCGCTGTTGGTGATTACGTACCAGTTTGTACATCACACTTCTTGTTCTGTTCCCTGTGAGAGCTCACATAATTGGAGCTGGTGATTCCAGCAGCAGACAGTGTTATAAACTGGCTTGCTAGCTGGCCTGCCTTGTGTCCTGAAAGGCTTGACTTTTAGGGGGCATGCTGCTTTGAAAGGAGCAGGCCCCAAAACAAAAAAAAAAACTCTGAAGCTGCTAGTTTGGTTCTATGCTTTTGAAGAAGAGGAAGCTAAGATGCAGAGTGTTAGTAGTAGTTGAATTTGCCTGAATAATGGACTGAAGGTGCACCTGGCCACATTCTCACAAGTAGACATGCATAGTCTCTGTGCCCTTCGTTCCCCTAAATGCCTTAAATGTGGGTACAAGGAAAGATTTTGTTAAATTCTCATCCCTCTTTAAATGTTAGTAAAACTTACTGCCCAAAACCAGTGCTTGATTTAAGATGAAAGAACAGCAGTAAGTCTATGCTGCAGCTTGTACCAAAATTGCTGCCAGTGGTTCTGCTGACTTGAATCTCCTACTAATGAAAAAAACCTGACAAACTTCGTAGTCACTGACCTTACCTACAAGTTTCCACGTTATATGTTAATAATACTGCAGGCAGACAGACCATTTTGTTACTTTGGTTTCAAAGTTCTCCCGCATGACTATTGCATTTAATTTTCAGATACAATGGCTACAACTTTATACCTCTTCATGCAGAAAATAGGAAGACTCTAGTTCAATAAATAAAGTGCTTATAATATTGGGAAATTATTCCTTGTCAAAGAAAGGAGTGGGGAGGGCATTTTGGGGTGTAATGCTCAGTTTGCAAATATGCTTTATTTATCATGCAGGGGTGTATTGGCCATTGCTTGGAGTGTGGCGGATTCGGAGTTGCTACTTAGCTGTGGGAAGGATGCTAAAATTCTCTGTTCCAACCCTAACACGGGCGAGGTATTGTATGCACACCATCTATTCAGAGGCGCACAGTAGCAATTGGTGTGCTTGCATTCCCAGGAATGATGTTTGTATGAGAAGTTTCTTTCTATCCTGTGTACTAGTGTTTGATGTATGTGCCTTCTGGGCTTGTTCTGGTTGTGCAGGATATTGTGCTGATATTAAATGTTCGTCTTTACTGCTTCTCTTCTGCTATAAGTCCCCTGTTCATTGTAAGGAATAGAAACGGCTTCACTTAAACTACCTGTTTGCTTCCTGCTCTTTTGGTTTAGGCCCAGTGTGGTTGGATTATTGTTGCAATTGTCGTTTTCCTCCTAAGTTTTATCGAGACAGAGGGATTTTGTAGCTTACTACAATGGTGACAGACCACTGAAAGCGACCTGAATGTGTTCCCACCTGCTCTTTTGAGCCTGGGCATACCTTTCAAAGGTGATACAGATACTTTTTTCAGGAAACTTGAATGTTTGTCCCTTGAACAGAAGGACATCAGACACACTGGAGGGCTCCTTGCCCACAGTGCGCAGTAATCCTCAAGAACAGTGTGAAAGGTGTCTCAAATTCAGTCATTGGCCTAAAAGTGCAAAAGCTGTGTGTTGGTAAATGGGTTGCCTGAGATGGATGCTGTGCCATTAGGAAGGTTTTACACGTATGGATAAATCATACTACATGTTTTATTTAAATAAGAACCACATAGTTTCCTGAGAGGCTGTTAGTGTTTTGCTCTTTGAATTTCTCCCAGTTTATAGTTAACTGGCTGCTGCAGTGGCAGGCTTGTCTGTTCCAGGACAGGAGAGGCTGTCTGCCTAGAGTGCAGATTTTAGCTTTTACAATTTTCCTGCAAAAACAGAATTGCTTTGGAAACTGTACATGTCTCCATGTAGTGCATAGGGTTACTTAGATTAGCTCTGAATGATCAGCTAGCATGTGTATCAGCAGCAGCTTGCAGTGGGACAGAGCAGACATGCCTTGCATGCACAGTTTTTCCTACATGATTTAATTTACAACAGAAGACTTAAGGAGAGGAGAAGCAGTCATTTGTTGTAATCTCCTGTTTGGTGATTGTCACGGTTTGCACACTGTTAGTGTGTGTGGGTGATGTGGAGGTTGTTGGGGAGCAAGAAGAGCAGGCCAGTCTCAGGGTGGACAGAACTGTTGCTGTTGGATGTGGTGCTTCATAAAAGCCTTGATTTGTTGGATTTGGTTTTGCTGTCCAGGTGCTGTATGAGTTGCCCATGAACACACAGTGGTGCTTTGATATCCAGTGGTGTCCCAGGAACCCTGCTGTCTTGTCTGCAGCTTCATTTGATGGGCGGATCAGCGTTTACTCCATCATGGGAGGCAGCACAGATGGCTTCAGGCAGAAGCAAGTTGACCAGGTATTGAGAAACATTCAGCTAAGAATATGGACAGAAAGTGCGGTGGGGGAAATATGGACTCATGGAAAGTCTTCAATAGCTGTCTGCAGGCCTGCCTGTTGGAGTACCAATCCGGTGCAAATAAATGCTTATGTTTAGTTTGAGATATGTCATTTTTGTTTCTCTCCCCCTCTTCTGTTATCAAAGCTTTCATCATCTTTTGGGAACCTTGATCCATTTGGTATGGGTCAGCCCCTCCCGCCACTACAGCTTAAACAGCCGACCTCCCCACAGAGTGTCATTTTACCCCTAAGGAAACCACCCAAATGGATCCGGAGACCTGTGGGCGCGTCATTCGCGGTAAGCAGAGGACAAGGCTGGGTGATTGGCAAGGCAGGGAGGAGAGATAGTGATGGCAACTGCAAAACACCTTAGGAAAAGGGGAATTCAATGTTGTGCTCCACCATGGGAGAACTTCCCCTATTTGTGGTTGTGTCAAGGTGTTTTGCAGCAGCCTGTGCTATGGATTGGGTGCTTGGACAGCAAGCCAGCCAAAGCATGGCAAAAATGCTTGGAAAAAAAGAAACAAGGAGATGGTGCGTTGCCAACATGCAGTTATTTCTTTCTGTTTTGGGACTGGAGCTTTGCTTTTCTGTCGCTTTGGAGTAAAAAAATACACTTCAGGAGGGAGGAACAGGACCAAACTAGGTTAGTATGAGACTTGAGTACAGTTTGAAGCTATTATGTGAGTCAGTGTGATGGAGAATACTCGGGGCTGTTCTGATCAACGTAACAGGAGTCACTGTCGTAGCAGCACATGGCTAGGCTCCTCTGTGGCTCGTTGATTTGCAGAGGAGAAGGTGAGAGAGTGGCTTTTTGTGAGAGTAGTCATCTGCTCTTTGGTTCCACCTTTAGCTTATTTTCTAGCCCCACAGACCGTGTCTTAGGGATCTCCTGGAGATTTTAGCCTGTCTGCTTGAAATGGATTTCTCTGCTGAATTACTGCTCAGTTTTTAGCATCCCATGTCTGTGTATTCATGATCTGATGCACAAATTAAATGTAGTTTTTTTACCATTAAAAAGATGTGATTTTGCCTAGTCACTGAATGATGTCATTTTATAGTGGTGTTTATTCCCTTATTTGTTCTGGTTTTACAGGAGCCAGCTGTCAGTCTTTTTCTTTGCTAGGCTTCTTGCTTTTAGTAAGGCTGACTTCTTCATTTATTGGACTGGCGTGTGTAAATTAATTTTGAACTGTAGAATGGAATAATATTACAACCCCCTTCTAATTTTTTTTCTGTTGCTTTTACTTCTCTCCAAATGATGACACAACTTGCTGCCCATCTCTCAGTAGGCTTTTAACTGGTAAACAGCCTGCCGAGAGCAGGGCAGACATGCTTAAACACTTATTTAGTGATGCATAGGTTTCTTTGGTAATTACATTGCCATATAATGAGATACATCATTTATACTGGGCACTGTATAGACCCACAGTTCCAGTTGTCAGTTTTTGCCTGAAAATAACAGGTACAAGAGTAGCTGTGCTCATAAATCCTAGTAAACGTGCACCTGTTTGTCCAGCAAACTCCTTACATGCATAGAAATATGGGGTGCTGGAAAAAAAAAATCAGTGAGCTGATGTCAGGAATGTTTGTCCATTGAATGGTAACATATATAGGCTATATGAAATCATGTGCATATATGTGCATGCATCTACGTTTTCATAGCCACCCCTGTGTATACTTGAATATTTACTTACTGTATGTGTGCCTCAATTTCAGTTTGGAGGCAAGCTGGTTACATTTGAGAATGCCAAGTCTCAGCAGCAGCCAGGCATCGAGCAGGAGTGTCACCATGTCTACGTGAGCCAGGTTGTTACAGAGAAGGAGTTCCTGGTGCGGTCGAACCAGCTGCAGGAGGCTGTGCAGTCCAAAAATTTTGTCAGCTACTGCCAGAAGAAAATTGACATGGCCCAGGCTGACTTTGAGAAAAACCTGTGGGCCTTCTTAAAGGTAACAGAGTAACAGCGGTTCAGGAATTCCCTGACTTGGAAAGCCAGTGCAGAAATCGTTCTTTCTGCGTATTTGTGGTGTTTCAGCAGAAGAGATGCTGGGAACCAAAAGTGTAGGATGAGGGAATAGTGTCCATAAGCCCTGTTGTTGGAGGTGGGACAGCCATAATAGAGAGGATGCACAGGGCCAGGGGCTTTTGCGGCGTTCATGAGAAATCATGGGAGAAGCCAAAGCTTGAGGTGTCCTGTGGATTTTTACGTCCCCCTTCAGTACATTTTTGTACTGGGAAGGGTGGTGGAAAGGTGGAAAGCTTTTTGAACAGTCTTAGATGTGCTCACGGTGAACATTTAGAGATTTCCAAGTGAAGCAGATAAGCAATAACACCTGCAATAACCAAGTTGAAGCTTTGCCTACCTGCTTGGGTGCTCAAGTCACTGAAGATCTTTTCGGTTGTCTTTATTACACTCAGTCTCTACAGTTACTGGCTCTCGCTGGGTAACTTGTGCCAGTTAAGTAAAAAGCCAGTGAGGGAGAAAATGAAAAATTCTGAATTACAATGTGGTTTTTTTTAACTTTTGTTTTTTAAAGGTGAACTTTGAAGAAGATTCACGTGTTAAATACCTTGAGCTCTTGGGATACAGGAAAGATGATCTGAGGAAGAAGGTAAATGTGTCTGGAAGCTGTGCCTGTGTTAAATGCTTTACTCATGGATGTACCCATGGAGTAAAGCCTGAAATGTTGATGATGGCATGTATGGTTGAAGTACTCGTTTACCTGTAGACTAGAAGAGCAATTACCAGTATCCATAGGCTATTCAATACAAGAAACAGTTTTACATGTTATTTTCAGTGTGTTTCTCAGCAGATTTTGTATTTGTCAGTGCTGCAGCTCTCCTAATAGCCATAATACAAGTATTACTCGTAGTGTCGGAACCTCTATTTAAACTTGGCTGACTTGAATACTTGTGTTATTTAAGGAATTCCTTTGTTCAAAGGACACTAGAAATCTTCCTCTGCTCTTTAAATTTTTTCTAGATAAACAACTTGTGAGTAACTCCAGAATTTCTTACAGCAAGCAGTTTGTTGTGTTTTTATTAGGTATTTTGCAATACAGATGTTCTGTGAAAATTTCAAAGCAGGCAACAGACTTCAGAGGTCTGTCTGCATCTGACTGTTCAATGTTGATCTGAAATTCTCACCAATCAAGAAGCTTTGGTATTTATTGGTTGCAGCTATTGATGTGACTTTGTCATGTGACATCCTTCTACTTTAGCATCATGGAATCTGATCTGGTTTTAGGCTTTCTGGTTGAAGGAGAACCAGCAGTCTCCAGGATTTCATAACTACCTTGAAAAACCTAGATTAGTCCTTTTTTTGTGAGGGATGCTATTCATTTTTACAAAAAACCAAAACTAAACAGTCCGAACTGGTTATACTTGGAAAGGGAAAATATTAATTACTAGGAAGCTACTTGCACATTTTAAGTCTAAAACTTTCTTTCAAGTTGAAAGAAGATTCTTATCACAAGTGCTAAAGGGGCTTACCTGCTGTGCATTTTCCCTCTTTATTGCGTTCAGTGCTGTACCTGGGAACTGTCTAGTATTTCTTCAGGTCTGATTCAGTGGATTTGAATATTTAATTCATTTTCATTGTATCAAACTAATCTTTTATTTTTCAAAGATTAGCTCCATTACAATGTCATTATGGGGTTATGTATTTAATGACCTTCAAGGGCAAACAACATTACAGAAAAAAATCAAGTTTTTGCTAAGTCTGTCATCAGCTTTTAAGTTTTTATTGCATGAATCAAAGGCAAGCACAGCATGGGAAATCCTGTTTTTGAAAAGCACATCTCAATTAGAAAATCTCATTGCAATTCAGTAGTTCTCCTGTGGAGCAGCCTCATGCAGGCTGGAGCCCAATGCTGCTGTTGCTCTGGGTTTAATATGCCTGTGCATGGAGAGAGACTGGGGAAATGGAAGTAGCTGAATTAAGTGATCTGAAATGCTGGGCCTACTCCTCTGTTTCTGTATTTGGGGAACAGATGAGAGGAGATGCAAGGCCATGTTTTCATGTAGCTGTTTCTCAGCAAAACATTCCACACTGAAGTTTAATCAATGTTTGTCAGTGTCAAAAAACAGTATAGGACAGCTTGCCTGAAAATTTGTGATACTCAGATGATAAACTCACTAAATTACAAGTTGTTTTTTGTGTTACTGGTAGAGTAAGGAAAGTAAAAAGGATCATAGATTTCAGCTTCTTGGAATAGGTTCTTAAGCATATGGTATTTTGTTTTTATCTTCTTAAAACCTTTGATTATTAAATGCAAGTCAAGTCCTGGATTCCTCCTTTCTGTAATAAACTAATGATTAAAAAAATTGCTGGAGGTAGTTCTCTTTGAGCTCTTTTTTGTGAAAACTGGCATACAAAAGTAAAATAAAGCAATACTAAAAGCAATAGGTAACATTAGCAGCATTAGGAAGCTCAGGCTCCCAGATACAAAACTAACGTCTTCTGCATGCATTCTAAGTTCTATACATTAAATTGGTGGTTTTGAAGGCCCTAATTGAATCTGGAGCCATGATTTGCATTGCTGAGCATTTTAACCCTTCTGTACTTTGGAAAATCCCAGCCTTCAGCTGTATAACTGCTGTGCTTGAAACCACGGCTTCCTGACAGGCTCCTTGCTCCACAAGGTTTGCCACCACTTCATTTTCCCTAAGCAGAACAGACAGAGGGTTTTGTCCTGCATGCTCTGATATTATTTTTGTTTCTGTGGTTTCCATCACTTCCAGTGAGGCTTGAGGGCCTTGAGTTAACAATTAAAGATTTAAAGGTATAGAGCAGCTATTATTTCCATCAGAGTGCAAGAGGATTAGCTGTAAATCCATTGCCAGGCTCGGAAAGGAAGTGGCTTTAGTTTCATGTTTAACTCCTCTGCAAACAGCTTATTAGCTACATGTACCAGCTTTGCAATCTGGGACATCAGTGAGAGGTCTACCTCCCTAAAATAAAAGGACACTTACTTAAATCTTTGTTGTTTTCTAGATTATGTTCACTCTGAATAAAGAGGGTCTTACAGATGGTGACTTTGGAGAGGTAAGAAAACACGTGTACAACTGTGTTTAGCTTAATAATGCCATGGAAATATACAAAGTAAGAATGTGTTTTCTTTCTGCTTGACAGCTGTCCCAAAGTCACAAATAACCCAGAGTACGACAAGTTCCTACATTTAGTAAGATGAAAATACTTATTTAAACAAAGTATTTTTCGACTCACATGTGCCCCCATTCACAACAAAAGTCGTTCACAAGTTTTAGTTTAGGTTCTCAGTGATTTTCCTCCACCATTCCTTTTTGCTCCCTGTCTTGTGCCCACTGTGACATTTTGTGCTGCCTATAAGGTAAGGCAAAGCCTTGCTGCCTGGTATCTGGTTTCAACAGCAACAACTTCCCTAGGCTTTAAAAAAAAGCAGGACTGAGAATGTGGTTCCATGACACTTCCCTGCAAACAGCTGTAATTGTAATGGCCTGAGTCTACAACATAAGGACTGCATTGCTTTTGTGCCATAGACATTTCAGATGTCATCTGTGGTTGCCTAATGGGCAGGAAAAGTTTTGCTGCATATTTTCAGGCAGCTAAGATGAAAGCAGCTCAGGGTACTGTATAATGACGAAGAGCAAGGAAATGGAGGGCCTCAAAATGAAGCACCTAACCATGTTTGTCATATTTAGACATGTTGCCAATGCATCTCTGATTTGCAGTCTCATTCAGGCTGTTGTTGGGAAGGTCACTATGCGCTGCAATGCAAACTATTTCTTCCTCTTTTGCTGGCTTTTTTTTTTTTATGGCATCTTCACTGTGCTGAAGGCTTCTGCAGAATGTGATAAATCTGTGCCGAAGGAGGAGGACGAAGGCCAGGGTACGGTGGAGCAGTTCTTGGGAGAGGTATCTGTTGCCCGCTAGACTAACCCTGTTGCTCTCCTGTGTATCTACCTTGTTGCTACTATTAGAACATCTTATTTTGTTGGTTTCTTCTACTGCTGAGGATATATGGTAATAAAAGATGTTATTTAGAAGGAGTAAAATGTGAGCTTGAGATGTTCTCATCAGCCTCAGACATCATGTGAATAGATTTTGATGGCAATGAAGAAAGAGCTTGTTTGGTAAGAGCCCAGCTGACACAAGACTAAAGAACTTTATTCTGCCATACTTTTCACTCTGACATTTCCCTAACATTCTAAATTATCTGCTGTCACAATTCTAATGCATTTCTACCCTCCACCCCTTTCCTGATTCCTGTATTCCATCCATCTGGTTGATTATCACCAAACTGTCACTTTATTATGCCCTGTTTCTAGATAGAACCCTTTGCAGAGATGCAGTTATGGTACTGGAGAAGGGCAATTGTTTTGTGCGTTGTTCCCACCAACATCTTGGTGGGATGTAACATCCATCCCCTTTGCACCTGAACAGCAAGTATCAGGGCTTTGGTAGCTATCTGCCTTAAGAATGTCTATTGCAACACTTATGCCAGGTTTGTTACAGGTGGTTCGTGCTCCACTGCATGTACTATTGGGATCCTACAACTTCTGTTTATTTCTGTCCGTTTGAGCAGCATTATTTTCAGGCCTGTGTTTAAATATGGGAACAGATCTATGATTAGAGCTAAGGAACCAACCTCTGCCATGTGAGGTTAATAGCACTGAAAATAGTAGTGTAGCTGTGTGAATACCTTCATTCTCTACCATTCCCTCAGTCTCACTTTTTGGATTAGAGTTTGAGCTGTAAGCCCAAAACTCCCTGTGCTCAAACCTGTGCTTAGTGCCTCTCTGCAGTTGTCTGTGAAGATGAGGATGGCGGTTTGTAGCTCGTATGTGTTGGAGTGGTGTGCTTGTTGACTCAATATAGCAACATCTAACAGCAGATTAAAAGCACCAAAACAGAATGCTCATTATTTTAGGTGCTTGATTGCCTGTTAATTCATTAGACAACGTAGTGGCACACTGATGTATCTGCATAACAATTTTGCTGTATGCAATCACGAAGATACCTCATAATAAATATCTCTTCTAGGAGAGAACTCACAGCTAAACATCACCTTAGCCTACCAACGTGGGTGGTAAATATTTGAGATTGGCTTGAAGCCACTGATGATGCACCAGGGAGTGCGATCACTAAGTAATTAGATGGGCAGATTATTCCTCTGATAATCACAACATCCTCTCAACTAGTACCAAACACACATCACACATTATCTGACAGCAAAATAATTTTCCAGACTCCATCTCCTCTCATGAGCCAGACATAAGGCTTGTTTCAGACTTAGAGGCATTGAGATGGGCGAGTTCTTGGTCAGCTGTGTACTTTTTCTTCATCCTCTTGAAGTATGGTTTCACTGGTCAACATATAAGCAGGGTGTTCTCAGCAGACTCTTCAACTCCCACCATAGGTACTAGGTATGACAGAGGAGGCAGCTTGTGGGACAGTTTCTTAAACTGTGCTGTGAAAATTGATGTTGGAGAGAGTATTTGGTATTATGTTTTTATTATCAAAAGGTTTTATTTGAAATTCTCAAATCCATGTATTTGAAGGAAATACTTTCTATCTTAGTTCCTGGGTGAGTTTTATAAACAAGCAGCTTCTGTCCACAGGGTGCTTCTGTACTGAATGCAAAGCACCTAAGTCCGTGTGGACCATGATGGATGTCTGTGTTGAAAATTAAGCATGTGTTCATGTGTTTTGTTTAATTAAACTAGGATGCATGCCTAATGCGGAGAGTTCAAGGATGAGCTTGAAAGTCTAAGTGGACCAAAGTGAAACCTAGGTAGCATTATGGTAGTCTGTTCTTGGTAGGGGTTGAAGTTGAAAGAGGAGGGAAGGGAGGTTTCTGATTTTGTGGTTGACTTGCTTTTCTGTGAGAGAAGATTATGTGTATGCGGGCATTGATGCAAGTGAGTACCCAGGATCCAGGTGTCTGATTGCTGTTACTTGTGATCTGTAGGTATGCATACTTCTGCTTGCATAAGCCTTCTGTGGTAGCTGGAAATCTGGGGCTTTCAGCGCTTTTTCATCTTGGCATCCATTTTAAAAAATGGTCCACTCTGATCTTTCAGAACAGTGATTTCATAATGGTGTGTTTACATGCACTGGAGGTCCTTTGATAAACCATGGGCTTTCTCAGTGTGCTTTGGAGGTGATTTTCTGCAGGCACCAGGGGAAATTGATTATTCTGTGCTGAAACAGTGTTCTAACAAATGGCCATGATACTCTTCCTAAGTTAATCATTTGTTAGGTGACTGGCCTATCTTTAGACTGAAGGTCCATCTTTAACTTGTAATAGGAGTAGTATTTTTTTAAGTGTGTATGTATATTCCAAGTGCTTACATAAACTTAAAAATTACGCTTTTCCTTTCTCTTAGAGGGTGAAGGACCATAAACATGAAACTGAAGATTTGGGATCTGCAAAGAAGACATTTAACATCTCTGTTAGTGGAGGTAAAAACTTTGGTATTGATTTCATTTTATGTGGTGATATTTGTAAATACTGAGGTTGATAGTGGTGTTCCAGTGAGAAGGCACATTCTGCACAGGTCGTGAAGGGTTGTCATGACTTACCTCTACCTCCATTCATTTCACAGCAGTCTCAAACTTGAAAATACAGCTTTTCAGAGAAGGGAAGGAAAGAAAACATACAGTGCTTGTGTACACCATCACTGAAATGTAGCTACTCTGTTTTCTTATATAAAAAAACATGCACCTGACCAGGCATGAAGTGCTAACATTGCCATTTGTACAGAAGCTCCTGTGGGATCTTGAATAACACAGAAGCCATTGACCGCGGTCTAGGTTTGACTTTGTCTCTGTCATTGTATGCAAGGTAGTGGTGTCAGAGGTCATTTAGACCTTCAGCATCTTGCTTTAGCACCTTTACTAGAATCTGTTCCGCAGCAAGTTAAGTGATGCTTGACAGTGCCCCACCTGATATGACTGACGATAGTGTGTTTGAGATTGGAGATGAACTTCAGCATCCCTGCAAGTACCTGCCCGGAGCACGCTGGAGTACAGAGAATTTTGTGCAATGTTGTACAGTTGGACAGAATCGACCACTGTTGCAAATTTAAATTACTTTTTTGCCATCATTTGAAAATGCACTTCTCTTGTTGCAGATGTGGATGGTTTGATTACTCAGGCTTTGCTGACGGGTAACTTTGAGAGCGCAGTAGATCTCTGCTTGCATGATAACCGCATGGCTGACGCCATTATCTTGGCCATCGCAGGAGGACAAGAGCTGCTTTCTAGGACCCAGGAGAAGTACTTTGCTAAGATGGAGAGCAAAATTACCAGGGTATGTTTTTTTTCAGTTAAGGAACAACATGCATGTACACCTTTGGCAGCTCACTTTTTCACCTTAAAAGTTTTCCTACTATTTCATAGTTTATTTCTGTGAGAAGCTAATATGTATTCAAGTCATCCATGAGGTCTCAGAGCAGAAGAATTTCTGATATTCTTCTATAATGTATTGTTAAAGAGAAAAGGAGGCACGCTACCTGCCTATCAATACATGAGAATATTCTTTACCTTGTCTCCATTGTGTCAGAGTTGCATACTCACTGATAAATATCTTAAGCAGTACACGTTTCAGTCTGTTAACAGATTTTTTAAAAATCACGCATGAGCCATGCTCAGTGTCAGAAACCTTATGTTAATTTCTGCCCATGATCAATCTTAACAGATTTTGCCAATGCTTCATCTCACCACATGCACAGAAGAAAGTTAAGTATGTCCAGGGTAGATACAGCACCCATTGTCTAGGAGACAGCATGTTGTGGCCAGCTGGTTATTCTTTTCTGCTTTTAGCAATGCTAGGGATTGCTGATGCTACACATTCAGATCTTTCTTCTTTACTACTGATGTGAGAAAGTAGCAACAGGAGGATGAAGCAGAAGTGGCCTTAAAAGAGCTTAGGACAATTGATTTGCTGGGGCGGCTGCTTTTAGAGGAGGGGAGAAAGTTGCCTGTGATCGCTTTAGGGATCCATTGTCAAAGAAGGGCATTTTATACAGTAGCAGTAGGCAGTGTATAAAATGGACATGTGCTTGCGTGTTTTCCTGGAGCAAGACTGAAAGCTGCAAAGCGTGGTCACCTGGGAAGTTATGGCATGCAGCACACAGTCTAGGGTCTGTAAGTGGGATTTTGCTGGTCATTGCTTGTGATCCAGTTTGAGTTAGGAACAATTTGCATTTCTAGTAGTGGACAAGTGAAAAGAAGAAAATCTCAAGTGTTAAAAATCTGCAGAATTTCTTCCCCCACCCGCAGTTCCTTTCCTGCCTCTGGCCTAATCAAAGGAAGGACAATTTTTTAGTGCATGGGAAATATCTTCACTGTAGTTCTTCCTTTGGGAAAAGGTGTTTTCATGGAGAGCTGACCAGTTATCTGTGCATGGATCTAACAAGTTAGTGTTGACCTTGTAGTTAGGACCTTGCATATGTTGTTCAGGTGTGGTTTATTTGTGCTTTTTCTGGTCCCAAACTGCACATTACTGCTTGTTCAGCTGTTTCTGAGCTTGAAGTCTTGGCATGACACTAAGCAGCTGTGCAGCTGCCCCATCTGTCTTTTGTCTGAAGCAAAATAACTGGATGCAGAGTTTGAGATGGAAGAAATGGGAATTTCATTTTGAGGGCCTGTGGACAGGCAGCCTGAGTGCGGGGTGGGGATATTGCAGCCAGGTGATGCTGGTATTGGTGCCAGATTGCTTCTTCCTTCAAGCAGCTTTTTTAACTGCCCAGTCTGCCAAGAGCTTAAAGGCAAATTAAACAGTTTGAGAAGCAAAATTCAGCCCCCTTGCTGGGCATTGTATAGAAGACTTATAGCTAAATACTTGGTATGTCAGCTCTCAAAAGAAGTGCTGAAAACAATCTGTAGCAATCCCAGATTGCAGACATTTGTGCATTCTTTTCTTGCATGTTTTATAGTAAGAATAATTGACCTGTGTTATCTGAGCCTGTTTTGTGATTTTCACTGAAGTCCTATTGAAGTAAAATGTACTCTTGTGCTGCAGCTGAACGTGCAGTGCCTTCCGTGACACTGGATACAGTGAGGATGAGTACACTTGAATAGACAGGAATTTTACCATGTTCTGAAAAATAAAGGAAATCCTACCAGGATCTTAACTCTGGTCTCTCTCCTTCTGGTCTAGCTGATCACTGCAGTGGTAACGAAGAATTGGAAAGAGATTGTGCAGTCTTGTGATCTGCAGAACTGGAGAGAGGCTTTGGCTGCTGTGCTCACTTACGCCAGGCCAGAGGAGTTTTCAGCCCTTTGCAGTAAGGATACTTTACTGACTGGATGTTGTTTATTCCACTTACAGCAAAACTACACTTTGCCACATTTTTTTTCCTTCCTGTGCATTACTGTAATGATTCACTAGCTTCTTTGATGGATAATAGTTCTTCAGTCCTGTTATAGAAGAGAGGAACAACTGGGGTGCTGTGTTCTCAGTGTGTTCTGTGATTTTTCTGGGCACAGAACCCAGGCCCTTGTGAGCAGCTGTGTCCTGGTATCGCCTGTGTAGTGCACAGCTACTGATGTCTTATTGTTTCTAGATGGGTGACAGTGATGTTAATGTGACAGATGTCTCAACCAAGCTATCAGTGTCTTGCAGTGTTTGTGCATGGGACACAAGTGGAAACGTTTCAGGGCAGTGCTTCACTCTTCTTTCCCAAGAGCAATTTTGACTTCTTGGAAGGAGTATTCTTTCACCGGCAGTGAGCATGCCTCAGATTGCTGGCTGGATTTAACACATAGGGAAGTTATATTGTCAAAAGCTTCACAAGCCTTTGGCAACTCCTTGGTGTCATGACATTAAATGCCTCTGAAGTGCCCTGGCCTCCCATGAGGTGATCTGTGCTGGACACTGGAGTATGTTCTTATTAATGGAGTGTGGAGGCAGTATTCCTTCTCACTGCACTGAGTAGAGACACAACAGGTGGTGTGGGCTTCCTCAGTCTTGACAGTGATGGAGAGACCACATAAGTGATTCACCAGTATCATCCTTGTTCATATTTTTCCTAGATCTCCTGGGTAACAGGCTGGAGAGTGAGGAGGACAGCCTTCTGCAGACACAGGCATGTCTCTGTTACATTTGTGCTGGCAACGTGGAAAAACTCATTGCTTGTTGGACCAAAGCTCAGGATGGAAACAGCCCCTTGTCCCTTCAGGTTGGTAATTCTGTTAAGAAAGATATTGGATGTAACACAGTGCAATCATTTAGCGTTTAAATTAAATGATCTATTGTAGAGCTTTGCTTTCTGATAGCTGCATGTATCTCAGGATGCAAGCCTTTTCCTTCTGGAATGTTGTGAAGCACAACGGAGCTTGTGTCTACTCTTTTGGGTAGTTGTGCTAATATACATGTCTCAAAAGTTAGTTATAGGTCTTAGAGGGTTTCGGCAAAGAAAGTGCTTTGAATGTTTGCATTTTTTACAATAGAGGAATATGTGGACGATTTTACTTTTGGGAGAGATGACCTGGATATTCAGGGGAAGAAATCTCATGAATTTGAGTTAAGTCTGGAGAAAAAACTGTAGGAAGGTTCTCGTGAGAGCTCTCTTTAGCGATTGCACATACAGGATTTGCTTTCCAGCAGTGAAATATATTGTATAGAGCAAGTATCCTGTGGAAATAGAATTGATGGCAATGATGAAACAATTATGGAATCTTTTATTTTATACTATAATCATAGTTTCTCTGATCTGTTCAGGGCATTTGAAGGACCAGTTTTAGAAAGTACTTGAAGTAATATTACCTGGCAGTGCTGTGAGTCTGTTTAGTTAATTAAAGGAACTGGAGTACATGTGAGTTTTGCTTTCTGCTAGTAACTCACTGCAGTTTCAAATTATTAAAATTACTTTCTAGTCTCTCGATTGTGAGGGCTTTATTTGCATATTTAGCTTCAGTTTGAATTTGCGATTTTTATTTTGTTGCTTTGCTATCTGACACTTAAAACTGAAAAATATTTTTGGAGTCATAATTAGGCTGCTTATTTGCTATGATGTGGAACTGCTGAAACTCGTAGGTTATCTTGATATATTTTTTTTGCTTGTCTCTTTTTGAAGTGCAGATTTGTTGAGAAAAACAATGTATTGTTTAACAGCCAGTAAACAGTCCTTATTAGTGATGTATGGTTGAAATTCTGTGTGGTACAGTGTCATCATGTTAATATTGGCAAATTAATATTTGTAGTATCTTTTAATATAATACAGTGAGAGTAAGAAAAACATGAGAAAACTGAAACTTAGCACTAGCAAGAAAACCAGCCGAGACCAGCTCTGGTATTTCGGGCTGTGCAAGGAAGGCAAGATATGGAGTATTCCTGGGGAACAGCAGGAAAGCCATCTTTGCAGTAACAACCAGAAAACTGTGGATGGCTCTCCCAGTGGAGCTGTTAGAGCCTTTTCAACGAGGTAGTTAAGAACTGACTTTATAAGGTGGTGCAAACTAATGTGCAGCAACACAGCCCTATTAGTGGTGATAGGCATGGTGTTTTGCATTCACTTTCATGGCTGTCACGAGATATTTTTGAGAGTGTACTCTTTTGATGGATGTACTTAGTGTTGTTAGGGCGCTGAAATCCTGGTCAGTAAAAGCAGTTCTTCTGGCTTTGGACTCTACCCAATGTACTGCTGGCTTTGCTGTTAGAAGCTACTTGTGTGGGGGTTGCCGGCTGCTGTTCTATTGTCTCATGTGCTAAGGAAGTTGTGCCCACAGTGGAGCTGTAACTGAGAAATTTGCACTTAGTTTGGGCTTCCCATCAGGTGAGCAGGCTTCTGCAGGGCTGCAGAATCATTAGCCAGTTGTCAGCCAGGGCCTGCGTTACCCTATTGTTCTCATTTGTGTTTTTTTCTCCTGGTTCCAGGATTTAATAGAGAAAGTTGTGATTCTGCGCAAAGCTGTGCAGCTCACCCAGGCTGTGGATCCTAATGCTGTGGGGGCCCTTTTGGCTGAGAAGATGAGCCAGTATGCCAGCCTCCTGGCTGCCCAGGGCAGCATTACTGCAGCGTTGACCTTCCTCCCTGCAAAAACCAACCAGGTATGGGGCCTTCAGCCTTTTACTCCCTCTATCTTTGTGAACAGGTATACTTCAAGTAAAGGTCTGTGTGGTGCGTTTAGCCAGCAAGACTGCCGTTTGAAATGCAGCTCAGGATGTGACAGACAGGCTGTTTCCCCTCTCCTTGTGTTGGCCTCACTGAGCTGGCAGAAGTACATGACCTTGTTCTCCTTCCTCTTCATTTCACCCTCTTGTTGCAGCCAGTAGATGCCAAAGGGGCAGCTGTCGCTCCTGCAAGCCAGACACGGTGAAGTATGTACCTTGACACCTGGTTGATGCCACCCAAGATGGGAGACGGGCATGTGTAAGGCAGTTCCAATGGCCCCATGTCTCATGCAGAAAAGAATCCTTCAAATATAGCAGAGCAGGCTTCTGAGCGAGCACTCATCAGCATGCGGCCAGTTAACCTTCCTCTCCTGTCCTTTTCTGATTGCAGTCAAACATCATGCTGTTACGGGACAGGCTTTGCAGAGCCCAAGGGGAGCTCCAACTGGGACAGGAGGCCCTCAAGGCACCATACGAGAGACAGCCCATGCCCGAAGGACAAGCTGACCCTATAGCTGGACAGATGCAAGGGCTTCAGGGTCCAGCCCAGCAGTATTACCAACAGGTAAATATTTTTCAGCACTCAGGGAAGGGCATGGTGCTTTTGAGTTCTAGAGAGTGATGGATAAAAGGATGGTTTTTTCCTTTCTTTTGATCTGAGCTTTGGCTGTATGACATACTTCTACCAAGAGCTTTGTGGTGAAAGTAATTGGTGCTATTTTTCAGTTGATACAGCTGCTTCCTGTACTCCTCATCTGGAAACATCTGTTACACATCTTGTCAAGTAGTCTGCTTCTGAAGATTAGGTGCTTTCTCCCTTTTCTTGAAAATATGGCTCAGTGCAAAGGATGACAGCATGAGAGAGCACTGTAGAACTTCTCTGTGCTTGCTCTCATGGTCCCTGATGTGATCCAATTCTTGCAGGCCTTGGGCCTTGTTCATGGTGCTCACTGCCCTCTTTTAGGGCCGATTATTCCCTCACATAGCTGTCATTCACAGAGGCAACTGGCTCCAGTGCAGGCATGTGCCACAGCAGAGCAGGGCATCGTGGCATATAGGGTGAGGGTTCTCAGCCAGGGAAACTACAGGGGAGTGCAGAGACAGCAGTAACAGCAGCTGCCCTCTACCCTCAAAAAGACAGTCCTAGGGACTAAGGGGACCTTGATAGGCAAACAGCATGGTGTATAAGCCAGGGTGTTGCACGGCAGAGAGGGCACCTTCTTTGAAGGGGGGCATTCAGTTGTCTGAATGGGAGTCCTGAGGTGCACAGAAACAAGCACTTGGGCATGTTCTGTGACAGCCTGCACAGGCCAAGGGCACACATCATATGTGACCCTCGAAGCAGAACAGTGGGCACTTGTCTCAGGGCAAAGGCTGCAGCTCCATCTGCATGATCTGAATCATCTACACCAGCAATGGCCAATGTCTCTACACAGAGCTGCTGAGGGCATAGGCCCCAGTGAAGACCTCGGACTGCAGGAAGTTCCTGGACCTTTCTCCTGGGACAGGGACAGGCTGCAGTGCTGCCTGCAAAAGGTTTGTTCAGGTGGGGGATCACCTACAGCCAGTGGCTGTGTATGAGGCAGTGAGAAGGCTGTGCTGGCATCAGGGAGGCTGAGAAGGAGTTGGGTAGCTGGTTCCAAGTACAGCCTGCGGTGGGCCTTTGGCCCATGGCCAAACAGCCATAAACTTTCCCACTGTCGCACAGAGAAGGAAAGGAAGACAATAATGAAAAAGAATGGAATTTTGCAAGGGCCAGCAGGAGGAAGAGGTTTCCTATGAATCCTGAGGTACCCTTGTAGAGCCCCTTCACTGCTCTACAGACTAAAGAGGAAACACCATTCACGTCTGGACAGACACTGGAGCCAAGTAAGGCAACCCAGTCTACTCCCTGGATAACAACCAGTTCAACTGAGAAAGAGTGAGGGGTGATAGTATTGAGAGACTCTTCTGAGAGGTACAGAGACACATTTTCTGCTCTTGTTTCCCATGGGCACTGGTGATATAGCCAGGAGCAGTCAAAGGGGATTACAGAGCTCTGGGGCAGTGGTAAGGGACTCTGGAGCACAAGTAGTTTTTTCATCAATTTGGTCAAAGGGATGGGATTGGAAAGGGACAGTCGAGTCTGGCAAATCAATAAATGGCAACAGGACTGGTGCCACTGGTTTGACTAGTTAGATCATGGGACTTGCTTTGAGAAACCTGGTCTACTGGGTGCTGATGGGGCCCATCTGTCAGAAGGGGAAAAGCTGATGAAGTTGCTAAGCCGCCATCCATCATATTTGAGAAGTTGTGTCTATCCAGTGAAGTTCCCATAGAATGGAAAAGGGAACATGTAACACTTTTTTAAAAAAGGAAGACCTGGGGATGATCTACAGGCTGGTTAATCTCATGTCTGCCTGGCAAGATCATGGAGCAGATCTTCCTGGAAACTCTGCTGAGGCATATGAAAAATAAGGATTTGACTGGTCACGGGCAACATGATGTCACTAAGGGCAAATTGTGCCTGATGAATTTGGTGGCCGCCTACAATGGGGCTACAGCATTGGTGGATGAGAGAAGAGTATCTGACATCATCTACCCGGACTTGTGCAAAGCACTCGACCCTGTTCTACGTGACATTCTTGTCTGTAAATTGGAGAGACGTGGATTTGATGGATGGACCACTCAATGGAGAAGAAATTCACTGGATAGTCATACTCGGAGTGTGGTCAATGGCTCAATGTCCAAGTGGAGACTGGTGACAAGAGGTATTCCTCAAGAGTCGGTATTGGGATTGGTGTTGTTTAAAATCTTTGTCAGAGACATGGACAGTGGGACTCAGGGCACCTTCAGCAAGTTTGACAGCAACACCAAGCTGTGCAGTGTCATCTGCACACTGGATGGAAGGACAGGCTGAGAGAGTTTGGGTTGTTTAGGGGAGGGGAGGGGAAGGGGGGAAGGGAAGGCTCTGGGGAGACCTTAGAGCAGCCTTCCAGTACTTAAAAGAGAGCTAGGGAAAAGGGGATTTTTATCAGGGAGTGCAGGGATAGGATGAGTGGTAATGGATTTAAGCTGAAAGAGGAGAGATTTTGATTAGATATTAGGAAGAAATTCTTTACTGTGAGGTTGGTGAGGCACTGGAACAGGTTGCCCAGAGAAGTTGTGGATGCCCCATCCCTGCAGGTGTTCAAGGTCAGGTTGGATGAGGATTTGAGCAGCCTCATCTGGTGGGAGGTGTCCCTGCCCATGGCAGGGAGGTTGGAATGAGATGATCTTTAAGGTCTCTTCCAACTCAAACTGTTCTGCAATTCCTTGATGTTGGCTGCAGAAGTTGCTGAGCAGTGGCGATAGCAAACTGAGGAAACATTTCAGCAGTTGCCAGTATAGCCTACAATGGAAACAACTTCCCTGCTGTGTGTAAGGGGGCATAAACAACATGGCCAGGGGTTGAAGCAGGCCTGGGCTGACTGATGTGCTAGAAAAAAAGACTTGGTGAGTGTGGGACTAATAGGGGAGCTAGGGGCTGTGCGGGGAAGAACAGAACAAATAGGGCTGGCAGATGTCCTGGTTTTATCTCTGGCCTGAGGATAACGCTGCGTGAGACCACGTTGACCATCACCAGAGTGTGGTGTGGTGGACAGCCCTGGCTGTGTGCATACTTGAAGGGCATCACCAGTCCCTAATTCCCTCAGCACAATTCTGGAGCTCATCTGGTCCTGCTCAACTCAGGGTCTTCAGTCTCAGATAATCTGAGAGCAGAGGTGTGTTAGTGCTACAGGTTTTCTCCTTATGCAGCGGAGATTGGCACAAGCAGTCATGTCTCTGTCAGTGCTGCCCTTTGAGCATTGCCTGCTAGAAAAATGGGAACAGCAAGAAAGAAGGGCTGAAAAGGTGGGGGGTGGGTGGAGGCAATTGGATGTTGTTTTCTCCCTTTTGATGTCAAAATTCTGTGTGCCTTCACCTTCTTTCTGGGGTGGTAATAAGGCTTCATCCTGCTGATAAAAGATTACCTTTCTAACACCATTGCATATTAATTTAAATACATCTTTGTCAGTCATTAACTCTAATATTCTTTCCCGTATCTTTCACCTTCTGCCCTGTAATCAATGAATTGTCTTCAGAAGCAATTCTGCTTATTTTCCATTTGGCTGTGGAATATCGTAGCTGTCCTCTAGATGGCAGTATTTTAGCAATGTTTTTTAAACCAGAGTTCCCTCTTTCTCCTACTGTTTCAGGAATGCCTCAAGCTATTATTTAAGCAAGCCTTGTTTATTAATAAAAGGCTAGGTGTATCACAACCCTGTGTGCACACGGCAAGTGAGTTGCCCCCTGTGTTCTTGGCTTTCCAGGGAGCTCATTCTCAACAGGTAGGGCTTGAAGTGGATAGATGCCATGTCAGAACAGCACCCAGCAGTATGATGCTAAGCCAGAACAGAAAGAAATTACATATTTGAGTCTTAAGATACTTGTTTTGTTTGACTTCCGTTTAAGAAAGTGTGTATGTAGGGCTTGTTCAAGTTTGAGGTAGCGTTTGCGGTCTGAAATAGGAAGTTTAAAATTTGGTTTCTTTTCAGCATAGTCTTTTTTAACCCTCTTTTTCGTCTGAAAAGAAAGAGGTGTGAAAGGGGATGGAAGAGTCTTTTATATGACTCCAGTGATGAGTTATGCAGACATTAAGAGTGATTTTTGTTCAGCTGACTGCACCATTAGCCCAGCACTGCGGAGGTTTAGTGACCAATAGACTGAAGCCAGCTGAGCAAACCGGGACTTCAGGGGCAGAGCTGTCCCCTGTGCATAGGTGGGGTGTCAGCCTCCTGACCCCAGCTGTGCATCCTACTGCTGGGGAGCATGCCCTCTTATTTTTCAGGTAAGTTGCAGGCATAGTCAGTTGCTGGTTTCTGTCCGTTCAGAAAGATAATAGTGGTTGTATGGGATTGAAGGGCTTTGGAGTGACCAAGAAGGAACATAAAGAAAATGAGCTGGGGCAGACTGGCGGGATAACAATAAGCATTAAGAAGTGTGTTTGTGCATGTGAAAGCACTGAATATTGTATTTTAACCAGTTTTAATTCATTTTAAGCTCGATTTGAACAGACTGCTTTTGTGTGAGGCAGTAGATTGGAATTTAAAATGGAACTTAGGAGTTCCAGCTGTGGTTAGTGATGCTTGCTGTCATGCAGTAGCCTGGGGGGAGTTCCTGCAACAGGAAAATGTGATGAAAGATTGAGACCTGGCTCACTGGCACATGTAACACTGCGCTCACTCCACAGGGTGTTGTAGCTGCATCTCTGTTGTGTTTTGTCTTCACTCTGCTATTCACTTCAGCTCCAGTGCATGGTGATTTCATCTGTCTTGAATGCACTTTTCCTTCTTCCTCTGAGATTTTATGGCTGTGTTAAAGTGCCAGCATGCAAACTTTTTGGCCATTTCTTCACATCTTTTTAGAATTTTTTTTATAGTTTTGTTTTCCATGATTGGTATTTCTTTGTTCAATTCAGGTTAGAATTGCCCCTACTGTCACTGCCTGGAGTAACAAAACTCCTACTGCCCTTCCCAGTCATCCTTCTGCAGGCTGTCCCTCTGACACACAGGTATAATCTTCATTATTCCTCTCTGAACCCCTGCTCCACCCCAGTATGTCCCTTGGTATAGTTTGTGCGCTTGACACAGTATAGTGCAAATAGGCAGAAGGAACAGCTTTCATGTGTGCTATGGTTTTGCTCCTCTGCATCTCACAGTACTTTTTTTTTTTTTTTTTTTTTCTCTTACTAACACCCAGATGACTGGCTCTGGAAAGCCTTGAATGGGAGCTTAGTGTGACCTTAGCCTCCCCCAGCCTTTGCCCTACACTGGAATATTTGAAGTGTTATTATATCTTTCCCTCTTTTCTATGGAAATCAGCAGCTTCAGAATGAACATTTAAGTTGTTTGCTTGAAAGCTGTGGATGGCATGGCACTCTTGGACTGCCTGAATAACAGGCAGTGCTGGCAAGGAAGGTGGGAAGTTATATGCTGCTTTGCTGCTGAAGTTGCTGCACATACAGGCAGTTCCGCTGGGCACCCTAAGGCACTGGGGTAGTTTGAGGCATTTGTCTTTGTGCTGGTGACTTTTCCAGGGAATGTGGTTTGAGACCTTGAAACATGAACTGATCATCTTGTTACAGTTCTGCTTGAGCACTGTGTTGCCGTTGCTGACTAAATTCTATTTCTCCCTATCCTTTTTCCTGCAATCTTTTTTTACAGAGTGACAACCCACCTCCTCCAGGGTTTATCATGCCAGGTGCTGTTAACCCCAACATGCCACCACAGCAAGCTGCATCTTCCAATTACAGCATGTTTTCACAAGCAGGGTCCCGGCCAGCATACCCACAGAGTGAGTAACAGCAGCTCCCTTCTTCCTTCTACCCAGGTGGGCCAGATGATGAGGCCACATTTACTTGGGGATAGCCAGTCCATTTCTTGGGGTTTGAAGGGTTCAGACCAAGCATTCCCACATTTCTTGAGATGACATCTGAGGACTGACAGATTGGAGGGCAGACATCAGGCACCCTCTGTGAGACAGTCTTCTCTGCTGAGAAGATGTCTGCCCACAGCTCTTAGACTTGCTCCTCGGCTGACCCTTCCCAAGGGTGTGCCAGGGTGAGAACCTTCCTGGTGTGAGTCCTGGAGATGCAGCCAAGCCCTGAGAAAGAGGGACTCAACTCATCTGTGTGCATCTGAGCCATCCAGTTCTCATTGGGACTCCATGAAGATGGGAAAGAGGATGAGGAGACAGGGCAGTAGTAGAGGTGAGTGAGGAAGGAAGCAGATCATAGACATACTCAAAGAGACTGAAAGTACAGACACCAAGGAAGAATATATGGGCATAGAAGAGACAGTGAAGTTAAGCTGCAGAGCCCACAGTGAAAGGCTGGAAGAAAATGGAAGCTCCCAAAGGCTACTATTCACTTTGTTGGCCTAGGCTTTCCCTTTGTGCAGTATTGGGGTAGGGGTTTCCCTTTCTTGAGAGGCACTGTGAGGATTGCTGTGGTACAGAAAGCAGCCAGAGTAGCAGCATCCATGTGCCCCAGCCCCACTCCGAGTGGCATGATGGCTTGAAGCCAGGGGGAGGGGCAGGGTGGGAGAACGGGAGTCCTTACAGCAAAGGCAGTCTTTTTCTCTCTCCCAGTGGCAGTCTGAGGCTATAAACAGTCCTGCAAGTGCAGGCAGAATTGTGGGAGCCAGGATTTGGCTGGGCAAGTAAGTGGTTTGAGGGAGAAGGGGCAGAAAGAGAAGAGAGTCAAATGGAGAAAGAGGCAAATGAAACCTGCCCCTCTTTTATGAACTCACTGACTGAATGTCTTTTCTGCCTTTTTGTAGCATATCAGGCCACACAGCAGTACTCTTGTGGAACAGGGGGACCAGCTCTCTATCAGCCTCAGCAGCCTATCACTGTTCCTGCTTCACCCTCTTGCCTAAACCCTGCCCCTAACACCACCCCTCCCTACCTGCCTTCTGCTCCTGCCTATTCTGTGCCATCCCCACTGTACCTTGGGCAACGACAATCCTCCCCAACAAGCCTGAATCCCATCTCTTCCTTTCCTCCTCCTGTCACATCCTTTCAGCATGGCAGGCCAGGACCTCCAGCAACTTCTGTGTCTTATGCATTACCTACTGGACCAACAGGTACTCTGCCTGCAACCAGTGACCTTCCTGCATCCCAGAGAACAGGTCTGCGCTTAGATGGGGAGCCAAGCAGGGAGGGGGAAGGGTTTTGCTTTACTACTCACCCACTTAAATGCACACTTTTTCTTTGTGTGCTCTATACAAAGTTTGCTTGTGCTTAGAGGTCAATTTGAAGCATTTCTAAAGCATCGTCTTCCCTGCACATCTGGCAATGATACAGCTATGGTGCTGCAGTGAGCATTCACTGAGCAGTGTGATCGGTCTTCTTTCTCTTGCAAGTCAGACCTTGCCACAAACACAGAGTTTCTGTCTTGCCCAAGACAGAGTGTTGTCTTGTTATGAGGCTGTCATATACTGTGGATGGATGGTGGCACACAGTTTTAACCTTCTGAGGCTGGTGTCAAAAAAAGCTATGTGGCTAGATAGCAAAATACAAAAATGAGTAAATTTTCCCAATTGCTGCAGATAAGACAATGCCAGTTCTCCTCACAGAACAACTCTGCAAATGTAATTTATCCCTGGTTTGAGCAGCATTTCAAGCCCGGGGTTGGCAGCATATTTAATTCAAACAGCATTTCCTGTGGCATCAGTTTGCTTCCTTTATTTTTTTTTCCTAACCACTTAATGCAATGGGATTTACTGTAGCTGTGAGTGCCATAAAAGATAGTCAGAAGTGATTTAGAAATGCTTTTACATGTCTTTTTCCTGATGTGTTAATGAAAAGCATGTGTGCGTGGCTGACATGAGCATGTTTGAACAGGCATGGTGAGAATGGTACTGAGCTGAGACTCAGTGTCTCCTTGTGACTGCCTGGACATAACTGCTGTGGAACAGTGACCTCACTTGTGATAACAAACCTATCTCTTCACTTAGCCTGTGAAACAACAGCTTTGCATACACCAGACTGCGCAGGAATTGTCAGTGTCCTTTTCTAAAACTGGCCATGAACATACTTCACATCCAAGTTGTCCAGATGGAGAGTCAAGGACCAGATCTGGGAAGTAAGGAGCAGAGAGAGTATCAGGCAGGATTTGAGGGATGTTCCAGGAATGCTGATTCTGCTGACAGGCCCTAAGGATAACCCCACCATGACTCCCTCTCCATTTAAAAGTCTGTTAGGGGTGATGCAGCACAGAAAAGGCATATTGTATTTAGCTTTGCAGCAGCCATCCAATGAATAGGTGGTGCTCCTGGCATCTGTGAGGCTGGGAGCACACACCTCTCATGGCATTGCCTTCACACACACTCGTGTTTTGAGGAGAAGTAGTTTTTTGCTCTGTCAAAAAATGGAGAGGATTGATGTAGGGCAGCTGCTGGGCCTGCAGGGGGAAGAGAGTCCTTTTTCACCTCCATCCTGCAACCAGATTCTGTTTTCTCTCTGTTCTTGGAGGTGTTGTACATCTTCTGACTGTGTCATGGGGCATGTCAAACTTGTACCTTTAAGCTAGAGGAATTAAGAAATTGGACGGAGGAAGACATGTCGGACAGGGTTCTAGGCCTGGGATGTGAAGCAGCACAGTATAATGCAGACAGCATAGCTTTTGCACCCCCAAATAAATGCAAGGAACAAGAAAATTCTTCTTTCTTATACATTTTACTAGTTGTGTCACTGACAGGCACGTCAGATCTGTCATTTGCTAAGTTTTTTGCATTAACAGTAAAGTGACATAGTTTGTGATGCACTCAGAGCAGGTGATGCTCTGTACTCTGGGCAATAGAAATTAGGGAGATTAATGACAATACCGGTCTATTTGTAAAGTTGTGTATGTGTTGTATCCACATACAGTAGTCTAAGACACCTTACTTATGTAGCTTTATTTTAAGAGGAATTGAAGCAGTTGTTTTTCTTCATTGCCTTGTCAAATTTCATTTAAAAATTAAAAGTTGCACGTACTGTGCTTTTCATAAAACTTTTAAGAGCACTATCAGTCCTGCTTTTGTTTTCCTAGCAGCTGTGGTTAGAAGGCAGCCAGTTAAAAGTGTCAAACCTTCAGGAACCTGAGCTTGGGCACCATTCTGGCAGACACCAGCCTTGAGCTGAAATGCAGAGGTGTACTCCAGGTCGTGCTAAGATGTTGAGGCTAAGTGGCTTATGCACACGGAAAACTGTGGGGAAAAGGAAAAAAGATAAGAGATATCTGAAGAGCACACTCAGTTCATTTCTAATTTTTAGATTACGTCTTTAAAAAAAAAACGTATAAACAAAAAGGAAAAATGCTTTGTTTTATAAATGCAGAAATTGCAATGTATGTGCTTAATATGCTTAACCACCAACATGTTTTCCAGAGTAGCTGCATTACTTAGTGAAGGATGCTGTGGTGTAAGACCTCATAGAATCACAGAAACGTTCAGTCAGTGTAGATCTCACTTGTAACTCTGCATGTTCCAGTGCAGAGTGTATAGTGATGCTGGTTTTTGCTTTGACGTGCTGTGCTTTTGTTTGTGGTGATGATCTAATCTGGGAACATCATGTTTTACCTTGCAAATGTGATTAATTTAGAGGCAGAGTAAGGGAGGAAGTTAAGTCTTGGAAAGTACCCAACCTTTGAAATGGTTTGGATTTAAAGATGCACTTACAAGAAACAGTTCTACAAATATCTTCTTATTTTTTTTTTTTTTTTTTTTTTTTTTTGCAAATGCATGTAACATTGGTAAGCTGTGCTTGGAGCTCCACTGAACAAGAAAAACCCACATTAATGCCTTCTTTGCCTCAGCCTTTAATAGTAAGGGAAGTTGTTCCCTCTGTGTACAAACCCAGGAGTAGAGGAGCAGAATGAGGCTCCCGTGATCCAAGAGGAGGCGGTTAGAGACTTGCTTGCCCAGCTAGACACCCACAAGTCTGTGGGGCCGGATGAGATCCACCCAAGAGTATTGAAGGAGCTGGTGGATGTCCTTTCCAAACCCCTTTCCATCATCTTCCAACAGTCCTGGCTGACTGGGGAAGTTCCACTAGACTGGAGGCTGGCTGATGTTGTGCCCATCTACACAAAGGGTTGCAGGAAGGATCCAGGGAACTATAGGCCTGTCAGTTTGACCTCAGTGCCGATCTTGAGTGCTGTCATTAAGCACATGCAAGAGAACCGGCTGATCAGGCCCAGTCAACACAAGGTTCATGAAAGGCAGGTCTTGCCAAACTAACCTGATTGCCTTCTTTGAAAAAGTGACTCGACTACTGGATGAGGAAAAGGCTGTGAATGTGGTCTTCTTGGACTTCAGTAAAGCCTTTGACACAGTTTCTCAGAGCATTCTGCTTCAGAAGCTGCTAGCCTCTGGCCTGGAAGGGTGCACACTCTCCTGGGTTGAAAACTGGTTGGATGGCCGGGCCCAGAGAGTGGTGGTAAATGGAGTTAACTCCAGCTGGAGGCCAGTCACAAGTGGGGTTCCCCAGGGCTCAGTACTGGGTTCAGCTCTATTCAATGTCTTAATCAATGACCTGGATGAAGTCATTGAGTGCACCCTTAGCAAGTTTGCGGATGACACTAAGCTGGGTGGAAGCATGGATCTGATGGAGGGTAGGGAGGCTCTGCAGAAGGATCTGAACAGACTGGGCCACTGGGCTGAGACCAATGGCATGAGGTTTAACAAGGCCAAATGCCAGGTCCTGCACTTGGGCCACAACAACCCTGTGCAGTGTTACAGACTAGGAAAAGTCTGGCTAGAAAACTGCCTGGAGGAGAAGGACCTGGGGGTGTTGGTTGACGGCCAACTGAACATGCGCCAGCAGTGTGCCCAGGTGGCCGAGAAGGCCAATGGCATCTGCGTGGCCAGCAGGTCCAGGGAGGTTATTCTCCCTCTGTTCTCAGCATTGGTGAGGCCGCACCTCAAATACTGTGTTCAGTTCTGGACCCCTCACCACAAGAAGGATGTTGAGGCTCTGGAGCATGTCCAGAGAAGAGCAACGAAGCTGGTGAAGGGGGCTGGAGAACAAGTCTTATGAGGAGCGGCTGAGAGAGCTGGGGTTGTTTAGTCTGGAGAAGAGGAGGCTGAGGGGAAACCTTATTGCTCTCTACAACTACCTGAAAGGAGGTTGTAGAGAGGAGGGATCTGGCCTCTTCTGCTAAGTATCAGGGGACAGGACAATGGGGAATGGCCTCAAGCTCCACCAGGGGAGGTTCAGGCTGGACATCAAGAAAAAATTTTTCAGTGAAAGGGTCATTGGTCACTGGAACAGGCTGCCCAGGGAGGTGGTCGAGTCACCTTCCCTGGAGGTGTTTAAAGGATGGGTAGATGAGGTGCTGAGGGGCATGGTTTAGGGACTGTTAGGAATGGTTGGACTCGGTGATCCAGTGGGTCCTTTCCAACCTAGTGATTCAATGATTTAATATAATTTTCAACCCATCTCACTGTTTTGTGATACATTTTTGAAACTGTTTTCAAGGGAGTTGTAATGTTCAGAATCTTGAATCTTGTTTAAAATTTTGAGAGGGCAGTTCTGAACTAAGGGAAGAGTTGGCACCAGAACTGTAGGTGCATCAGACCAACCCTAGGGACAGGAATTAACTCATCCCTGACATTCTTCTTCTCTTTGAAATGGTAAGGGCTTTATTAGCTGTGTTTTGCCATTTGAATTTGTTGCTCAGTATGAGCAAGCAACTTTTGTTTTCACATGGGTGTGAGGCTGCTGTGTGTGAACTTTTTTTTTTTTTTTTTTTTTGCTGCACTGGGTGCATTTGAGACCATGTCTTGATTTAGGAAAATATTTGACCTCTACCCTGAAGTCAAGTACTTTTAGCATCTCCTGCAAAGCTCTCTGGAATGATAAAATGATGGTGAGAAGATTGTTGCCAAGAGTAGTGGTCTGTCAGCTGTACTGGCTGTAGGAATAGAAAACGAGAACACTAGAAGAGATAGTGGGACAGGACTCTGAAGCATTTGTTAGAAACACTGATTTACTGCATGGAAACAGTAACAGGCTAGTTTTCAGGGAAGTCTAACTAAAGCAATTGCACAGCATGATTTGGACAAATGACTTGTCTCTAAACAGGCATTGTAATTGGGAGTTTTTTTATCCTGACTTCTCATGCTTATTGGAATTAAATAGCTAAACAAAAATTACAGACCAATTGTTATTTTTGAAACAATGGTTTTTTTAGTTCTCTTTGCATTTTATCTGCAGAAAACCTACCAACTCAAGACTGGGCCTCTCCCTTCACAGGTGAACTAGCTACCACCTAACATGAAAATAATTACATCCACTGTGAAATCCAATTGAATCGAGTTCTTCAGAGAATATTAAGTGTAATGCTGTTTGCCAATTAGACTTTAATCAAATCAATTTTTAATTCCTTAATTAAAACCAACAACAACATATCTGGAGTTTTTAACCACAGAAACAAATGCTGGATTTCCTTTTTTAAAACGTATTATTCCAGGCAATTAACAGCAGTAATAGTTTGGGGAGATTTTCTTAAATGTGATACCTCTATCAGCATTGCAGATGTTAGACTTCCTGTATGAGAAATTTTCCGTGATTTTCTGGATAGGAAGGAACAGAGTAGCCCCTGGGACATGTGGCTGTCAAGAGATGGCACTGTGTTTCATTAAAGAAAAGCAGATGCAAAAGGGGTTTTAAATAATTTTTCATTTACCCATTTAACATGCTCTAGGTGTGGAACTTGTTTAACAAAAGTTCAGGAGCAAGTGAAATTTCAGATATGTACTGCAGTGATGTTAAGTTCTGCTATCTGAAGTGAATTCATCATCTGCTAAGTGAAAAACACTGTGGTGAAAAAGTCCATTGGTTTTGTTGGTTTTTTTGTGTCCTTGTGCAATAAATCCTGAATACTCAGCAAGGCCGCAGTATGTAATACATGCTGAAATGTAATGCTGCAGTCCCAATTACATGCTTTCTGTGATGAGATGGGAAACTTTCTGATGCACTAACGTGAGCTTTGGTGTACAAATCTTGCACAGAGCATGCTTTCTTGGAAGAGCAGGTTTGGTACGGAGCAATACCCTGGACTGAGTGAATCTGCTCAGACATCCTCTGTGCTTCTTCCAGTTTCAAACAAATTGCTTTTGGTGCAAAAAGGTAGATTTGGCATCCATGCTCAAGCGGCTCTGCTGATTTTGGGACACAGAGCACCCATAAACATGCTGTAGCTGGCAGGGGAAATCTGGTTTTATGGCATTTTTGTGTCTCAGGGGTGGCTGGGTGAATCTGGTCTGAAATGTTTAAGGTTCCTGTTGCCTCTTATGCCTCTTCTGTCTGTGTTGTGTTGCTGGGGAACATGTCTTAACTGCCGTGTATAAATTCATCACAGTATGCAATTGCAGCAGCAGCTCTTGGGAAATGGATGAAGTTCTTATTCACCCATGGTTTCTAACATCTCTGCTGCTGATTAATGTTTATAATGTTATAGGGATCATGGGGGAAAAATGTTTAAATATGTTTTTTTCTTCTCATATGAAGCAGATGGGAGAAACTTTCACTGGTAACTGAAGCTGACTTCACATATGCAGTCTGTGTAGCGGAGCTGTGCTTTGGGCATGCCTTTTCAAAGGGTGTCTGCTCTAAGTCTATCATGCAAGAGAAGAAAAAATTAATTATTAAAAAAAAATGTAATCAACTTCTGTCAAACTTAACTACAGTTGATCAAGATGCCAAACCTGACCAGCGGCTGCAGAGCCCAAAGGGTCTGATGGCTAGGGTGCTGGGAGGCTCTGGCTGGCGCAAGAGCTGTTCTTTCCCAAGAGAAGGGCAGAGTAATAGGCAGGTAAGGGCAGGCTCTGCCATGCCCCTGCCAGTAGAGCTGTTGCAGGGACCTGGCCCAGCTGAGCTCAGGAAAGCATCACTACCCTCCCCCAAGGTGCTTATAGTGTCTGTTTGCTTTCTGTCCCAGGGCCTCAGAACGGCTGGAATGACCCTCCTGCCCTGAACAGAGCTGCCAAGAAGAAGAAGGTACTCTTGGAAATCCTGTCTTGACATAGTTGAGTGCTGACCACTTGAAAAGCAGTAACTTAAGGTGCTCCTGGGAAATTTGTTGGCCGGAGAAGGAAAAAGAAGGGTTAGCAGCAAACAAAAGCCACACCTTGTGAGCAGAAATAGCCTTTATGCCTCTCCAATATACATCATCTCTCAAAAAAATATATATACCTCTGAAGAGGTGGTGGCTTTTTGCTCAAGTTGTGGTTGTTAATAACAACATTGATCTTGTTTTGAGGAAAGAATATGCCTCTGACCATTTTCATCTGCAGTAAAGCAAATTAGTTTTGCAGGAGACAATACTTAGCACAAAATTATGAGGCAGCACAAATTGTTAGAGATTACTGACTTTGCTGGAGCTGAAAGCAATTTATCCTGGTGTAAGGGTCTGACCCTGAGAGATCTGCTGAGACTAAGACATTTTTTGTGATGGAGACCATGTAATTTTGTAAAATGGATTTAGATTGCAGCAAGACAAAAAGTGGGGACACTTGGCATGGAGCAGAGTTAGTCTTTTCATCCTCTGTTGCTGCTGTATAGTCTTGTGTATCTCTGCAGCAGTCAGTGTCATCTGCTGCTCTCTGAGCCTGGTGCATTTTGAGAAGCAGGAGTCAGTCTGGAGCATGTGAAGTGTGGGGAGGGGAAAAAAAAAAGTTGGAGCAGGCAAGATAAGATCTGGGCAGAAGTTTCCCTTAGTCTTTTGGGTTTGGTCTCTACAGTTCAGGGGTTTTGCTACTGCTTTGTGTGTATGTTACAGCCAGAATTTCTGCCATGGCCAGGGTTTGAGGGTTGGCTCCCTTCTAAATGAAGAGTCATGTTTGTTGCATTCCCTATTCGGTATTTAACAAACCTCTGAGAAATATTTGTGTTTGTTTCCCTTATGCCCACTGTATGAGGGGGTGTTTAGGATATAAAATGACTCACCACACTGTAAGATAGAAGAACCATCTGGCATCTCAAGCCAGAACATAATTTGCAACTGTTTCCACCCAAGAACTTACCCAGCACTCAAAAGTTTATTGCTGTGATTCATTGCTTTTATTGCTGACTTGGCTGGATTTGGTATATTTTTCTTGCAGTCCCAAACCACTAGCTTAATTCTGGCACCATTCATTCAGGGTTCTGTAAGCTGTGCTTTCCATGCACACCCAAAGAAATGTGCACATTGCCATGGTGACTTTCTGTTGTTTGGATTCCTGTATGAAATGTAGCAGAGACCAATAGCTCATTTTGTTGTTTATTCCCTCTACCAAATGTTTCTGAAATGCCCCTGTGTAAAAGACTGGTATATGCTTAGGGATCAAACTGAAATGCACTCATACTCTCTTAGTACAAACTTGTTTGCCAGAAACTTGAAAGGTTTTTAGAAGCTTTACTGGCATGTGTTGCTAGCTGCGTCCTATGGACAAAAATGTATCCTTGAAAGTGAGGAATACATGTAGGTGTGGGTTAGTTTTCTTCAGTGCAATTCTTCTGTTAGTGCTGGTGTGCCAAACCTCTGTTTTGTGTCCTTAGCAGAGGGAGAGTGTCTCTGATTTGAGGTGGCTGTATTCACTCAGCTCTTGCGGCCATGTGCACACTGGGCAGGCTGTTCCTGCCCTGTGCAAGGAGGAAGATGGGCAGAGCGCACAGGACTGCAAATATTACTGCTTCAGGGCACTTCTTACCATGCAGCTGCAGCCAGCGGAATGGGTTTGTTTAGCCAGAGTGAAATCTTGTATTGCCTGCCCCAGTTATTTTTATGTTCTGGGGGCACTCTGCTTGGCAGAGGTCTTGATTGCTGTGGGCTGACAAGTCTGTAGGAGCTGGGTGTTGTGCTCTGCCTGTGACAGCCACAACAGTGTCAATGCACTGTTTGTTTTTTTCCCACAGGTCCCTGATAACTTCCTTCCTCCAGTTCCCATCACTTCGCCCATCATGAATCTGCTGGCAGATCCGCAGTCTCAGATGCAGCAGCCTCCAGCTCTGGCACAACCCTCATGTGCACCCAGCTTCCAGGCTCCGCACCTCCTCACGGAGCAGCCCATGCTGCAGAGTAGCTACCCGCCTGCTTCCCAGGCCCTAGGGCCCTGCATCATGCCACCTACTGTTTCCAAACCCAACACGGAGGGGGCCCCTGGGGCCCCAATTGGCAATACTATCCAGGTAACGTAGCCCCAGCACTGTATGGGTCGGGTTTGTACATCAGAGAAGCCTTGCAGGCTGGGATCCTGTTGGCCAGTCATTTCTTGTACCTCCAACATGTAATGTAGAATTTTCAGTCACTAGCTTTGTACCATGTTGGCTTTTTGCTGCTGTAACCTCCACCTCTTTTGCTACTGCCATCTCCCGCAATACCTCTCTACAGTTAATACTTTAGTCAGTATGGACCAGCAAGCTGCTTGCTTCTGCAACTTCACAGCTCTCCAGGGGGAGAGACAGCAGATACCCATAATATCTCCTCCACACATGCATGGGGGAGAAATAGGAGTTGGACTGAGCTGGCTAATGATGCTACTTGGTTTAGTTGAAAACAACCTGTGGTCACAATGACCTGGAAAAGCTTCACCTGTTCTTTGTTTCTCAGCATGTGCAGACGCTGCCAACAGAGAAGATTACCAAGAAGCCCATCCCTGAGGAGCACCTTATTTTGAAGACTACATTTGAAGCTCTTATCCAGAGGTGCCTGCTGTCGGCCTCTGATCCAGTAGGTCTCTGCTGTGTTCCTTGGGTACTCCTGTGTCTGCGTGAATGTGCTGGTACTTGCAGCACAGCTAGCCATCGTGGCCTCTCCTAAGATAGCTTTCTCCTTCTAAAGGCTGATTTGGGCCGCCACAAGCAACACATAGAAGAGCCATGTGCACATAAGATGTGGCAGTGGGGGCCCAGACCACAGCCCAGCTGCCTGAGCAATTCAACTCTGGCCTTACAACAATCAGCATGGGCAGAGCACTAACCCATTGCAGCCCCCTCTGCAGCTTTCTTCTAAGAACGAAGGTTGGAATTGATTACAGTTGAGTTTTTGATGTTGATATTTAAAAACAAGATAAATAATTTTAAAAATTATAAAAGCTTCAGAAGGGGCTGTCCTTCATTCTGTCAGGTGATCACTGTGGAGGCATGCCCTGTACATTTGCTTGACTACTTCATATAATTCAGAGAAGAAAGCAGCTGGTATTATACCAGGTCTGAGCTGAGGCTCACCTACATGAGTACATCTTGAATTTTGATCTGTGATTCATGATTTCTGATAACAAACTAATTTCAGAAGGAAACAACGGGTAGCAGAGATGGTTATGAGTTTAAACAGGACCACTGGAGTTTGATAAGAAAAATAATTTCTGTGGCAATCAGTAGTTTGTTAACAAGCCATCTGTCTGAAAACTTCTCATTTATTTCCAGTGGTCGGTAGATAACACACTTCCCCAAAGCTCAGATGCTGACTGTTCAGTTTATGCCTGCTGCATGCTGAAGGGTGGCTGATGAAAGACAGGCTGGTGGTGTGCAGAGAGCTTTGTGTATTTAACATGCTTGGTCAGCAGCACAGACTCACACTCCTGTTAGGGTGACTGGGAGCTGAGCTGTCCTACTGCTCTGTGGCAGTGGCTGTGGGATTTTATTGGGAATTCGATGTTAATTCTGTCTTAGGCTTACCGTACAATTTCAGCTGACTCTGTAGATTAGACTTCATGTTTGCATGTACATACTCCTTCTTTCCCCTGTGGGCGTAAGCCCACACCTTTACAGAAACTTTTTGAGGCTATAGACCTTCCTTTGGACAGACCTCATGAAGTTCAGTAGCATCTGATTGTTCAAAATCCTTTATTTAAGGGTTAGGCAGTAGAGTGCAGGAACAGAAGTTGTGTACTGCACAGGCCCTTTGACCTTGAGTGCCCTTCTCCCAAAAACACAAGGCAAAAGCATTCAGTTCACATCTGCACCCAAGGACTGCTTTTCTGCTCTGCCAACACATTTTGCTTGCTTCTTGTTAAGTCTCTCTGATTTTCTTAGGGAGAACAAGCATTTCAAGCACACAGTGCTGAGAAACACTGCCCCGAGTGGATACATCAGTTATTGTCAGAACAAATGCTACTTAGTCAGAACAACACCACTTAGTTATTACATTTTGAAGGGGAAAATGGGAAGCATAGTTTGTACTTCTTCCACCTAGTTTCCTTTGGCTGGGGAAATATCTTGCTGTTTACTAAACACAATTTATTTGTCTTTGCCCTGATTGGCCATCTGTACAATGAAAATAGCATGCACACCTTCACAGATTTTGAAGAAAATATTTTGAAGTTGTGTATCTGAGTTAGACAGTCCAAAAGAATTAGCCAGTGTCTTATCTGCTCCTCCTAGGGTACTTTTTCCTTACTTGTTTCAGTTCTTTGACAGCATAACTGCTGCTGAGGAGTTTTGTATGCACAGCCCAAGATCCACGTGCTGTGTTCTCCTTTATGCTCTTTGCCATCCAAACAGCTTTCCCTAATTTCTAGCAGAGCAGGCAGCCACCAGACTGTCTTTACCTCTGAGCTAGAGCATTCTCATAGGCTTTGTGTAATATCTCTGGGCAGCTGTTTAATCCAGGGAAACTCTTCCTGATGCTAGGGAAAATGGAACTATTCTAAGTGAAGATGGATTGATGTGCATACTGAGTTAGGGGGGAGGTTCCATTACTCTTGTGTACTGATGCTATTTCTACTGCTGTTGATCACCCTCTTTTTTGTACTTCTGTAATTATAATCTTGATGCTTTATTATTATGGATTAAAATCTTCAGTTTCTGTAGCTGTTGGATTTTTTTTTTTAAAAAAAAAAAAGTGGATAAAAATGCATTACTCCAGCAGCTGCTGTGGCACTCCTGGTGGAATATACTGGAGTTGTTTTAAGAGCCTTTGGCAAAACAATTCCAGATATATCAGGGGGTGGTTTAGTCTATATAAAATTATGGAAGCACAAAGGATCTGTAAGGAAAATTTGAGAGTTTGGGTTAGACTATTTTTCTGCTAGCAGTAAACACTTTAGTAACTCCTAGTTTTACTAATTGCATAGTATAAAATATAATTTCGATTTGCCATAAATTATGACCAAATTGTACTTAGATTTAAACTTCAGTGACTGTATGTGCCTTTAAGGTCTCATTGATATTACTGAATACTTGATTCCAGTAATAACTTTATTGACCTATCATTATGCTTTGCCAGTAAACCGTAGGGAAAAAAAACTTGTGCTGCAACTCAGAGTTCCGTCACTTTCTGTAACAGCTATACCAGTGGGTTTTGGATGCATCTCTGCAGTTAACTATTTCCTGTCACTAACTAGAGTGGTTGCATGTGGAGAACTACAGTCACATCATGTGGTTTTCCTAGCAAAATCAGGGGAGAAAAGTACAGAGCAAATAATTAAAATGATGTCTTGGGAAAATGTTGAGAAATAAATTTCATGTTAGGCATGGACCTCTTTGCAGTGATATCAAATCAGTATGGTGTTCTTAAAATCACTGTTTCAAAGTATTTATTTCTTTTGCAGCAAACCAAGAGGAAACTAGATGATGCAAATAAGCGCCTGGAGTTTCTATACGACAAACTTAGGGAACAGACAGTAAGTTCTGGTTTATATTTTATGTTTTTTTCCAACATCAAATATTGCTGGTATGGCCAAGAACTTCATCAGTGGTGTGGAATCCTCTGTAATATGTAGTGGGTGCTGCTTCTTCGTTTAGAAGCATGCTTCAAATCCATTTATTGCATGTTTTCATGCATTTCCCAGAAATGACTAGGTACAGCGTTTGGCTCCAAGTGCCTATGCAGACTTTACAGTGTTTTAAGGTTATGTTATGTATTTTATGGTGCTGTGCTGGGACCGTACTCAGACAAGGAGCAGTGCTCCTTGCAGTAGACACTGGGTGAATGAACCAGGAGGGCCCTTGTCCCCATCTACTGGGCAGAGTGAGCCAACACACAGCAAGATCCCTTGCTCCCAGGGAAGTGAAACACAACTTGGAGTCAAAAAAACCCTCAGATCACAGAATCACAGAATCACAAGGTTGGAAAGGACCCATTGGATCATCGAGTCCAACCATTCCTAACACTCCCTAAACCATGTCCCTAAGCACTTCATCCACCCGTTCCTTAAACACCTCCAGGGAAGGCGACTCGACCACCTCCCTGGGCAGCCTGTTCCAGTAGCCAATGACTCTTACTGTGAAGAATTTTTTTCTGATATCCAACCTGAACCTCCCCTGACGGAGCTTCAGGCCATTCCCTCTTGTCCTGTCCTCTGTCACTTGGGAGAAGAGGCCAGCTCCCTCCTCTCCACAACCTCCTTTCAGGTAGTTGTAGAGAGTAATAAGGTCTCCCCTCAGCCTCCTCTTCTCCAGGCTAAACAACCCCAGCTCTCTCAGCCGCTCCTCATAAGACTTGTTCTCCAGCCCCCTCACCAGCTTTGTTGCTCTTCTCTGGACACGCTCCAGAGCCTCAACATCCTTCTTGTGGTGAGGGGCCCAGAACTGAACACAGTACTCAAGGTGCGGTCTCACCAGTGCTGAGTACAGAGGGAGAATAACCTCCCTGGACCTGCTGGTGACCCCATTTCTGATACAAGCCAAGATGCCGTTGGCCTTCTTGGCCACCTGGGCACACTGCTGGCTCATGTTCAGTCGGCTGTCAACCAGCACCCCTAGGTCCTTCTCTTCCGTGCAGCTCTCCAGCCATTCTTCCCCCAGTCTGTAGCGCTGCATAGGGTTGTTGTGCCCCAAGTGCAGGACCCGGCATTTGGCCTTGTTAAACCTCATCCCATTGGTCTCGGCCCAGCAGTCCAGCCTGTTCAGATCCCTTTGCAGAGCCTCCCTACCCTCCAGCAGGTCGACACTTCCTCCCAGCTTAGTGTCATCTGCAAACTTGCTAAGGGTGCACTCGATGCCTTCATCCAGGTCATTGATAAAGACATTGAACAGAGCTGGACCCAGTACTGAGCCCTGAGGAACTCCACTTGTGACTGGCCTCCAGCTGGAGTTAACTCCGTTGACCACCACTCTCTGGGCCCGGCCATCCAACCAGTTTTCAACCCAGGAGAGTGTGCGCCTGTCCAGGCCAGAGGCTGACAGTTTCTGCAGCAGAATGCTGTGAGAAACTGTGTCAAAGGCTTTACTGAAGTCCAAGAAGACTACATCCACAGCCTTTCCCCCATCCAGTAGTTGAGTGATTTTGTCATAGAAGGTGATCAGGTTAGTTTGGCAAGATCTGCCTTTTGTAAACCCATGTTGACTGGGCCTGATCACCCGGTTCTCTGTTGAAGGCTCTCTGACTTCAGTTGAAGACAGAAGTACAAGTACTTTTGAAGAGCTGGTAATTTTTGCAAAGCTTTCCAGAAGGTCTGTGGTAGAATAAAGAACTGGACTTAGATCTCTTAGTACCTTAGGACTAGAATGGTCATTGTTAGGCTGTCTTTGCCGAGCAATTAACTGTACCCCTAAGTAGGTTTTTCACGTGCCACAGTCTGTCACATCAGGTCTTCTACCTCAGGAAACTGCATCCAGGTGCTGGCAGTGAAGGCTTGCCAGCTTTGTAGTGCTGCAGAGAAGGTATGTTCTGGTTGAAGACTGCTGTTAGACTTTCCAGTAACTTCCCAGTGTGGTGCAGCTTTGAAGATTGCTATCTTTAAAGGAAGAACCTAACTGCTGCACATTCCTGAGGGCCAAATGTTGCACTTGGGATTTCTGTTTTTCTAGCACTAGCATACGCACTGCTTCTATTTTCTGCTGACTTGCCTTGTGTGGCTTCCTTGCAGCTCTCTCCAGCCATCATTAGTGGTTTGCACAACATTGTGAAGAGCATTGAAACTCGCAACTACCAGGAAGGACTGAACATCCACACACACATAGTCAGCACCAGCAACTTCAGTGAGACCTCTGCTTTCATGCCTGTTCTGAAAGTTGTCCTTACCCAGGCCAATAAGCTGGGTGTCTGAAGTAACCCTGCATTTGCAAAGCCTTGATGGTTGCTTTTCCAAAGAAGTGCATTTCTACAAGAAACATGTAGGAAATGGACCAAATTGCTAGTCCTTACGGCATGTCTCAGTAGAGCGCTGACAAATGGCATTGCACTCTCCCTGCAAAATACTTAATTCTAGGAGGGCTATGGAGCCCTGGTGCTTTTCTGTTTATTTTAATCCTTTACCCATCCCTAATGATTCTTGTCTACAAATAGTATATTTAACAGATGATGCCCCATATTGTCAGTTTTTAGATGCATGCTATACTGCTAAAAAGTGGCTTTTAGTAACAGGTCTATGTGTTAAAACAACAACATAGGCTGTGTATCAGACCTTAATACCCCTTCCACCTCACTGTTCTTCATCCACCAGATTAAAGAGTCTGATCATATTACAAGTGTATTTTGTCTTTTATTTTATGAAACTGCTTGCAGTTGTGTAGTTACAATTTACGTGTTAAATGGTTTAATTTTTTTAATTTGGGGCAGATAAGCAAAATAAAAGCTAATGTGATATTTTCAATAAATATTAATTTATTAAAATGTGTCTTTATGAGCTGCAGCTTAGAAATTTTGAACCCTGAGTACAGTGGATCAGTTTTCTATTGCTTCCTAGGTGTGAGGCTATCGTTTTCTCCATGCTCATCACTAGAAGCTCTATACTAAGAGATTGGTGTTCCAAAAAAGGTTTATCAAGGATTCAGAATACATCTGTATGTATTTTTAAAAGCTAAGAGTAGAAATAATAAGTGATTTAAGCCACCCATACTTAGGCACAGATACTTTGTGTGTAAACAGGGTGCAAATTGTTTCTTGGAGTCCTCTGAACCTGGAGACTCCTGCCTGTGCTGTGCTGCTTACCACGGGGAGGACATACTGTGCTGTGAAACTGAGCAGTTTTGCCTGAACTACCTAAAATATTGGTTCCTGTGGAATGTAGATTTGGCAAGAAATATTATGAATAGCAATGAAAATCATTGCTGACTTCTGTGACTTAAACTGATCATGGGTTACAGATTTGTCAGGCAAAACAGTTCCATTCCTCTGATAAAATGGAGCTTAATTTTGTTTCCTTTCCAGCATTTTTTGACTTCATAAGCTTTTATAATTGGTGAACATAAAGCATCAGCAATTACTCAGTTTTCTTCCCCTTGATCTAGTTTATGGACTTCTAAGCAGTGTTCCAAGTAGATTGTATTCTGCCTCTGTCATTTGGAAGGTTTGTAAGTACCCTTTATTCATCCATGCCCTTAATAAAAGCACCTTGCCTAGCAGGCCTAGGTGTTGGCTTGATCACATGAAAATGTGAAGTATGTTCATGCTGCCAGAAGCTGGTAATAAGGAAATAGCAGTCCACCTCTTGGGGAAAAACATTCAGTTTACCAGCCCCACTCCTTATTGCTGGGAACATGGTATCTAGGAAATATTTCACAGCCCCTCCTGACATGGATGAGAATTCAGACATCTTAATACCCCACGTTCTCAGTAGACTGCTGCATTGAACTCCAGTATACATGCCTCATTTGGAGCAAACTGGGCAGAGAAATACAGACCCTTGTCTATAGATTCAAGGTGGGAAATAATCTTAAAAGAAGGAACACATTCAGAAGTAAATAAGAATGAAAAAAAAAATCAGTAGGGTGAAAAGCAGGTGTGCTGGGCTGGCCTGCCTGACATTTCTGTGATATACTGGTTCAGCATAGAAAGGAAAGCAAAAGAGAATCTCTCTACCTCAGGACTGAACTGGTAGATGGGAGGTGCTGTGAGAAGGCTAGAAAGGAAATTCAGAAGCTGGCCTTATGCATGCTCTTACTGAGTGTTTTTGGGAGTACTCCTGAACAAGAATCAGGAGTGATGGCAAGTAGCACTCATGAAGGACATGCAGACAGTCCACACTTTGTTTGTGAAGCTGGCTGTTTTGGGCAGTAACAACTGGGGAGTAATAGCAGGAGCAGTGTGGCATGCCCTTTGATACGTGCAGTGTTCAGAGTTGTGGGCAAAAGTATTGCTGTAACTTGGAAACTTGTAAGCTGGGAATAAGAACAACAGCAGGACCTGAGATGATAAGCTCGGAACAGCTCCCAGTATAACGCGGCTTTGTAAAAGCCAAGGAACATTTAATGGCATTGCACAATCCTTCATTAGACTTCCTTCCATGTAAAAGCACATGCAAAGAGAGAAAGGACTTGGTGAGGCAGGCAGATGTGAGGGACATGTTTGCTTAATGGGAAGAGACTAAATAAAACATCCTTGTTCATCTAGCGAAGACCAGAAGGGAATCAGGTTGATTGGAACTAAAGGGCAGTGTTAGCATGAGAACAAATGTGGTATAAGCAGGCCATGAATAAGCTTGGTCTGGAAACTGAGGTGGTCTAAAATGACTATCATTTTGATAGTATCTTTAGGTACTGTGATGTTGCATTACCAACCTGGACACTGCATCAGCAATGGAATAATCTTGCTCTCCTTGATGAAAGCAAAGCTGTCCTCCACGTCAGCCATCCTTAGAATCTCAGGACTGGAAAACTACACTACCCAAGTAAGTAACAGGAATGAATACAAAAATCTGCTTCTCCCCTAAGAGCAGCTGAGATGAACAATAACAGTTAATCAGTTACGCTGCCATCTGTTCATATCTTCAAGAATCCCAAGCAATTATCCACCTGTCTGATGTTATAAATGAAAATGGCTGTCCTTGTTTACAGAAGGCAATGAAGCCCTGCCAATTTATACTAGTAAAAGAATTTGACCCCAAATGGCCTAATTTTGATCTCACTGAGTGTGAAAAGATTTATACCATGGTTAACACCAGCCAAGCTGCTCCTCTTTGTGCCCCCTCCCCCTAAAGCTGCAGGATTATAAGAAAACAGGATGGAAGTAATCTGTGCCAGCATGAGTGTTGTCCAATGGCAGCTGACGTGAGGAGGTATCCTGCTACTTGGGCTATCACCACTATGGAAAACCACCAGTAGGACTGGTGGGAAGAGGCAGAGGCAAATAGATGAGGATGTATGAGGGGCAGTACTACAGAGCAGGCTGACTATGGGCAGAACATCTAAGTATTTTAATCAAAACCTATTTCTGTTTGTAAAGCTCTGTAATAGATTTCCCTTGGGTTTACTGGCAGAAGTCCAAGGTCAGCATTAGACATGAATGTTGGAGATTGTCTTTTAATCACTGCAGCATTTCTACGCTGTGCAATGTTTATATCAGATTTGTTCTGTCTTATGCCTTTTGGATGACATAGTTCCCTAACATACGGATTGGGGATGTGGATTTACTGTTTAGTAACCACATTTTCTCTATCCAGAATGGAGCATATGCTAGACTGACTAGGCTATTGAGAGAGGACAGAGGGGGTCTGACTGCTATAACTGTTTTGCCCCAAAACTATGGAGGGGAGGGAGGCATGTTTTTGGAAGCATGGCAGAGACAACATGCAGAGCAGTGGCACTGGCCCCCGTATTCCTGAAAGCTCCCCTAAGCTTCATTCTCACCCTCATCACCATGAGGTTCTTTGCTTCAGCAGCAACAAACCTCACCATGTCATTAGCCTGGCTGGAGATTCTGAGAGGGGGAAAAAAAGGAGCCCCTGGGTCTGATATTTCCTTCCCCTGTTCCCCCCAATCATATCTGCAATCCTGCATGGCTCCGCACCTGTAAGGGTTCACTGTTTTAAGCAGTGTTAAGCATCCATTGCGAAGACAGCGCAGCATGTATAAAGCCAAACATAGCTCATGGCTAAAGGGAAAAACAGGCTTAGTATGGCCAAACATCTGCCACCAACTGATTCTGCCTCCCTGCATGGGATGCTGGGCATCCCATTGATGTCTGGGGCCAGGCTGAGTCATTCAGCTCTGATCAAAAGCCAAAGCCACTGTCAGAGTATACTGAGGAGTGTAATAAGTAATGTACTGATGCCATGAACGGTTGCAATGTGTCCAATCTTAAATGGGAAAGGTCAGAGTAATCTATAGGCTTTGACTGCCTGTATGCCGAGTTGCTCAGTCCCCTGTTTCCTCTGCTGGTCCTGCAGATTAGACAGATACATCACCAAATGGCCAGGCAGGATGTATGGATACATTGCATGGCTACATTTAATGCAGCTCTCCCTCAAAAGAGGATAAACCAATTAAAATTCCCACAGCTTTACAGCTGAAAATTTAATAAGAGAGTCTAATTAGAGACAGTTTATTAAGAAGCACCTGAAAAAAGCAACTGCAGTTGACCTCACCAGTAACTCCACACAAGGAAGATTTCTTGGGAACCTGCTCCTCAACTTCTTTGCCAATTACACGAGAAGCATTTCAATACATAAACATTGAGAATGTATTTCTTAGGCCTCTGATGTTTTAGAGTTAGTTTCCTTCATGAGGCCTTCATTGGAACAATGCTTCGGGGTCATTACTACTTTTTTTTTATGGCAAGAGAAAAGGGAAGAAAAAGAAAAAGCTGCTCTGGTCAACATTTTAAATAGCTCTGTGCTGAAATATGACAGTAACAGACAGCAGTAGCATTAAAACAATACCCACCGGGTGCTTATGAATCATTTGCTCCGTTTCATCATTGCTGCCCTCCTTCTTCCAGGTGCAGAATTCTAGAAGAATGTTTAAAATACATAATAAACAATCTTGGGTTTAATTATATAGCCTTTGCTAATTCACTTGCCTCAGGACAAGTAATTAATTAGCACAGCAGACTAACGCGCTTTATACCAACATCACTCACATAGCCACTCTCCTCCAAGTCTAGGCCCATGTCCCTAGAAATTGCCCATCAGGAGCTGAGGAGTTGTGCTGCGACAGGAGCAGTTTGGGCTGGAGGTGAGCTGGTGACTGCCTGACTTCCCCTGCCACACTGCTCTCAAACTCTGACAAGAGCACCCCTCTGAGCTCCTTTGTGCAGCCTTCTGAAACCTGAAAGAGGTAGTTCTTTCAGGTCAAATAATTAAGGAAGGACAAGTAAATTCTGGAGCTATACGTCAGAGATAAGATTTTGCTATGTTTCTTAAATAGTTGTGATAATAAAAAACTAAAATTCAAGACAGTTTGAGAGTACTGTCCCAGCCTACCTCACCTCAGTAAGGCAAAAGCGTCTAGTCTCATGTTATTTGGCAGAAAAGCATTTTGGTGCGATGGGCATCACCCTGACAGCTGCTGCTGCCCACCTGTGCACTGCCACGTAGAGCACAGCACAAAAGGTGAGGGTTGGTTGTAGGTTCAAATGCAGCAGCAGCACTTAGATCCCTGCAAGTCCACAACATTTTCAACCAGAATAGGGAGCCTCATAAGATTTAGGTCCTTTGCCCTTTGTTCCTGCATTTGTTATCTGACACACAGTTGTGTTTGCAGACAGTAACCTGTAACCTGCTTCCTCCAGCAATACAGAAGTGTCTTTGTGGCATAGAGATGCCTGTCCCCATCAGAAGTAGGAAGTTGCCAGTGAGATATTCACAGATTCATCTCATCTCACCTCAGTGTAGATGATGGATGAGGCCTCTCTCGCTGGTAAGGCTGCAAGAGGATGTATGCTCACCCTATTAGTGCACTGAAGCAATAGTTGAAGCCTGTGCCTGCCTATCAAGCAACCTGGTACAGCATTTCAGGCAGGTTCTGTCCCAGGGGGAATCACAAGCTTGCATGCTGCCTGCAAGCAGATTTGAGCCCATAGTCCAGTCTTCTCACTCATCAGTGAGATTTGAGCAAGAGCTGTGCTGAGACAGACGAGAGTAAGACTCATTTGAAGTTAGCTTATAAGAGCATCAAGGGTTATGTACAGGTTACCCAGGACACAGCTAAATGTCAGGTGCCTCTTTCACCTGCACAGAAAAGGCATTATTGCAGCAGAGGAGGCTAAACTCAGTGAGCAGATATATGCACACACACAAGTGGGAAGTCCAGGTGAGATTGCCTGCAAAGGTAAGATGAGCAGAGGGGAGGGAGGCTATAATCTTTCTTTCCGAACACTGCCTTGAGTTCTCATTTCCAGCATGTCTGCAGTCACTACACCTTCACCATTAAGTGCAGCAGACCAAAACAAGCAGTTTCCAGATTTTCAGATTTGCACATCCTTCACTTTTAGACATATGAACCGTAGACTGTTTACTGAAAAAATCTTCTTTTGCATTTACTATTTCAGTTGCAGCTTCTCAGGTTTCTTCTCTTGGTCACTCTGGCTCACTGAATGTTTTCAGATAATACTTTTTACCACAAGAAATAGAAGTGAGACTTGCAAAGTTTTTCTTGGTTATTTTTGCATCTCAGTACTAGCAAGATCTCATCCCAGCAGTCCAGATCTCTCTCTGTGGCACGTAGTTCTGATATCACCATCTAACCAGGTGGCTTTTTAAAAGGGAGGAGATGTTCTCACAGCATCACATCCCAAAATGTGCTGCTGCCCACTGCAGCAATCCTGGGACAAATGTTGATGCTGTCACTGAAGTGCAGCTGCCTGAGTGGTGACTTCTTGGGTCAAGGGAACAGTAATGACACTGTGCAACAAGACTATCAAAGGGGAGACTTTTGCGTGGCTTGGGCTTCATCTGCTCCTTCACTGAGATCACCAACTGCATAAGCAGTAGGGACAACTCCTCTGGTCCCATGTGGGCTGGATACAAGACAATGTCCCCTCTCCAGTTTTGCTGCTGCATTTGACAAACTTTCTCTGCACAAAACTGTCTTTGCTAGGACACATGCGTGAGGCCGCCTTCTTCATGGAAGTTACCTGACACTGTTACCCTAAGCATCAGCCCTCCCTGCATCCAGAGGACATCTGGTCACAAAAGAGCATTTTTCATGTCATCTTTGTTCACCTGCTTTCCATGCTGTGTTGGCTACTGTGTAAGGAAATTGCTATGAACTAGAGATAAAGGTAGGATATGAAAGTTCACAGTATCGTGTGCAAAGCTAACATCGCACTAATACACAATGGTGGCAAAGAGAGCCTTTACAGATGCATTCATCAGTGACTCAAATTAGTTGGAAATCTTGTAAAGCAGTTTCTATATGTGTTTGCCTATGCTAGGGTGGCAGAAATGCTTGTAGAAGGCAGCCGCTAGGTTTCAGTGCCATTTGCACTTGTGTGAGCATACAAGACCAACATCTATTCCACATCCCGCTTAAGAGCCTGCAGAAGCCAGGAGAGGACAAATACTTTCATCCTGTCTTTCCAAAGAAACGTGCTCCCTAGTCTCGATATTTCCTTGCTGCCTGGTTGCACTTCCATTTCACCCACCCCAAGCCCTGACCTTCCTCCATTAAAAACTCAGGACAGCATACCCGCACAAGTTGCGGTGTGCAGAAGAGGAGAGCCTGGGCTATGAACTATGCTTCTCCTCCCAATGGTGCCTGCAACACCTGGGGACCAGCCCGTGTGTAAGGGATTGCGGCTTCTTTCTGCTTCAGGCACTGAGAGATGGAAAAGTCCTTAAAGGGCAGAGCCATCTCTCCTGCCCACCTCCAAAATCATACGGCATAGTGCTAAAATGACAGTATCACAGATTAAATTGATAGTAGGTACACTTGAACTTAGTCTAACAGTTGACCTGGGGCACCTGGAGGAAGTCAGAGCACGAAAACACAGTGCGAGTTAAATCATCCTCTTCTGCGATCCTGGCACAGCGATGAAAGACATTGTAAGCAATAAATCGTGGAAAAGCCAGCCTCAGCCAGGGCGGATGACTGCCGACATGCCTGTGTCTCTCCCTCTTCTCCCTCCTGTCCTCCGAGAAACATTCGAAACTAACCGAAACGCATTACAGGCAGTTTTATCCGGACATACACCCGGTTCACACCTAATGACTTACTCGCCAGGCGCTTCCCGTCCCGCGGCGGGATCTGCCTCACTGGTCACGACGAGCCTCCGCCCGCGCACCTGGATCACCCTTCGGCACCGGCACACGGAGGTCGCCGCTGACCATCCCCGCCTCGGGCGCCTCTCGCCTCGCACAGCCGTAGCCCCCCAAAGCGGCGACCCCGGCGGGCGGGGCGGGCAGCGGCTGTCGCTCTGCGCGCGCGGCCCCGCCCCGCGCGGTACGGCGCGGGCGCTGCGCGACGCCGCGGCCCTGCCGACCCCGAGCCGCCCGCCGGCCGCGCTGCGCAGAGGGTCCTGCCGCCCCTGGAGACATGACCGGGCTGCGGCGGGCGGTGGGCGGCGAGGCGGGCCGCGGGCAGGCCATCGTCTGGCGCAACGTGGTGCTGATGGCGCTGCTGCACCTGGGCGCCGTCTACGCGCTCAGCCTGGTGCCGCGGGCGCAGCTCCTCACCCTGCTCTGGGGTGAGTGGGGGCGGCTTCGGGGAGAGCGGCCGCGGCGCGTTCGGGTACGGGTCCCCGTGTTCACGCGGCCGCGGGTAGTTCCGGCGGAGACCCGCTGCCCTCGCACCCCGGGGACGGGGGCACCGCGGTTGCAGTAGAAACGGGGGGCGCTCTTCCTCCGGTTACATTTATTAAGGGTATTTAGTTTAAAAAATAAAAAAGTCTAGCAGCTGATGTTTCGGTTTAAAAGTGTTATGGAGAACGCGTTGGTCTTCGCTTTGCTGCTTCATCTCGTTACTTTACCAACACCCACGCCATTCTACTGCTGTTATGAGTAGAAAATCGCCTCTTCCTTTGTCTCTCGAGCAAGGTGATGCGTCTCATTAGGGAGGATTTAAAACTCGAGGAGGAGCTGTAAAATGCTGGCAAGGAGAAGCAAAGCCCATCTGAGGTGAGGTGGCTTGCTGCATCTGTGTTCTTTCTAGCCGTGGAAAGGTGAGGAGTCAGTTTAAGAGAGAAAGCGTGAAATATAGAGCCCTTCTGTCCTACAGTGAGGTTCTCTTTTTCTCTCCAGAAGAACAGTGCTAGGAAAAGAGCTACACCGAAGCACTGTAGTATCGTGCGAGGTTTCTGAGGCTCAAATGGTGGATGTCAGCATCATCCTTCACCGGGCAGAATTGTGTGTGGAGTCGTGAAAGTGTGGGTGGCCAAGAGGATGACAACTTGAATGCTACTTACAGTTGGTGCAATGTTTTGTGTAAAAACCTGTTTTGGAGAGCTGTTGTATAAACTAAGAATGCAGTGGTCTGGGACTCTTGTATGCAAATAGAAGAAAGAAGGATCTCTGCTATCAGGAATTCAGCCAGGGAGTTCGTGTTGTTAGGCTGCAATCGGTGCTTTTGAAGTGACTCTCAAAGAGTCCTAGCCAAATACTTAAGAAATCGGGTTTATTTCTTCTGGTTAAGTAATTCTGTATCTGTTTATCACCGATTTGGCGTTTAATATTTAGTCTGTCCTAAACCCTTAGAAACAGCCATCATTGCTATTTGAAGTTGGGAAATAAACCCTTCTGTCAATTACCATCCTCTGGCAAGTTCCCAATTGGGAAACAGTTTCTGGGGACGTGGTGTTTAACTGGCTGCCTGGTTTGCGCAAGCTGTTACCTGTTCACTCATGACCAGAAAAGGTTTGGAGAGTGGTTGTGTTTTGCTTGGTTGCCTTCTGTGAGTGCTAACTCCTCTCCCCTCCCTATTCCTGGTTCAGGCTGATTTTAGGCTGTAGCTTAATGGCTGGGGAGACCAAGAGGGCCTCTGTGAGCTGCCTGGGTGAAACACACAGCCCGTGGTCTGCTTTCAGCCCTTTTAGGTCCCATAGCATGTGGGCAGGTGGGCTTTCTTTTTTCTGTTTTGCCTTTTCAATAAGACACATTAAAGTTATCTCTTATTTCACTGTGTCTTAAATTACAAAACTCCCTAAGACTAAAGTTGAAGCATTAAATTACCAATTTCAGCCCTCAGTCCTCCAAGGTATTTTTTTCCTAGATGAAATTAAACAGATACTAAATAATAAACAGGTCTCAATGACTTTGCCACTGAATGCCTTTCTTTTTGAAAGTGAGAGCCTCTCATTTCTTGAAATTGTTATTTTTAACAGCCACCCTGAGGCAAACCACGAAGTTTGTATGGGAGTTTGCTCCACAGCAGAGTGAGTGCATTGGCTTCAGCAGCCCTGGCCTGCTGGACACTGCATGCCACTGTTGCAAATGGCTGCTGTGGAGTCTGCCCACCTCAGAGGTGGTAGGCAGGGTGAAAGTACAAGATCTCCTTCAGAGTATGTCAGACAAAAGTAGCTTGCTGTCACGCTGGAGACCTGTACCTGAGGTCCCTCTGAGAGACTCGAGGGGATTGCTGTTGCTTAAGTTAATAAACTCACCTCCCTTCCCTCTGTGAAGAGGCAACCAGTAAAGCTGTGTTGGAAGGAAGAAGTGTGTTTCAGATGTGTCCCTTGCCTTCCCTGGTTCTCCAGGTCTCTGGGCTCCTGGTGCTTAGCACCCTCTGTAGAGAGGTTTGAAGGAGAGGGATCACGAATCTCTGCAGACTCACATCGGGAATCAAAACATGGTGAAAGCACCTTGCTGTTAGGGAGTGATGTGACGGGTCTGCTGGCTGAGCCAGGCATGTGGGTTCCGCAGGAATGAAGTCAGGAAGAAGAGTCCTTGTGGACGGGTAGTGCAGGGGATGTGGCTGTGATTTGCTGATGGCCTTTTTTGGGCTGGACATGCCACACGTCCTTCCACAGCCCACTTGGTAGGAAACTGTGTGCAGCTCATCCATTAAGTTTGTGATGTGCCATTAAATGATGCTTCATAACCAGGAAGCTCCATCCTGTTGCAGTCCCAACAAGGTTATCTGTTTGAGTTAGGAAAACAAAGCAAAAGATTCTGAAATCTCTATTACCAGCATGTTTCACTGCAAGGCTCAGTATTTTTGCTGCTAACAAGCTGTTTTGTGTTCTGTTGGGTTTTTGTTTGTTTGTTGTTTTTTGGGGTTTTTTTAATGGACTCACGATAGCTTCATTTTCTTAGAGACTACGTTCTGGAGGATCACGTGGTGTGTGAGGTTCTCAGAGTTTATTTGGAAAAAGGCACTTTTTAGCCTTCACAGGGGGGTTGTGGGGACACACTTAAAGTAGCCAAATGCATTATAGGAAACAAAAACTCCACACAAGATTAAACTGTTTATCTGCTCTAAAAGCTTTTCTTTCAGGCTGCCAAGTGTTACTAGTACTAACAGCTTTAAAAACATGCAAAGGCATGGCCACCCAGAAACTCTGAATCTTATGGATGTTTTTCCAAGAGCTGACTGATAGCCCAGTCTGTTCACAGGCTGATGTGCCTTGCCCAGAGCCTGGGATTGGGAGGGAGAATGGCCTTGCTCTAATGGGAGGGGAGTCTTGTTGCTGTTATGTTTAGGAAACATTTATTGCTCTTGAGAATGCCAGACTGATCATATTCAGCTGTGATGGGCCCTATTCCTTCCTTACCCACTTGAGTGCTGGAGCAGCAGTGCTGCCCAGCTGCTTCCCCGCCAAAATGCAAGTTGCTCCCAGGCTTGAGTCTGGATACAAATCCTGCTTCCTGAATCCCTTTGACAAGAGAGATTAAAGCGATTGTCATTTTAGCACTTTGTGTTACTGTGGTGCCCTCCAGGGGCACTAATATCATCAACTCTTTCTCAGCCCTTCTGAGTTTATCTATGTTGTGAGGTACCGTGGAGCTGTTTCACCAGATGAGCAGAGCAGAGGTGGACCTTCAGAATGGGAATTGCATCTCTGAGGTGCACATCAGCACTGGGGAATAGCCCTGTTTGTCTCCAGAGCAGACTTTTCCTCCCCTGCCCCATTTGAAAGTGTAGTTTTACAGCTGTCTCTCTCAGTAGTCAAGTTGTTGGCTTGTTCCTTCTCCTCTACCATCAAGAGCTATATAATCTCTGATAGGAACAGTGTTTTCTCAAACAGTGCTTCTCCCCTTAAAAATCACAAGTGCCCTGGAGCTGGAGATGGCGTGGCTGTAACATGCTGTTCATTAGCCTTTTGCATCTGGAAATGGTCTGAGCTCTGTGTCTGCTGTAGAGATGGGGAATGTGCCCACCACCTAGCAATGCACAGAAATTAGAATGGTTCTGGGCCTCTTCCAGATCCCTTTCTGAGATGCTTTACCGTAGAGGACACTCCTGCCCATCAAATGTTTTTCTTTACCCGGTGTTCACTCCTCTCTTGTTTTAACTTTTGCTGTAGATGATTCCTTAAGGTCTTGTCTGCGAACTTAATATTCTTCAGCTGTAAGTAGGTATTTTTGTTTCCTGTCTTCATTTCATCCCCAGTGTATTGGTGGTGCTTTGTTTATTTCTCTATTTTTGTGTGCATGTGGTCAATGTGAACACGAGAAATGAATGGAGGAAAAAAATTAATGTATGTATAGGCACGGAGCATGTGTGTGCTGAGCCCTGGTGCATGTGATGGCCCTTTGGTCCTATTGTTCTTAGGAGGTGGGTTCAAGGAACTCCTAATGAGTTCTTGCAGTTGGGCAGTGTGAATGAATGGGTGAGAGTGAGTAGTGTAACTTTGTGTTTAGACACTGGGATGTTCGTCTGGCCTGAAGTATGTCTGGGCTGTTGGCTGCCCTGAGCCATGCTCCAGGGAAACCAGAAGAACCTCAAATACTCTTTCCCTTTGACCTGTGTGATGAGGGCAAAGATAAGAACTGGATCCAGCAAAGGTAGAAATCGCTGTCTCTACTCCTACTGAATTTAACAGGGATTGTTGGCTTTCAGGACCTGACATCAGAGATCTGGGAGAAGCATCCCTCTGAAGCAACCCTGTGAAGGAAAAAGCAGGGGACGTTTGTTGGCACACCCAGAGCTGGCTATGTCAAACACACAGAAGCCTAGCCAAGGGCTGAGGAAGCACGAGATGTTTCCTCCAGCCCTGGCCTGCCATCTTCTGAGCTGATGCAGGCAGGCACTGGGGAGGCAACAGAGATTTGTGGCTCTAACTTTTTGCCTTTGGTTACATGTGGAGGTGGGCATGGCAGTATACAGACTCTGAGGAGTTTCCATGGATGACTTGGGACAAACTTTGCTCCAAGTATGAGGAATACATTGGTCAGAGTTGTGTCAGCATGAGAGGAAGCCTTACCGGGCTGAGGGCAGATCAGATGCCTCTTCTCCAGGAGCCGCCACCAGGGAGCGCAGTGTGAGCCAGACAGACCTGCTTGTCTGGGATTGCTGTCAGAGGCAAAAGCGTTGCTCTCTTCCTTGGGAGGCTGGGCTGGAAAATGTCAGCTCACCAACCAGAAGTTAGTATGCATCTTCATCACTGCCACTCTACATTCCTTCCCTGCAATTACTGGTGCACTTGTAATTAACATTGATGTTATAGTTGAAGCGAAGCAACTTCTTGCAATGAGATTTTATTTTTACCATGTAGGCTAACAATAAAATGTGCTGCCCCACTGAAGAGCTGAAATATTAACAATTACTATTTTAAGTAAAGTAAAGCTAGTATGAAAGAGGGAGGGGGCTTGTTTGTCAGAGGCATGAGGAATCCTGGATTCCGTTCCTCTTGTGCAAGGACCTCAGCACCAGAAGGGTGGGGATTTCTGGAGAAATGAAGTTGGGATCAATCTTGATCCATATTTGGCTGCTGACTTCTCAGGCAATGTTCTGTGTGACTCAGAACAAAATAACCTGGCCTTTGCAAATCTGGGAACTCGTCTTGACTGGACTCTGCCTGGCTCTTCGGCTCTGTGCTTTGACCAACTTTGTATTTTTGAGTTTCATATCCTCCCAAAACCCAGTCTCACTGTAACATCTTCTGTGCCCATGGGATCCTGCTGTGTCAGTCAAAGGAGTTGCAGTGTTTGGGTGTCCTAACCCTGCTCTCTGCATCTGGAGTAGTTCACGGGATGTCTTCTGTCATGGACACACAGCTGGATCTGTGAAGGAACTTCTGCCCAGAAGCAAAGGAGAAGGCACCTGGAAAGGGTTTGTGCTGCTCTAGCCAGCAGTTGCTGCAGTCAAGGCTGGAGTGGACATACAAGCTCACTTTTCCCTCTTGGACACCTGAGAGCTTGAAGAGAAGCTAGAGGCCAGGGTGAGCCAAGGTGTTTCCAAGGCTTATTTCATGCATTTCCTAAGTGGACAGGGAGAAGTTGGGATGCAGAAGAGCTGCAGCTCATGTAGGAAAGTGCTTGGGCAGAGCAGCAAAAGCAGATCCTAGTGAGAAAGACTAGAAATAGGTTCTCTGAGGCCTGGCATCATATGCGGTAGAGGGAGAGTAGTCCTGGGCTCCTGCTCTCTGCCTGTTGCTCTCTTTCAGTGATCCTTCAGACAAGGCCACTCCCAGGGTGCTGGAGAAAGGAAATGTATGGATGTTGGATAACAATGCAACTTGAAAATTGCAATATATCTTATGAAAATGTCATAAACTCTATATTTTGTCAATGGATTGAGGATATATAAAGGTGGTTTGCCTTTTAATAATTTTTTTTGGCCAGCACTGTGAAGGTATGATTTATTTCCAGAATTCATTTGACTGCAGTTGTGTGTAAAACAGGACCTTTATAGTCAACTGAATTAATCAGTTGTAACAATTGTCATAGATGATAATTTTTGTTCTGAGCTGCTCCTTCCCTTGCTGCAGTCAGGTGGACTGGGCTGCAGTGAGGAAGGCATGCTGGTGTGGCCAGACTTCTTTGCAGGAGTCATAGCATTTCCTTGTTTTCCATTAGCTTTGACTCCTTTGATGCAGGGGGATAGAATTGTGTGCTGCTTGACCACTATTCAGTAGGCAGGTGAAAGCTAGCTGCCTTTTGCAGTGTATACACAGGTGTCAGTGATGAATATATGAAAAACATTGCTGGGTAGGTGGAGGCAGAGACCTGGTATGTGGGCCTTCTACCCGTGGCCAGAACTCGCTCTGGGAGCAGAGCTGAGCTGGGCTAGGGCTGCTTGGGCTGGAAAGGCACAGTGAGTAGTCATTCAAGGAGCATGGTAACCAATCACCTGGCGAGTGCTTCTGGAGAGCTGATAGTATCAGCCTGCATGCCACTGCCTTGGAGATGAAAGTGTCTTCCTCTCCCCTGGAACCATCTTCTAACCTGATGGCTCTTCAGCTGAATGCAGGAGGCTTGTGCCTTCTAATTTTAATATCGTGTAGGTCTTGCAGCCCAGCTCTGAGGCTCAAACTGTCAGAAGGAGAGAAGATAGCGAGGCCATTTTTTGCAATAGATTTTTCTCTGAGCTCTGTTTGATTTTGGGAAAGGGAGGAAGAGGTATGGGAGCTGACAGCATACAAGTGAAGCAGGTATAAAACATCTGGGCAAGTTGCAATGATACAGAGGGGCGATGACGTGGTCCAGAATCTGAAGTCAAAACCATCAGAGTTCTGCTTTGGCAGCTGCTGGCCAGACTGGGAGGGCACTGGATTGGAGCAGGGTTTGTCCAGTGGAATGAATCCTGTTCAGCAGCAAGCTGGGGCAAAGGTGCTGCTGCCTCCACGGGGAATCATGCCTGGAGACTCCACAGTTCAGAACGGAGTTGCTCCCTGCTAAGCCCTGCCGCTTCCTTTGCCCCATGCCTAGAGACTGTGAAAGGCGAAAGCTTTCAGTTTACTCAAGTCTGTAGCACAACACATCATGGTTTCTAACAGCTAAGAAGCTGCTGTTCCCTGGCTCTGTGCTTTGTGTGGTCTTACTAGTAAGCATGTGTGAGTGGCAGAATAAAGCCGTTCCCCTCCCAGCTGTGTATGGGGTGATGGGCAGAGGTGCGAATTAACTAATCCTTCTTTCTTAAGGCAGAACTGCCGGTTGAATGCAGGGCTTCTGAGTGCCGTGCTTATGGCTGAACCACACTATTTCTTTGCTCTGTTCTTGCAAAAAGAGACAAAATTAACATTAATTGGGGTTTTGGGATTTATAGAGCACTTAAAAACCACCAGAGCCCTAACTGGCTTGCAGGTTGAGGACAGCAGTGAGGTTACTGGGAGAAAAGTGGAATTTGCTCATGGTTTTGTGATGATGCAGGGTTTGGCTGAGCTGAGAGGCTAGACATATGCATAAAAAAATTCAGAGAAACCAGAGCATAGTCCAGCTTTCTCTAAAATATATACAAACTGTTCGGTGACATAAGGCAATCTTCAGTTGCTGGAATTCAAGGGATCATAATTTGCTTCCTAGGAGAATTTTAGCATTCACTGGAATCCTTGCTGTCAGCTGCAATTTCCATTGCTCTGTTGGCTTTATTTGTGTCACATTGGCTATAGGTGTCAATGTGAAAGTTTTTGCTGTTCCAACTGAAATAAAGTCTTTTGTATACTCTGCCAGAAGGGCTGGCTCTGGGGAATGCTTCTGAAAATGCATATGCAGGCATGTGCATCCAGGCAGAGACAGCCTGGATTTCATGAGCTAGTGATGGCACGGCTAAGAGGATGCAACAGATAGCTTTTGCTGGAGCTCTTCCATTGTGGTACAGAGGGGCAGGAGAAGGGCCTCATCTGAACTCATCTTCTATGCAGCTCTCAGACTTCCGTTCCCCTTTGCCTTTGATGTGCTGCTTTTTATCTCTTTCTCTCTTGGTTCAGTTTAGAGTAGCTTAGAGAATGTGTAGATTAATTTTAGATGAACCTGCTTCTGACCTGAGATTTCACGTTTGTTCTTCACAGGAATGTACACCTCTCTGTGAGAGCTGGCATATGCTGTATAGAGGGCAGCTCAGGGAACTGCATGCTGGTGCTTTTTAATTCTCAGTTGCTAGCTTGAATCCAGCCCAAGGTGCTTTTGAAGCCAGCCTTTAATAGTTAGCAGGGTTCAGCAAACAGTGGGTTGGCCAGTTGACTCCATCTGCTAGCACAGAAGTGTTTCCTTCTCAGAGACCCCAGGGCCAGAGCACTAATTCAACAGTTCTTGGCAGCAATTTAGGAACTAAGGTGGAAAATTCTCCCTCCTTAGTAAATGTAGTTCCAGGTCAGAAAATGAGGTGGTTTTTGTAGGACAGTGTGGATTAAGTGCTATGTAACTGCTTCTTACATCTCTGCTGTGAAGGAAGAGATCTCCAAGGTTGCTCTGGAGGATAACAGAAGTAGAGATGTATAGACTTGATATGTAATATAGGTTAAATAATGCTGCGTGTTGACACTGGCCTTTCCACCAATGCAGTGCATGACATCAGGCAGGGGTTTTAAATGAGATGTTTGGATAGACTAAGTTTGATTTCATGTAGGAAAGCTTTCCTTTAGGGAGGGCAGACATAGCATTTTAAGAAAATATATCACAAAACTGGATGTTATCTAATGACAGGACAAAAAAGTGTTGTGGTATGAGGCTCTGTGAAATTATTGCCTGCATTTCTGCTCTGAGCCCTGATGATGAATCGGGAGAGAACCTTCTGATGCTGTCTGTGTGTAGTGGAGGATCTCTGAGGTGTTCAGAAAAACCAAGGATGGTGCAGCTATTGAAATGGATGGCAGTGCTTCCCTGAATTTCAATGGTAATGGAGTTCGGCACCACTCAAGTTGAAATGCTTTCCCTGGTTTGGTCAGATTAGCTGATGTGGTTCATAGTCCTAAATCTGCTACTGAATAACAGCAAAAACCCACAAATGAGAAAGAGAAAGCAAATGCAGGGTATGCAAATATAATTTATTTTTTAGAAAGGAAAAAATCCTAACCATAAGACAAATCTTATTACATATTTATGGTAATCAGTCAGCTTTGCAATGCTTGCTTTGCGCCAAAGCAACTTGCTGGGTATATTTCTTATGCAGTTCTTGTAGCCTAGCGGAAGATGTTGAGTTTTATGCGTTTGATTATTAAAATTCCCTAGCAAGCAATTTTGATCTGGCTGAATAAGCAGAGGTAAAATGCTGATGTGGAAGTGGACAAATGTTGCATGTCCATCCCTGTCAATTTTAGTTCTCAAATAGTTGCTTGTACAAATAAGTCAGGTTGTGGTATCCCTTTGTATATAGAGATGAAAAAAATGGCCTGTGCTGAGATGAAAATTACTTGCCAGGCTTTGTCACACAGAGATTTGCCTGAGGCTTTGCTGACTACTCCAGCTGTGGAAAAAGTATTTCCACCAAATTGCGTCATGTCACAAGATGTCTTCATCAAGCAACAGCAGTTGTTTTCAGCTGCCCTGTTTTTGAAGAGGTAACAGATATCTACAGGTGAAGCACAGTCCTTGTGTTTGTTACTTTTTCTTCCCAAGCAAAAGATGTACTTTCTCAGCCATTAGTGTCACTAGAATTCATATCTTAAGAAATTACTCCCTCCTGTATCTGTGGGGTCTTACTTCCTGATTCTTGAACTGCTGGAGAGACAGTGTGTGCGCAAAAATATGTAAGCCTTTGCCAAATGTAATTTCAGGCACTCCCAACTGTGGCTGGGAATGTGTCCAATCTCATAGGCTACACACCATTGGTAATGGCATCAACCAGAATGAGACCTCCAGCAGAACTAGGGTGCTGCGTGCTTCTGAAGCTGTCATCAGAATGATGGCAGTAGGAGAGCTAAGATTTTTCCACAATAGCAACTGGAAGCCAAAGACACTGTTCAAGAAACAGCTTCCTGAGCAGATATAAAATAACACTGCCCATTAGTTGCGAGCAGGGCTTTGCATCAGGAGACTGGCAAGGAAGTGACCGCGGGCAGAGGCTACGACACAGGGCGTGGGAGAAAGACAACTGCAACCAGAAATCAGATGGACTCTGACAAGAGGTTCAAACAGGGTGTGTTTTTGTGGCTGGGTTATGCAAATTTCTTCTATCTTGTTTCTCACCATGATGAGCACACTGGATATTTTTCTGGTCTGTATTTCATTGTTGGTAGTCCTGGCTTTCTTTCCTGGCTTGTGATCTTTCCATGTTCCAGAGCACCTGCTCAGTGGGATGCTGTGGGGAAACAGGAAACACTCAGCAGTGCGAAGAGGGATCTCACAGCCCCAGCTGGGTGTCCCCTACCTGCTGGCTTGAGGCCATGCGAGCAGCAGCTGGAAACTCTGTTTGGGCTATTGCTGTCAGTGATAGTGGCCAGTTCTAAGAGAGAGCAATGTTTGTGTAGGTTGTTTTGAGCTCTCTGCACTGGGCTTTGCACCAGTGCAGGAGTAAATGGGTCTGACATCCTCAGAGCAAGATGTAAAACCAAAGCCCTGACCCTTGGTGGCTATCTTGGTCCAAGATCTGTCACACTTCTGGAAAGAACACCAGGGACAGCATCCAGCCTTGGTAATTACTTTCCACATACTCTATGCAAAATGCCATATCTTTAGTCCACCAGTGTGCATGCACTGCTAGTGTAACAGTAACTGGGCTGGGCTGTATTTTTTTACCTTTTGATTTTTTTTTCTTTCTTTTTTACTTTTCTCTCCTCTGAATAGCAACTCCTCTTACCTCTGGGAAAAAGGGATAGGTGAGCCACTGTTCTGATCTCGTAAGGCATGTAATCTGTCTTGTTTGGAGTGGCCAGCTCTTTCCCCCAAGTGTTCTTCCCTATTGTTGATACTGGTGAGACAGAGGTGGTCTGGGAGTTCCTGCTCTGCTTCCTGGCACTTGATGTAGTACATCCCCATGCTTCCGTCTGCCAGCAAGGTGATACTTCTGTGCCTGCTCTTCAAAATCACTATGTTTTGCTGCCTTATCACATTGCACACTGAGAATATTTATGAGCAGTTGGTGATCCTTCTTGCAGGCTCCCACTTGCCCAAGTATCTCATCCTCATTGCACATCTCTGCCTGCAGTTATCGCCCCCTGAACTACATTACTTTGCTTTTTCTATCCAGGCAGATCTTTGTTTTAAGCCTTATTTTCCCTGTTTCTGCATAGTTCTCCTTGTGATTCTTAGCTCTCTCACTGCAGCTCCAAATTTAGCATCATCTGCAGTTGTAATTGATATGCTATTTGTCTTTGTTTCAGGTCATTGATAAAGATGTTGAATGTAAATCTTCTAAGTATTGATTGTGGCATGTTCCCATAAAGAGCATCTGTGCAGGGGCACAGTGTACTTGAAAGCCTAGCAGCCTACCAGATCCCCTTTTGCACAGTAGTTTAACCTTGTATATCTTGTCTTTTTCACATCCTTTCCCTGTCTCCGTGTACTGGTGCTCTCTTTTGTCCTTTTGCAGAGGCTAACTTGTTTTCTCTTTCCCCTCTTTGTCTTTGTTACCGCTTTTAAATCCTTTTCCCTCTGCTCCAGTTCAGAAACATTTTGCTTATGCTGTGCTTTATTAAGTGAGCTCAGGGTTGGAAAAGCTTCTGTCAGACCTTATGTTTCTCCAGGGCTTCCGCAACAAGAGTGTGCTACCTGTCCAGGAGAGTGTTGTGTTGGGGCCCTGCTCCCTATGGAGGCTTTTCACACCAGTTTACATCTTTGATATATGACCTGTGTGTTGCATAGCTTGCAGGGAGGATGTCTGAGACAGTGGAAGAAGGGAGTAAAATTCCTATGTTTGAGAATAATTCTGCCTTGAGGTCTTGAGAAAAAGTAAGGAGAAACAAGGAAGAAACTACTTAAAACCTCTGCTCTCATCCTTCTTTGAAACAGATCCTGGGTTACTGTCCAATCAAAGGCATCTCTGAACTTGATATTTGAGTTGCATGGAGCCCAGAGCTCCTGGCACCTGCTGTTTCATGTACTTGTGCCTAGGTCTTAGCCTTCTCCTGGGCATGCAGGAAGCCCTAAACCTCCCAGCAGAGTTTTTGGTCTTAATTCAGATGGCAGTTAGAGCTGTTGCTGGGAACACTTGTGTTGTATGTGTTGGGTGTAGAACTCTGGCCTTGCTAGAGGGCTCTAGCCAGTGCTGCAGCCTGGTTGCCTGTGCCCAAGGATTCCGCTGGTGGGATGATGGAATCAGAGCAGCCTCCTGGGCCTTTCTGCACAGTTGTGGGTACCATCCTGGCTGTGATGGGCACCCGCATGGGCATAGCTGAGGATGGCTGTGGGCATGGCTGTGACCAGTACTGTAAAAGGAGATCTAGAGGCTACGTTTTTAGGGAATTGTCGTGAAGCCAGCATGTTTAGATAAAATGGGAGAAAAGTGGTCCTAATCAAAGCTAAAGCTCCTGTAATCATTGCTTGGAGCAGATAGGGATTCAAAGCAGACCATAGCCAGCTGAAATCCTCTAAAACTATGTGAACTTGAGGCTCCACTACCTGTCCAGGCCAAGCTAGCTATTGCTCTGGAGGGCGGAAGCATGGCATGCAGCATGCCTACACTATCCAAAGAGCTAGAGACGATAATTTAGCACTTGTTCCGAGTAAGTCTCAAAAGTAACAATTTTACAGCAGCAGAAGCAGAAGTCCAAAAGGGCCCTGCAGACCTGTGGAACCTCCTTGCCATGCAGTGCCATGGTATCCAGAAGATGCAGAGGTATGGGGGGATGATATGCCTAATTACACGGGCATCTTTAAGGTCCCTTCCAACCCAAACCATTCTATGATTCTATGATCTACATTAACAGGGTAGATCTGAACTCTCACACTGAATGTGATAATTGGGAGCTGATGCTGAGGAGGAGCTGCTTTTGGGTCCACATCTGGCAGAAGAACCCTACTGCAGGCATAAGGCGGACAGCAGAGCTGTGAAGTCAGTGCTGGGATGCCTTCCCAGCCCACTGGCACACTTCAGCTCCATACCAGACAGATTGCTCCCTGCCAGCAGTTCAGTGAAGCAGGTGCTCTGCACTGCTTTCAGTCCATGTCTGAGGCAGAACTGAATAAACTATCAGAAAATGTCTTGAAAGGATCTTCCTTCTCCCCCTCTGCCTTTAGTATGAAACTGAGCTGCACAGCTATAGCTTGCCTTTCACAACACCAAGAAATACCTTAATCCCACTGTCTTTCACAGATCTGTTTGTTCATTGGCTGCTCTGTTTCCTCTCTCATCACAGGTGTCTCCAGACAGCTTCTTCTGCTGTATTAGCCTTTCTTTGCTTTTTTAATTTTTTTCCTCTTCAAGTCCTTGTTTTCTTTTCTTCTTCTTCTTTTTTTTTTTTTTTTTCCCTTCAGTATCACAGAATCACAGAATCACAAGGTTGGAAAGGACCCATTGGATCATCGAGTCCAACCATTCCTAACACTCCCTAAACCATGTCCCTAAGCACTTCATCCACCCGTTCCTTAAACACCTCCAGGGAAGGTGACTCGACCACCTCCCTGGGCAGCCTGTTCCAGTAGCCAATGACTCTTACTGTGAAGAATTTTTTTCTGATATCCAACCTGAACCTCCCCTGACGGAGCTTCAGGCCATTCCCTCTTGTCCTGTCCTCTGTCACTTGGGAGAAGAGGCCAGCTCCCTCCTCTCCACAACCTCCTTTCAGGTAGTTGTAGAGAGTAATAAGGTCTCCCCTCAGCCTCCTCTTCTCCAGGCTAAACAACCCCAGCTCTCTCAGCCGCTCCTCATAAGACTTGTTCTCCAGCCCCCTCACCAGCTTTGTTGCTCTTCTCTGGACACGCTCCAGAGCCTCAACATCCTTCTTGTGGTGAGGGGTCCAGAACTGAACACAGTATTCAAGGTGCGGTCTCACCAGTGCTGAGTACAGAGGGAGAATCACCTCCCTGGACCTGCTGGTGACCCCATTTCTGATACAAGCCAAGATGCCGTTGGCCTTCTTGGCCACCTGGGCACACTGCTGGCTCATGTTCAGTCGGCTGTCAACCAGCACCCCCAGGTCCTTCTCTTCCGTGCAGCTCTCCAGCCATTCTTCCCCCAGTCTGTAGCGCTGCATAGGGTTGTTGTGCCCCAAGTGCAGGACCCGGCATTTGGCCTTGTTAAACCTCATCCCATTGGTCTCGGCCCAGCAGTCCAGCCTGTTCAGATCCCTTTGCAGAGCCTCCCTACCCTCCAGCAGATCGACACTTCCTCCCAGCTTAGTGTCATCTGCAAACTTGCTGAGGGTGCACTCAATGCCTTCATCCAGGTCATTGATAAAGACATTGAACAGAGCTGGACCCAGTACTGAGCCCTGAGGAACTCCACTTGTGACTGGCCTCCAGCTGGAGTTAACTCCATTGACCACCACTCTCTGGGCCCGGCCATCCAACCAGTTTTCAACCCAGGAGAGTGTGCGCCTGTCCAGGCCAGAGGCTGACAGTTTCTGCAGCAGAATGCTGTGAGAAACTGTGTCAAAGGCTTTACTGAAGTCCAAGAAGACTACATCCACAGCCTTTCCCCCATCCAGTAGTCGAGTGATTTTGTCATAGAAGGCGATCAGGTTAGTTTGGCAAGATCTGCCTTTTGTAAACCCATGTTGACTGGGCCTGATCACCCGGTTCTCTTGCATGTGCTTCATGATAGCACTCAAGATTACCTGTTCCATGACTTTCCCTGGCACTGAGGTGAGACTGACAGGCCTGTAGTTCCCCGGATCCTCTCTGCAACCCTTCTTATATATGGGCACAACATCAGCCAGCCTCCAGCCTTCAGTAGAAGCATAACACAATCTTTTGTCAGGTGGCCTCAGAGCTCCTGCTCAGGTTGTTGTGCTGTTGGTGGAAATTCCATGCCCTGGCTGTCTTGGACACTGTCCCTGACTGCCTGGTAGCTCCATGTATTCCATCCCCAGGCTTGTGGCTAGCAAGTCCTCACCCAAAACCTTTTTTCTTGCTCCATATTCCTTATACCTCACAAACCTCACGTTCCACAAGCAGCCTTCTCTGTGCTGTCAGTGCTGGGGCTGTGTTGGCCTCCCAGTGAGGTCAGCACCATGGAAATGCCTCTTGCCTTCCTAGCTGGGCATCTCGGGGAGGTCGGGGTGGTGCCAGCTTGTTCTTCCTTCACATCTATCATCAATAACTGCTGACACAGTCCAACACAGCTCTCTCCCAAGCTGTGCTCCTACCAGGCCTGCAGCACTGGTTGAGGGGAGGAAAAACAGTATATTATTCTTTATCAACAAGATGGTCAGCTGTGCTCTTGAATTCGAAGTCTGTAGTACTTGTGGTGGCCTCTATATCATGTGTATACAGGCAGCATAGCTCAGTCTTCATTCAGTTGATAGGTTAAGTTTGAAATGCTGTGGTGTCCTTCTTGAGTGTGATTTAGCTTTGGTGAGTCATCCCAGTTGCAGAGTTTGCTCACTAAAACACGCAGAAGACTATTTTAGCGGCCTCCTCTTTGTTCATTAAGTATCTCACTAAATTAAAAAGAACTTATGTTGTTAACTGTTTGGATTCCAAGTTGTTTATTGATATTTTTCTTGTGGGTTTCTTTTTTTTTTTCTTGTGGTATTCTAAAAAAGATATTTTTACTCTTTATTACTTAGGAGACTTGCTTAGTTACAGATCTAAGAGGGAGTTTTCAGTATAAGGGGAAATTACTGTTAACTGAACTGCTTTACTCCACAGTGTATTTATTTTGAGTTTCATGGAGATGTTCACCCCACACACACTCCCCAACGCCCTAGAAATGAGCCAGACAGGTAAGTAGTGGCTCTTTTCTCGTGTAGTTACTGTGGCTGTGCATGAATTAATGTAAAATCAAATGGTTTATAGCCTGATTTTCAGTTTGAGTTCATAATATTCTGAAAAGGAAAGCTTGACACCTGTCTTTATGCAGCAAATATTTTTCATCTTGGCTATTTATACATTGGGAATTAGTGGGAGATTAATATTTTCAAGCACCCTAATTCCTTTAATACCACAGAGATCTGGTATCTCTGTGCAGTGCATTTGTCTGACAGGATTTTTCTTTCTGTTCTGGTCACCAGACTCCTGAGTAATTTTGTTTGTTTTCTGGGGATGTTTCAGCTCTCAGGATTTATATTAGGAAACATTATGCTGTTATGATTCCTTTTCTGCAAGGCAAAAAAAAAAAAATAGGCAAGTTGTGTAGGTATAAGCCCCAGTCATTTTAGCTTTAATGCTGCTGTAGTGGCTGGGGCTGGTAAGTCCCTGGAGGGCTTGTGATTGCTGTCCAAGGAAGCCCTGAGAAATCTGTCTTTTGGTTAGGGCATCATGTTTCTGGGATGGTGGTTTGAGGGTATTTCTTCAGTCTGGTGCTTGTTCTCAATTGGCCTTTCTGCTTGCTGAGCCATGCAGGTGAGAGACAGCTTGTTCTCAACCATGGCCACTGAGAGAACTTGGCGTGCTCGCTCTTCCCTTGTTAAATAGGCATCCTCCTCCTTTTGCTGGGACACAGCACCAGTCAGTTCCTGTTCTAAAGTAGAGCTGAGCTTTCCAGCTCATGGTTGACAGCATGTGAGGCCCCCTGTGCAGCAACAGGACTGCTGCAGAAACATTTCATCTGCTCCCATTTGTAGCCCAGGGTTTCTTGGAAGTGTGAATCGGGAATGATATTGGGAGGGGGCCTAGGCTGGGAGGTGCTGTTCAAAGGTATGGACACAGGGTGGAATATAGACCCTAGAGCAGTCCTCAGACTCCCAGCATACTACTGTCCATTCCGCTGCATTGCTGGTGATGTGGAGTGGGTCTCTGTTAAGATGAGCTTTGTAGGTTTTCCCTAATTTCATAAAGTCCAAGTCCTTGCACTAATAAGACATGTGCAAGAACTGCAGTGGAGACTGGGTGTTGGCATTTTTACTGATCTGAGGGTAATCTGTAAATTTAACAAAATCTGTATATAATGTGCAGAGAGAATGCATTATTTTCAGTTCATTTCTGTACCTCCCTTCAGGAAACGGGCAGAAGTCTGAATTTGGCTATAGACTTAAGTATACTGGACTTAACTGCACAGATGAGCCTTTTTTGGGAGTAGCTTGGACACTGCAGGCTGCTGAAAAGGAGAATTCCCTCTTTGGTGGTGGTGTCCATAATGGGTTTTGGAGATGCATCATCTTTATTGGGACCATTCTGTTTCTATTTGTCTGTTGCATTTTGTAGGAAAGGCTTCGTTTTGCTGTGTGGGAGATAATAGGAATTTGGTCCGTGTATATAATGTGAAACAATTTGGGTAAATCTGTTTTCGATGGATCCACTAGTGGAGTGCATAAGGTCCACTTACTCCTTCAGGCCACAGCGCTGATAATTAACATGAAATATGGTTGCTGTTATTTCACCAAATATCTTTCTATTCTATTTTCTCTTAGATGCTTCAGTTGGGATGCACTGGGAGTTGGGAATCAATAGAGGGAGATAGTAGACACCCACCTTCATATACATATTTTTGTTTTCTTTTTGCAAAGATAGATGTTTTGCATTATATACTGGGAAAAGCTGACTCTGAATTCCTTTCTAGCTATTGCGCATAAAACGGGGTTCTCTGCTGGACAAACTCTTGTGCAGACACAGACACAAATAGAAAACCCTCTTCGGGGGATGAGATTTTCTCTTTTTGTTCTAGTAACTCTGTTTTGGTATCTGGACATTTTTAACCAAAACATGCCTGTGTACCACAGATCCCTATCGGGTGGCAGGGAGCCCTGGCTAAATAGCCGATCACTTCAGCCTGTGCAAACTGATTTGAGTACTCATTCCATGGTATTCTTATGGTTTTAATCCACTCTCGGTTTAATTTTACACTTGTAAAATGAGCCTGTAGTCTCTAGGCACAGTATGAGAAATCAATACCTATGTGAGGGAGCCATCATGACAGCTGTGTAGCTTGAGTGCGAGTGTTTTTTAAGTGGTTCAGATTATTTGAAACTTCTGTAATACTTTCCTCCTAGTTGTTCCCATTTTCCCTCTGGTCTCACTCCAAAATGAGGAGCAGCTATGATGCGCTGTTCTTTCAACCCTTTCTTATAGTCTCCTCTTTTGTTGCAAGTCAAAACAACTCAGGCTATGGATCATCCATCGCACAGGAATTCAAAGGCACAAGAGACAAAAACAGTGAACACATCAAAGGAGAAGCAATCAGTGTGCAGATGCATGATTTGAGCAGGCAGGCCAAGGTCCACTGTCTCCTTCTGCTACCCTAGCCAGCCATTCCCATCGCCCTTTGAAATGCACGGTTAACTGGCCAGAGCAGGTGTGAGGGTGGCCCCTGCTGAAAGGACAACCAGAGGTGTACCAGTGCTCTGATGGTGATTGATATTATGTTAAAGATGAGGAGTGCTGTCACTTTGGGATGACAGTGTGGCGAGTAAGGAACAGACATGCTCCTCTGTTGTGTTGGCCATCTAAAAAAGTGGTCAAAACAAGTTTATTTGGCCAACTTTTTAATTAAGGGAAAGAAACGGTTCCAGAATCCAATGGCAAATGCTTCCTGGTGCATTTTTAGTGGAGTCAGGAGCTCCCCATGATTAGAGAAGTTTTTTATTGTGGAAACTGACACAGCTTATACCTTTAGGGGCAAGACATGATGCTCTTAAACTAGCTGACAGATTGGACTCCAGCAGAGACCTGACTAGAGGAGGCTGGTGGAGTCCTGTTAGAATTGTTGCTACTCTTGTGTCCCTGAGTGAAATGCTGATTTGTAAGTGGTGAGATGCAATGTCAACTGCAATGTGTTGAAAGAAGATTAACAACTAAGATAATGATAAGGACCCTTATCTTCTTGTCAGAGTGTTGAGACTATCTGCTCACATATGGCCAAGCTGTAGTGACTCTGGGTGGGATTAATTTAAGCCCCCTGAATAGGCAATGAGGTTCCAGGAATAAAGTGTGCTTGTCATTTCGTGGAAAAAATTATGACTATGAAGACACCTCTGTGTATATAAGGTTCCCTTGTACAGTTGTGTAGAAGCACTTTGAGGACAAATCCCAGTGCTGTATAAAAAGAATACCTATTTAATAACAACATTGGTTATTGAGTGTAAATTTCTTTGTTTCATGGGGCTACAGGTCAGAGGTGGGCTTGAGAACCTCACCTTCTGTCTGCCCAACCTTAGCAGGCCTGAGTGGCCCAGCAGGTGTCAGCAGGCAGCATCAAAGATAATCTTTGCATCAAAGAAATCAAACATTATGGCATTTGGCCTCTCGTACATCCTGTGTTTTATTTTTTGTGTCTTTCAGCATTTTTCTGTTTCTTGATGACAGCCCTGGGTGTGACAGCTGGTGCACATCGCCTGTGGAGCCACCGTTCCTATAAAGCCAAGTTGCCTTTGCGGATCTTTCTTGCTGCAGCTAACTCTATGGCTTTCCAGGTAGGGTTGTGGTTGCCTGTCTAGATTCTTGGCCTCCAGACAGCTTTCTCTCCTGTACAGGGATCCCCTCAGCTTAGAGACAGTAAAATTAAACATATCGTCAGAAAGTGATTTGCTGATAACACAACTCTGCTGTCTGAGGGAATGCAGAGGCCCTCTCACCACCCACATAACAGTATGCATTAAACGGTCCAGGACCAATAATGTTAAACAACTGATTTGAGTTTTCAGAACCCTCTGGTACTGTTCTCTTGTTTTACAGCCAATCTTATCTTTCTTAAGTAATTTAAATTACTGTGTTGAGCTGATTGCAGGAAGCCTGCACGTCAGAATTTCATTGCTCTCTTCTCCCCCCTTGGTATGGATTTTGCTCTCAGCTGCGTTGGCCTCATCATGACTTTTGGCTGAGGACATGGTGTGATTCTGAGGCAGGGAATTACTTCAATGTAGCTTCAAGACACCTTTTTGTCCTACGTATTGGAAAGAAAATAGAAGTCAAAATTGCTCACTCTAAGTTTAAGTAGTGTGAAGCCTGCTCCTAGTGGCTATGACATACATTGCCTGCTAAAGGGCTGTTGCAAGAAGACAGTGAATGAGCTTTCAGGTCCCTCTCCCTCATCTTGGGTTTGGGAGGAAGAGATGGCTTTGGAAATACCTACAGCATTGCTGGGTGCTGATTATTGAGGAAATAGACTTCTTGAAGGACAGGGGAAACTGTGTTATGTCCTGACCCCCCACGACCTAACAGGCAGAAGGGGGACGTGCTTTAACCACTTTCATCTCAAAGCATGGTTTGAAAACAGCAGTTTAAGACAAAATAAAAGGAAGATTGTCTTCAGGTTGAAGCACAGTCCTTGAAGTTCTGGTGAAGAGTTTTAACTTGATGCTGTGACATGCTATACTTCCTCTGAAATATCATCATAAACCATCTTTTTTTCCCTTTCCCAGTGCATTTCTTATGATTGGAGCATGCTGAGCTATGTTTCTTCTCTCCATCTAGAGTGAAGCTCTCACAATTTTGAAAGACTGTGCTTCTTGCTGTCACATGTCTGTTTCAGAAACAGGTAATACCTAGGGCTTATGTCTACTTGATCTTCTAGTGATTAAGTTTCAGCATCTCAGTTGGGATGTGCTGGTGTCTCCTTTATTAACTGCATTGTACTGTTGCTCCTGGCTATCTCTGTGAAACAAGCTGTGTTGTTCAGCTGAAGTTGTGCTGTGAGCATTTGCACGCAGCAGCGGTGGTTGTGTATGTAAATTCATGTCAGCACACTGAAGTTGTTACATAGCCCAGTTTATGCACCTGCTAATAAAACCTCAGGTCTACACCACTGTCATAGTATGATGATGATGCTCTCTGCTTTGGAAGGGATTTAATTCTGTCTTTACTTGAAACATATCAAGAGTGATGTGTTCCTGAAAAATGGTTGCTATTAATATGCACGGAGCATATTTACACATGCTCCAGTTCTTGATGTGTTTGTGGCCAACAGTTCTGGCCTCTGTCCTTTATCTCTTCTTAACCTTTGTGGTTTTTAATCAGATGCAATCCAGTTGTTTCACAGCTTCCTAGTCCTCTCATCTGGAGAATCGTGTTTTTGCCAGCCCTGCAGGTATTTGCTGTGGTATAAAAAGCCAAGATAACTTTTCACAGTATTATTGCTTTGACGTCCTACAAATAATTTTATCAAATGCTCTTGTGACAAACTGATCAATGTTCTCACTTGACAAAAATATATCTGGTTAAGAAAGAAGACTTGTCCTAGGTGTGCTTCTTGCATAACTCTTTTTTTTTTTTTAAACTACTTAATCTTGGCATTTTCCAGTCTCCTGGATATTCCCACTGACGCCACTTGAAACAATGCAGAGCCTTTTGTTCTCTTTGATTTCTCTTCTGGAAAAAAATAAGATGGCAGCAAGGTAAAGATCTCCCCTTGTACTCACTGAGAAGTTTGTCTTCCTTTGCTTCACTCTGTTTACTTTGTTGTCTTGTGCAATGGGATATTTAAAGTGTAACATATTGAAGCACTGGTAAGGAGCTGACCTTTACTGCCTCCTCTCAATGGCTTAGTTGAGTCAGCTGCAGAAAAATGTTTCTCTCATCCTCAGCCACTTCCAATGTCGTTGCAGCCTTGGTGTAACAACACTACAGGGCCGAGCACAACCGAGTGCAATGGAGCTGAGATCTTTCCAGGGCTTTTGTTCTTGTCCCTTGTGGGCTCTTCCAGACAGAGAGCATCTTTGTAAGGCTGAAATTGGACACAGAGGCATTTCAGCAAGTTTCTTTAGCTGCTTTTTGCAGTTGTTCCTAGAGTCCCTAGAGTCAACGCCTTCTCTTGAATGTTGGCAGCTGAGAGAAAGAATGGTGATTTCTGCAATGCTTTCAACATAGGGCTTTTGTCTCACTTAATATTGATACTATTGATATTGGTACAGCATAGCTATCCTTAGCCTGGGCTGACTGTGTCCTGCAGTATATTCAGTGACATAATTGCTGCCACATTATGGGTACTTCACAGACACCACAAATGATTTGCTCACTTCTGTTGCTTGGGAGCAAAGCTGCTGTGGTTGGTGATTGTGGGATGCTACTATGGTTCATGAAAGTAACCCAAGAATGCCCTTCCTTTGGGTTTTACTGCTTGGGTACTCCCTGGGTGTGCAAAGTCGGAAATAGCAGAAAAAAGCATGCTCCACTAAGCATTCTCTGATTAATGTTCATACTGTTGTGGATCTGGGCATTAAGTGACATTTCCATGTTTTAGTGCTGGGCAATTCAATTCATAGATGAGTGTGTGGCCTGAGTTTTGCAAGTGTTGTACGTGCTTACAATGCCCTGTACTAATAGCCTCGCACAACTTCAAGACCCATCAGTTTAATCTAGTAGCAACTGCAGAGCAAACTGGGAAGCTGAAATCTCTTTGGCTGAGTAAACTCAGAAAATCTCACTTTACAGATCCAAGTCTGAAACTGCCATCCACTCCTTCCTCCTTACAATCCACCTAATACCATTTACAGCCATAAGGCACTTCAGTGAGCCACTTCTACTGGCAGCTTGAGTAGAGACAGGACTGAACTTGCTTTGTATCTGATCTGGATCCAATCCTGAGCTGATGTTACAGATCTAAGACATTTATTCCAGCCTGGCTGTGAATGCAAGACTTTATTTTCCATAAAACAGATGCATCTCCTTTGATATCTTAATCATAGCACCATAGAACAGATTGGGTCAGAAGGGACCTTAAAGATCCAACACCCCTGCCATGGGCAAGGACACCTTCCACTAGATAAGGTTGCTTGAAAGTCTCATCCAGCCTGGCCTTGAACACTTCCAGGGAGTGAACATCCACAGCTTCCCTGGGCAGCCTGTTGCAGTGTCTCGCCACCTTCACAGTAAAAAATTTCTTCCTGTTACCTAATCTAACTCTACCCTCTTTCGGCTTAAAACCATTACCACTTGTCCTGTCACTGTACTCGCTGGTAAAGAGCGCTTCCACAGCTTTCTTGTAGACCCCCTTTAAGTATCATAGAATCATAGAATAGTTAGGGTTGGAAGGGACCTTAAAGATCATCTAGTTCCAACACCCCTGCCATGGGCAGAACATCCCACTAGGTCAGACTGCCAAGGCCCCATCCAACCTGGCCTTGAACACCTCCAGGGATGGGGCATCCACAACTTCCCTTGGCAACCTGTTCCAGTGTCTCACCACTCTTATGGTGAAGAAATTCTTCCTAATGTCTAGTCTAAATCTGCCTCTCTCCAGGATATGCCCATTCTCCCTCGTCCTGTCACCATAAGCCTTTATGAATAGTCCCTCTCCAGCTTTCCTGTAGGCCCCTTTCAGGTACTGGAGGTCACAGTAAGATCTCGTTGGAGCCTTCTCTTCTCCAGGCTGAAAAACCCCAAGTCTCTCAGCCTGTCCTCATATGGAAGGTGCTCCAGCCTTCTGATCATCAGGCCGGTAGTTCCCAGGGTCGTCTTTTCTATCCTTTCTAAAAATGGGCACAGGCTTACCCTTCTTCCAGTCACCAGGGACTTCTCCTGATTGCCATGACTTTTCGAATATCATGGAGGGTGCGTTGGCAACCACATCTGCCAATTCCCTCAGGACTCTGGGATGCATCTCATGAGGTCCCATAAACTTATTTCAGGCTCCTCAGGTGGTCACGAACCTGATCCTCCTCTACTGTGGGAGGGGGTTTATCCCTCTGGTCATGATCTTGCTGTCCCATGACCCAAGAAGGGTGAGGAGAGCAGTTATGAGTGAAGACTGAGGCAAAAAAGTTAAGTACGTCAGCCTTCTCATCCGTTGATACAACTTCACCATTTCCAGCCCTCAGTGGGGGTACGTTCTCTTTGACCTTCCTCTTTTGATTGACATACCTGTAGAAGCTCTTCTTTGTCACTGTTGAAACATGACATAGTGATGTGGAGGCAAACTTCTTTATTGATGTTACAGAGATAGCTCCTTAACTAACTTCCTAATGAACAAGCTAACAAACGAGTGAATGAACTAACTAACGGACTCCATTAAACTTACACATGCCTTGTGCCTCGCTTTGTTCACACATGCTTCTTTTATCCCCTTTTGTCTACACCTGCGTCTCCATCTCCGCATGATTGGCTTAACTTATCGATAAACAACTTGTGTTTGGATGGCACTTCATTCTCGCACAGTCCTTTATCGTCTCTTGCTTCCTGTCCCATGATCTCCAAATTCCTCAGGTGTTGCTTCCTTGTTTACATCTCCTTCTGGGTATGGTCAGCAGGGGTCCTCAGGCCACTGTGGACCCCCACACTTCTTGTTAGTCACTACTTCCCTTGCCAAGTTCAGTTCCAGGTGCACCTTGGCCTTCCTGACCTCATCCTTGCACAGCCAGGAGCGTCTCTATATATGTGCCAGGTTCCTGCTTGCACTGCCTGTGCAGTTCCCTCTTCTTCCTTAGTTTAACCAGCAGTTCTCGACTCAACCACGCTGTTCTCTTCCCTTTCCTGCCTGATTTTCTGCATACGGGAACTGAGCACTCTTGAACTTTATGGAAAGCATCCTTAAATATTTTGCAGCTCTGTTCCACTCCCTTGTCTCGGAAGACCATGTCCCAGGGGATCCTACCAAGTAATTCCTTGAAGAGCTGGAAGTCTGCTTTCCTGAAATTTAGTGTCCTGACTCTACTCCTCACCTCTCCCATATCCCTCTGGACCTTGAACTCCACCAGTGCGTGATCACTGCAGCCCAGACTGCATCCAATCCTAATGTCACTGATGAGTTCGCTTGTATTGGTGACCATAAGGCCCAGTATTGCATCCCCTCGTGTGAGGGTCTCTATCAGCTGGACTAAGAAATTACCTTCAGTGCACTCCAGGAGTCTCCCGGACTGCCTACAGTTTGCTGTGCTACTTTTCCAGCATATGTCAGGGTGGTGAAGTCCCTGAGTAGGATGAGAGCTTGCAAGCCTGAAGCCTCCTGTAGCTGGAGGAAGACTTCATTGGTTGGTTCTCCTTGATTGAGTGGCCTGTAGTATACACCAACCACAAGCTTCCCGTTGGTTCGTCTGTCTTTAATTTTGACCCACAAGCTTTCAAGCTGTTCGTGGCTACTCTTCCATGACAGCCCTTTGCATTCTATCTCTTTCCTGAGATAGAGGGCAATGCCTCCACCGCTCCTACTCCGTCTGTCCCTTCTGAATAGCCTGTAGCCATCAATAGCCACAAGTACTGGAAGGCAGTGCTCTTGTACACATCCCTGGAGACAAGGCAGTGATTTAAATGGAGATGCTGCTTTTACTGTGAAATATGGATCCCTTCAAAAGGCTGAGCAAGTTCTGCTCCTGTTCAAGTCAGGAAAAGGCACATATAGTGTTCCACAAGCTCTGTCCCATTTTCAGTGGTGCATTAGTGTCTGAACAGCATCAGTAGTAACTAGTTGCAACCAACTTTAAAAAAGGATGCCAAAACTGAGTGCTTCTGCACAGTAGTGTCCTGAAAATAAATATGCAAGCTCCCCTGTGGCTGGGTCATAAAATAACAATGTAAACCTGTATATACCTGGTACCTCCAGCCCAGAGTCCATTCTCAGATAGCAAACACCTAGGGAGAACACAGGACCAGGGCAGACAGATGATGGTTACTCCCAAAAGGCCATTGCTTCCAGCCATCTCCAGCCCTGGGACGTATCCCATCTGTGTCACTGGTTCTGTGTCCCATTCTGTGTGGGCACTGACAGGAGCAGTGTGATGGACTGGCTGGCTGCAAAGCTGGGGTCTCTTAGGATGTGTTTAGTCAATAACTAAAGTCAATAACCTTTTTTGAGGAACGTCAGAAAGGAGATAGTTAATATTACTGTATGGGGAAGGAGCTGGAGGTGAGTACTGCTGAAACAGCATCCTGTGTCTCTCCTTTAACCTCTTCTTTGCTTTCTGTGCAGAATGACATCTATGAATGGAGCAGAGACCACCGTGTGCATCACAAGTACTCGGAAACAGATGCAGACCCCCATAATGCCCGCCGTGGCTTCTTCTTTGCCCATATTGGCTGGCTATTCATGCGCAAGCACCGGGATGTCATAGAGAAGGGGAGGAAACTGGATTTCACTGACCTGCTGGACGACCCCGTTGTCAGATTCCAAAGAAAGTAAGTGGGAGTGCTGGGCCATTGTGTGTGGCAGGGTGAAGTCCCTCCACCTGGTTGCCTGTTTGTGGCTTGTTGCTTGTTTTTATCTTTCCGTTTTCTCCCCCCGAGATATCCCTGCCACCTTGATTGCAGGCATTAGGTCTGCCATTACCTCTGGTCCCTGCTATTGCCATGTGGCTGACTGTCCTTGCTGCTCAAGCAGCAAGCCCTGTCCTTTTCCCTCTGCTTTTCCAAAAAGTCAAGGATGGCTGTGAAAACAGCCACAGCAGAAGTTGCTGGGTTCTTGGCTGCCTTCTTTGATCATTGGAGCAAGTGTTGTAATCACTATCTGCTCAAATGCAGAAGTGCGCATTTCGCTCTGCAAACTTATCTTTGGCACCTGTGGGCCAGTGCAAATCAGACACTCCCTCTCCCACGACTGTAATTCTTTACAGGACTAATTATATCACTTGAGAATTAGCACAGACCTAGTTTGATCTGCAACACATTGAGCAACATATTTTATCTTCTGTGTGAGTATCTGTATCTTAGGCACAAGATGACTGTCTCTACCTGTGAGTATTTGGTCAGGGTACTTCAGCAAACCACGTGAATTTATGGATTTTTTGAGTGAGGGGAGCAGTCAGCTGAGTCCAGAAATCAGTTTCTTTTTTGCATTGGAGAAATCCATGCAGTAGCAGAATTACCCCTGCATCAGAAGAGCTCTAGGAGTGAGGAATTCACTGCCCTCCATGTATTGTTGCTTTTACTGGTTCCTCATTTGCAAGTGCCTGTTTACAAGGGCTCCCTTGTGGTTTTCTGCAGCTCATTTTTGTTATGCTGTTGTCTTTTCCTAGACAATAGCATACCACAAGAAGCAAGCTCTGCTGCTTTCGTTATGCTGCAGATATTGTGTAATGAAGAAGTTGATTTCTGCAGGGAAGTTATGTCTTAGCAAAGGTCTTCGCTCTGAATTTGAATTTAAGACTTTGGAGTTTACCTTCCTTGATCTGGGAAGAAAAATTCAGATTTCTCCTTTCTATAAGGTTGAAGTGTTGGTTTTTTTGACAGCATGGAAAACCTTGCAGGTCAGATCAGCAAGAATCATAATAAATTCTTGTTTGTCACTTTTAATTTTAAGGCCAGATTGCTCGTTTTGCTGAATTTAGTGGTGCTGGTGTTTTGCGGAATCAAACCCTATAACCCAAAATGAGGGAGATAACTCTGCCCAACTCGCAAAACTTAGGAATTAACAAACAGCTACTTATAGTATAAAGACAGGCATAATTATAAGCGCCTACTACATATTCATAACCTTTCCCCGCTTCGTATTATAATTAATTCTGGAAGGATCTCTCCAGTGTTATGCCTTGCACAGTGCCTCCTGGTGGTCGTGGACTGGGTCTCAGGGATGAAGTCAACAGTCTTCCTCAGGATGAACTTTTTTAACCCCGAACTGCATGCAGGCTCCCTAGACTCTTGGCATTCCTCCGAACCACAAAGTAGGATTCAACCGGTTTCTGCTCAGGATCTCTGATGTCTGCGTTCCTGTTTCATCTTTATCAGCAGAACTCTATATGCCAGCTCCTCCTTATCAGCTTTCAAGGCTTTTACTAACAGACACTGAACTAAGCTTCTTCCTTATATGGTATGGTTCATAATAACCTAAGCTTCTTCTAAGTTGCTTAAAATTCTACATTTTATATGTTTACGTATCACTGGTGAACTGTGGAGGAGGTACCGCTGAATCCGTTTAAAACCACATCATTTCAGCTGAAATCACTGTACAGTTCCAGGCATGACTGACAGCAAAATTTACCCTCTGTGAATAATGGAGCAATAATTCTGCATGTGATGTGATGTGAAAGAGAAGCTTACAGGTGGAGTGTCTTCATGACAAAGTTTTCATGTGGTGAAAGCAGCTCTGTTCCCCAAGCATGTATTGAGGCTTTGGTTTCCCTGAACTCCAGATATAGGGGTTTCTCATTCCAGGGTGGAAGACTCTGCACGTTTCCAGGTTTAAAGGTGCTCAGCTTGGAAGGTTTACTTAGGGACTGGGTCTCAGCTGTTCAGCTCCAGTGTTACCCACTGCTTCAGGCTTTTGGATTGTCTTTGCATTTTGAATTGCACTTGGAAAATTTATGTCATGATTGTGGATGTCTGAAATCTTCCCTGCTGCCCTGGTTATGGGACAGCCCAGATTATACCAGGAGTTTCTAGCAGAGCTGTGTCTCCAGAAATCCAGCCCCACTTTAATCCGGCTGTAATTCCAACCACAGTAAAGGTGGTATTTTCTTTCCTCACAGGTATTACAAGAGTTCAGTTGTGCTGATGTGCTTTGTGATCCCTACCTTTGTGCCGTGGTACCTCTGGGGTGAGAGTCTATGGAATGCCTACTTCCTTGCCTCCATCCTTCGGTATACCATCTCCCTCAATGTCACCTGGCTGGTCAACAGTGCTGCTCACATGTATGGCAACCGCCCTTATGACAAGTGCATCAACCCCAGGCAGAACACCTTTGTCACTCTGGGAGCCATTGGTAAGTACACCTGGGGAGAGCTTTGTAAACTAAGAGCGACATCCATTCCTGTTTCACCATGGCTTTGGGCACTACTTGGAGCTAGGGCTTGAAGGAAGCTGGAGTTTATGCATCCCAGATGAAGGATCCCTTGTTCTATGGATGGTGCCCACATTGAAATAATGCCATGTAGTCTCCGGGCAGAAATGTGTTCATAGTAGCAATCCTCTCTTCTAAGCTGTCGGCTGAGGTCAGTGCAGCAGAAGTAAGTGAGTCTGCTTCTTACTCAGTTGTATGCCTCCCCTCTTCAAGCACTTATAGTTTTCTTCCCTGAGTGTGAGGGATGGGACGCCCAAAGCAGTGAAAATGAAGTCCATTGTGGGTTTGCCCCAAAGGTCTCTCATAGCCAGGAGTGAAGCATAACCCGCATGTGAAGTTATGCATAACAAGCATAACTATATTCAAGACCTGGGAAATAGGTGTTGGGATGTCCCATGCAAGCATGTTCCTAGGTTCGTAAATGTGCCATCCATGTGGTCTTTAAACTCCCTATCTGTTTTTCAGGTGAGGGTTTCCACAACTACCACCACACTTTCCCATTTGACTACTCAGCCAGCGAACTGGGCCTGAAGTTCAACCCCACCACCTGGTTCATTGACTTCATGTTTTGGCTGGGGTTGGTCACTGACCGCAAGCAGGCACCGAAGGAGATGATTCAGGCTCGCAAGGAAAGGTCTGGAGATGGTAGTGCCTGAAAAATAATGCTTCACTGTGCCAGTGCAGTTGTGTGTGGGGCTGGGGTGTGTGCGCACCCTCATGCCTGTGATGGATTTATTTTCTTCTGGGTAAAATTATTTTTTTCAGATGAGTTGGGCCAAAGTAATTCTCTCGAGACAGATTCGGCCCCAGTTTTTTTCCTTATTAGCAGTCTTATACCCATACTTCAGAATATTAAGTGTAGAAATGTTATATATTATTTAATATTATAGTTAAGCTGGAGAGAGATTTGATTTTAGTCACTAGTCCATGTCTGAATTACGTTATAATTTACTTGTTCATGGTAAACATTGGCAAGCTAGAGGAACTAATTATCCTTTCCAAGTGCAGTTAGGAGAGTTTTTTTGTTTCTACTATTGATTAAATAGCTTTTAATTAATAGCATACCTCTCTGAGGGTAAGTGACAGGGCCCAGCATGCTGTTTCAACTACAGACTAATAGAAAGGACAGTAACAGCACCAATAAAAAGCAGGATGTCCAAGGGGAAAAATCAGCCTAAATGTAGGTAGACGTTAGTTTCAAAACTTGTTTTCTTCTTTTTGTTAGCCCCATTAGCCAGCCCAGTGTGCTTCTGCTGTCCTTGCTAATTACAAAAAAAAAAAAAAAAAAAAAGGAAACAAAACCAAAAAAAATTGCTGAGCAGGCTTTTGTGTTGAAGATATACAGGCGGAATTACCATCTGATGCTATAGAATCATAGAATCACTAGGTTGGAAAGGACCTACTGGATCATCGAGTCCAACCATTCCTAACACTCCCTAAACCATGCCCCTCAGCACCTCATCCACCCATCCCTTAAACACCTCCAGGGAAGGTGACTCAACCACCTCCCTGGGCAGCCTGTTCCCATGAGATTATGTTGAGATTATTCCTCTGTTGTCACATATGCATTGCAGTTTCTAAAGGTATAGAGCTTAACTGTGTCATAAGCCAAATAAAGCTTTAGTTTCAATGTTTTGGAGACTTAAGTTATACTCTAATTGGTTGTGGACATTGATGCATGCATATTTTATCTCTTTTTGCACAAGGGGCCTCTTAATTTCTCTTTCTGCTTTTGACTAGCAGATCTTGGGAAACTGACCTTTAGTGAGAGTCTCTACTAATATTTCAGCTGCATGCAACATCCATTGGATTCTGAGCAAAATATAAAGACATTTATTTAGCTTCTGAATTTTAATAGTTGCCTAAAAAAAAAAAAAAAAAGGCATGTGGCATTAATGGGACATATAGCACTTTGTTAGATGTTAGCCAATGCAGGAGAAAGGCTTTGTACTGTCAGTACTGGAGCATTTGTGAAGATAGAGAGCATGATTTTCATTTATCAAGAAGGTTACTGCATTGCCCCTCAGAGAGAGAGTGCATGTTTCCCAGCTGTGTGCTGCCATGCCCTGGGAAATGCAAGGATCTTGTGATAACTAAGACTCAGTCCCAGATATTTTCAAGAAAGATGTAGAACTGGAAAAAAAAGCAAATAAAATGTTTTTTTTTTTCCCTTGGTGTTTTGTTTTTTTTTTTAATTATACATATAATATAAAACAATTCTCTTTATTCTGTATTTCATCCAGCAGGTGTTTTAACAGTGTTACTTTGCCATCAATGGTGTGTAAACTCCTGAGTGATTTGCAATAAACAGTTATGAGTTAGACTGGCCACTGTGGTTTTTTTTGAAACATTACCCAAATTGAAGGTCTTTGTGCATCACTCATCAGAATTACACCACTATTTCATTTAATGTTTCCAGCTGTTCAGTTGGTACAGCTTTTCCAAAATACCTACCCCCTCAGCATTTCTGGTTTCTTCATCAGAAGGGCACCTAGAGATTTGATTACTTCAGGGTTAATGGCCAAGCCAGTAAAAGGGGAAAAGAAAGTCAAGCTGACATAAGCTTGAAAGGAGGAGGCTGTGACAAGTTCTTGCTTTGTGAAAATCTGACTTTAATAGCAAAATATTAGCCCAATGTGAATGCAAGTCAGTGTCTGGACCAAAAATATTAAGTATTTCTTTAGGATCTGCTGTAAGTTCTCGTTGTTTCTGCTGAGATGTGCCTGAAGATCTGGGTGTGCCAGCTGCCCTGTTTCAGTGTGCATTCATCTGGAGTCAGGGCCATTTGACAGATATAGGAATTACATGCACATGACTAGGAGGTGTCTCTTCTTACAGACCCTGCAGGAGTGGGTGAAAATCGGCTCCCAGAGCTACGAGATTTCCAGTCTGCTGATTAGAAAGATAATAGTGCTGTTGGTTCCTTCTTCACATGATCAACAGTTAGCTGGAAACTAGCAAAAAATGGTTGGGAACCTGCCTTCAAAATTATGTGTGAAATGCATTTGGACTTGATGTTTGAGTGTAAGAGCAAAGCTGAGAAGATGCGCAAATCTTACTGGGGTTCCCATCATGTCATTCGTGCAAGTCGCTGGCTGGTGAACTGCAGTGAATGCACTTTACAGGGACTTTAGATACACATTTTCCTGTTGATCTTTATCATACTTTATCTTTTTCCTTTTGTACTGCTGTTGCTTGGACTTCCTTAAACTGATACCTGTCAAGTACACAGTGTAAGAAGAATAACTGGCCTACATACTGTTCTGAATTTCTCTGCCTGAAATTGCGAGGCAGTTTCCAGAAACCTCCCAACCCTCCATGGATATAAGACTTCAGCAGCAAGAGTGGTATTCAGGGGGTCTGAGATTGTGAAACCACTGACAAGATACCCATGGTTTTGAAAAATTGAAAGTAAGTGAAGAAACATGATTCAGAAAAGGAAAATCTCCTCCATCAAATATCTTGGAGCATGTGCTACCTGAATTCCAGATTCTGTAGAAGAACTTCTCCATGTGTTACAGCTGATCAAAAAATGAAAGCCTTTGCCGGAAATTAGATTTTTTTAAGATAATGCCTTGAGGTTTGGTAAGATGGAATAGTTCCATGAATTTCCTTCTTTGCTTATTTGTTTTGATTTTTTGTTTGTTCTGAATTTTTCCTTGTTTGTTTCTAATTTGGCTTGTTTTAGAAATAATTTTGGCCACATTCTCTAGTGTGGTCTCCCCTTCCTCGAGATGAGGTAAGGTTTCAAGGAGGCAGGAAGGGCTCTAGTTGACTCCCAGGGCAGTTGGTGGCCGCATGCAGTGACATAAGGACTCACAGAGCCTCGGTAAGGTGGTACCGAGGCATGAGCTGCACTTGTATCTGTGGATTTTGGCACTTATTCTGATGATCCTGCTAGAGCTTTCTGAGCACCAGAAGAGCATTGAGAGACTGTTGGCTAGACTAAACCAGCTACCGTGCCTGTTTTGAAGATCTGATGGTCTGACAGTGCCTGACTGTTGTCTCTAACACTTCTTGCCATGTTGAACCATATGGAATAACACCGGAATTTTCAGTCCCTGAAAAGCAGCCAAGTGGAGCAGACATGACCTGCCTGGCAGCATCACTGCTGTTCTCAGGAAAGCTGATGCTTAGTCCTGCTCTGTGCCATCGGGCCAGTGGCTGTGCCAGTGTCCTGCATGGCAGCACCAAAACTTCACTTAGCACTTGGATGCAGAGCTTTAGCATGGGGTCGTGGTCAGCCCTGGGCTGGTGATGCGGTAAAAAGCCAAAGTCAACAATCAATGCCAATTTGATTAGTAAGCAGATATTCCTTTAATAAATGGTGGCAGGGTACACATGGGGTAATCCACTTAATGTGTCCCACTATTGAGACTGGTTACATGACTTTTATACTATTTAAACATACATATTTGTATAGATTCCCAGAAACGTTAAATGTCCATTGTTTTTCACCCACTCTTGTATGCGCATCAGAGTTTCTTTGTGTCTTCAGAAGCCTCTGATGGTCTTTATCTTATCTCCTCCCTCATTGTGTCCTCTTGGTGAGCTCAGATATGTCCTTTGTTCCTGCTGCCCTTTGTTCCTACTGTCTTTTCAATACTTGATTTGTTCCTTTTTTCAACTAGTAAAATAAATTCCTGTTACAATCACATTCTAACTGCAACCTGGCCAAGATGATTCTTATTGCTATTGCTTAAGCTAATTCATTCCCTTAACATAGAGATTTATTCCTTCCTTCACTGGTCACTATGTCCCTGACGCACTTTAAAAATACCTTGTGAAAGTGGAGGATTGCTGGAAGAGGGTGCAGAGATGCAGAGGAGGCTGCTTGGGCTATTGGGAGCGGATTTCTGCCCACTCCTTGCAATGGCTCTGCTGTTCCCCTGTATCCCTGGGTGATGTCTGCATCCCTGTCTCCCTTGCAAGTGCAAGGCAACTGCTGTCCTCTGGCTGGTGCTGATTATTTTTCAGGACCAGAAATCAGTAGCCAGAACGCAGCTTTCTGTAAATAAGACCAGCAGATGGGAAATGCTGCTTGACTTCAGGTATCATGTCAAATTGTTAGGATGGGAGGCTCCCAGGAAATAAAAAAAGTTATTCTGAAAGGTCTCCTGTGTCTACATGAGCTTGGAAGTCCATGCCAGGCTGGAAACGTGGTGACAGACCTACAGGTTCTCGTCAGACAATGTTAAGGATATTTGCAGCTAGGACAGCTCTTGGTTTGGCGGGATTTTTTTTTTTAGCAGTTAATGATTTATCAGCTCCCAGACTGGCCCCAAAGGCACAGTCAGGCTGAGCCTGTACTACCTTGGTATTTTTCTCCTGGACTGTTTTGTGAGCTGTATGCTTATGTAGAAGGATCTCACAGGGAATTATAGAGCTCCTTTTCACCACTTTCTGGGGCTGTTCTGGAATCAAGGTATGACTTCCTTTAAGATCTTCTTTTAAAAGAGGAAGGAAAACTGAAAGCAGAGCCCAGTGGGAAAGAAGACGTTTGCTAACGCAAGCCCCAGCTTGTGCAATAGCTCTGGCTCAGTGATGCCCAGCCTGGGAGCTCAAGCCTCTGGTGTTCAAGGGTGTACACCCAGCAACACCAGCTCCACTAGGCAGAAGGGAAATAGAGAGGAAAAAAACCCAAACCCTTGAAACCTACCGAAGCACTGAGTTTGCAGAAGAGCCAGAGGTACCCCTGCATGGGCAGAGCTGCCCACCAGATGGTTTGGAGGCTTTTGCTGTTTAAATCACCTTTGTGTTTACTTAGCACATCTCCTGCTGCCCTGCTTCCTGGAGAGTTAAACCCTGATTTAGGATTTTCCTGAGAAAAACAGAGCAGAATTCCCAGCTTGATGTGCAAAAGCAGACAAGGGGGGCTGGGAGCGTTCATTAGAGCTTGATGTTGTTCACCTTGAAGACCTTGGAAGTTGGTAATGAAGGAGCCAGCTAGCAGAAGTTTACTGCTAAGTAGGCATTGGAATGCAGAAAGCTGGCCGCATTTGGTTCAGGAGTTTGTAAACAGCCAGAGGAGACTGAGTCTGTGCAAAGTTCAAAAAGAAATATATTCATCCTGAGGAAGACTTCCTACTTCATCCCTAAGACCCCGGCCAACGACCATCAGGAGGCACTACGCAGGCGCAAGACTGGAGCGAACTTTCCAGATCTAATTATAATATGAAGCGGGGATAGAGTATGAATATGTAGTAGGTGCTTATACCTATGCATGTCTTTACACTATAAGTAGCTGCTTGTTAAGCTATACTGTGTGCAAGCTAGGAGGAGAACCCCCTTGCACCCCAGTGCTGGAAATAAACATACCTGCTTTATAACTCATTTTGGGTTATAGGGTTTGATTCCGCAAAACAATTTGGCACCCCAGATGGGACACCCTCTCTGCCCAGCTGCAGGATCGGTGGGGAGTGGGACATTCTAAGGCATGCCCCGGTAAGCTATTTCTCCAGAGAATCTCCCATCTCTATCCGATCACTGCGGGGGGAGAGATGGCCCATCAGCGGGGGGACCAGGTGTGTGATTTATGTATGATAATTCGGATGTACCTGCAGGAAAAAGAGGGGACGAGTCTCTAAGTCGTGGATGGGACGCCTCACGCAATGACGAAGGGCTAGGGTCATTTTTCCGAGATCCCGTAAGTCTGTGAGGGGGGATATGAATCCCCTACCTGCGCTGGGTGAGGAGGTGGCACTGCCCACACCTGGGTAAAATAGCGAATTTGTGGTCTAAGTGCTCCCTGCTGTGACAGCAAAGCACCAGGTGAAATATAATCCCAAGATTCTCATAAGGCAGAGAACGTTGAGTGAGGGGTTATGGTGTTATATATGGTATTATAGATAAGATAATATTATAGTATATACTATTATGAATTGGGTACTCCTTGCTGAGGAAGCAGGAGTGCTGCATATGAGATAGCTATCATCTTCTACACCTGTTGCAAATCTTCAGTATTGGTACTGTGTATATTTTATCATTGTTAAGAGCTCATTTTAAACTTCTCATATGTTGTGGAGTGTTTGTATATGAGTGTGTGGTTGCATAAGACGTGCAATTGAGCGCGAAGCTAGTGCAGAGTTCCGATCCGTGGTTCTGCTCTCTTGCAAAGGAAGCAGACGGAGACGAATGAAGTGAGTGATCACTGCTATACGTTGTGTGTTTTATGTCATAAAGACGGAGACGAATGAAGTGAGTGATCACTGCTATACGTTGTGTGTTTTATGTCATAAGTATACTCCGTGAATTGTTGGACCTATAACAGAGTACCAGCGGAATTGAAAGGGATAGCTTACCAGGGGACATTCTTCCTCCATAGACAGGAGCCAGAGGTGGACTGAGCTCAAAATGTTGAAAGATTTGCAAATTGTTTAGAAGCCCTGTTTGTCTTGATCCTAGGAATGCACCTATGAAGCCTTTTAATTCCAAACGTCCATTGAGGCGGCAAATGGGTATATTTACCTCGGACTTTTGGAATGGAAGGCTGCAAAGGATGAAATTTTAAATACCTAGCATAGAAGAAGGGAAAAAAGGAGAAAAACGGGAGAAGGAGAGAAGTGGCTAAGACTGCCCCTCCCTTTCCCCCCCTTCCTGGTATGTGAGTTATGTGAGTTAGGTGCTGTGTGTGTGAATTAACCCTTCCCCTCCCAGAATGTGAGTTAAGCGTTCTGGTCTGTTGTGACAGAAAAGAATAATTTGAAAGTGTAAAAGCAAAAGGTTTGCATAGACAGAGGGGCCAGAATTGTGCAGGCTGCGGGACTGGACCAGATTTGGTATTCGGACTTTCATAAAGTTTTATTGTGCTATTCAGCTAGGTTGGGATCACTCTATTGTCCTGAGTGTCTGTAATCTGTAGATGGGAATTGTTGTCTCTAGTCTTGTGGGAAGACCCTGAGAACTTAGAGACAGGACATTTGCAAGTGTTTAAATGGTTTGTGCAAGTTGGAGAAAGGTAGAGTCCGGAGGTAGTATAATGGGGGCAAAACCGAGCAAGAATTTCTTCGGGCAAGCCCGTTAGGGTGCATATTACAGCACTGGAAGGAATTGGTGGGGGGAGCCAGAGGCTCCATGAGTAAGAAGAGGATTTCAGTACCGTTTTTCAATTAATGTTGTTTTTAAAGAGAGGGAAAGTGGAATGAAGTGTTTTTCACCCTCCGAAACCATCTGGAGTGGCAAAGGGACAGTGGGATTTTGCCGCTGCAGGACACTATGGTACTTGCCCTTAGGTGGGAAAATAACAATTTAAAGGTAAACTGAGGCAATGTTGCATGACATGCAGTACTGAGCAAGGGTGCACTAGAATAAATAAAATTCACTGGATAGCAGTGTTTATCTGTTTTGCTTAAGCCTCCCCCTCGATCACAGGAATGGGGTATGGGCTCGGACAGGTCCCCCAAATAGCCTGGTATCTTCCTGCATCAGGGTAAGGTCTGCTTTGACAGTTTTACAGGCACCTCTCTGGGAAGAACGAGATGAAAAAGGAAAAAAAAAAAAAAACAACCAAAAACCAAAACCAAAACAAGACTGATTGCAAAAACTGTAGGGGATTTGGAAAGAGTATTTCCCATCCAAGACCCAATGTGGGATCCAGACAGATCTAAACATGTAGAAAAATTACAGGTATATCAGGAGTGAATCTCGAAGGGAATGAAAAGGGCCATTCCCAAACAAGTAAATAAGGTCCCTCTAAATCACCATCTGAATTCCTAAATCGACAGAGGGATATAATGTGCTGCAACACTGCTGGATCCTGGGTCAAGGGTAGGAATACAACAACTAGTTTTTTGTTTTGGGCCAGTCTAAAAGAGGAATAGTGGCTCATGTGAAGGAAGACTGACGGGGACCTGGGGAATCCACCCTAGTGGATCCACTAGTTATAATGAAGCCAGAGAAAGAGGAGAAGAAAATAGAATTTTAGTTGACACAGATGCAACGTATTCAGTTTTGAACTAAGCTTTGATGTCCCTAGGAAATGACTGCGTCGTGGTAAAAGGGGCAACTGGCCAAAGTGAAAAGGTGTATTTTTGTGAACTTCTAAGATATAAACTGGGAATACAATGGGGCATCCACAGATGCTTGTATATGCCCAACTCCCTGAAGGTACTTTTGGGGAGAGATTTATTAGAACAATTGGGTGCAATAATCAAATTCGAAAAGGGAGAGATTACTCTGGAGATAAATGACCAGCAGTATATGCAAATAATGGGTTTATCCTTAGTCAGTGTTCCCACAGAAGGAAAAATCAGAGAAGAAATCACAAACCAGGTATGCCCCGAGGTATGGCCACCGATGTGCCCAGGACTTATGGGCTGTAAATAAAATAACAAAAACCTTTACCCAGTGGAGGCAAATCCATATACCCTGTTAACTGTATTAATACCTGAACTAACCTGGCTTACTGTTTTAGACCTGAAGGATGCCTACTTTTGCCTCCCTCTCCATGAAGCCAGACAGAAAATATTTGCATTTGAATGGAAAACCCTGAAAGCAGATGCAGAACTCAACTCACCTGGATATTTGATATCAACTTGCAAAGGATCTTGAGGCCTGGAAGCCCCACCTGAGGAAGGGAGATTGTTGCAGTATGTAGATGATACCCGGATTGCCACCAAGACAAGGCTTGCATGACCTGGATGGTGAGTCTGTTAAACTTTTTGGGGCTCCAGGGATACTGGGTATCTAAAAGAAGGCCCAAATAATGCAATCTACTTGGGCTATGAAATCAGCGCTGGACAAAGAAATTTGGGACAGGCCTGAGAAGAGGCAATATACCAAACCCCAAGACTGTAAACAGTGAAAGAGTTATGAACTTTCTTGGGGATGACGAGGTGGTGTCGGCTATGGATCTGTAACTATGGACTGCTTGTTAAACCCCTGTATGCACTACCACCGCAAAGAGGCTGTGTGAGCCTTTGAACAGCTGAAGAAAGCCCTGATGTCAGCCCCGGCCTTAGAACTTCAAGATGTGAGTAAGCCATTTTTCCTTTTCTCTCATGAGAAGCAAGGGATTACCCTAGGGCCTGTCTGTTTACGAGCGGTTTCAGCCGTTGTGCTAAACATCCAGGAGGCACGAAGATTTACCCTGGACCAGAAAATGACTGTGTTAGTGTCTGGAAGCAAGAGGTGGGCACTGACTTTCTCCACAAATGTTCCTAAAATACCGAGCTATAACGTTGGAACGTGTTATGGGAATTGTGGTTACTAACATCATCAACCCAACTTCTTTTCTCAGTGAAAATACAGGAGAACCAGTGCACCAGGACTGCTAAGCATCAAGGCCACATACTTGAGCCATTCGGACCTGAAAGACAATCCCATAGAAGACGCTGAGGGCTGGTTCATGGATGGAAACAGCTATGTCTTAAGCAATAAAAGACATACCAGGCCAAAAACATCAAGCATGCAGAGGGATTCTGAGACTGCTGGAAGCAGTCCAGCTACCTGAGAAAGTGACAGTCATGCACATCAAGGCACACCAGAAAGTGAATTTGGAATTGGGGAGAGGAAATGAGCTGGCAGACAGAGAGGCAAAACTGGCAGCCAAAGGTGAGGTAATAACAACAGGGGCTTTGATCCCTGACAGGCGAATCTCCTTAGAAGGTAAGCAGAATATACCAAGGAAGATCAGATAATGAGAAAATTATTATAGACCTGGGAGGGTCATATAGTAAAGAGGGATGAGTCCTCACTCCACAAGGGAAACTAATCATTCCCCCTTATTTAACATGGCTTTTGATGAGGGAAGAACACAGGAAGAGACATGAGGGGAGCAGAAGCTTTATAGAAACACCTAATTAAAGGGATTGCAGCTAGAAATTTATACATCATTGTAAGACAAGTGGCTCAGCAGTGTGACCTTTGCCTCCAGACTAATCCCAAAATTACCCCAAACCAGAAATGGGCCAAATTGGAAGAGGCAACGGGCCTGGGCAATAATGGCAGATTAATTTTTCAGAACTCCCAAGACAGGGGGGATGTTGATACTTATTGGTATTAACTGGTACCTTTTCAGGTTGGCTGGAGGCATTCCCTACTAGAACAAGGAGATAGCCAGAACATTAATACAGGAGATAATACCACTCTTTTTGTTCCAGCAACTATGTCTCCTGATAGGGGACCACGTCTTATCCCAGAAGTAGTACAACAGATCAGTCACTATTTGCATATGAAATCATGACCTGCATGGTGGCATTGGACAAACAGCTCCAAAAGATTGCCCTGGTTTTGCAAATCTGGAGCCAGCTGACCCCAGCAGGCTGGTCCAGCTGCTCTGCCCACTGGGCTGCTACCATATCTATCCTGTCCCACTGGCTTTTGGTACAGCCAGAGCAAGTCCCAGGGAGGTGAATGGTTTGCAGCCTTGAACCAGGTGCTGCTGCCACCCACACCCCACTCCCTCCACCAGACAGGGAGCAAAGGTATGGCCCTAGAGCAGGTAAAGGTGGGGCTGTGCCTCACACCAGCTGCATCTGTATAGATAAATCTACAACCCAAAAGAAGCAGATGAGAAGCAAAGCCTGCAGGCAGGCACCAAAAAAAACCCCTTTCGTAGGCCTTGGAAGATGCCCTGGAGTAAAGCTCCAGTGAGTGGCACGTATGAAAACTATAGGTGAAATGGTGCCTACCACCTCTGCACAGTAATGCCTAACCTCAATATTAACTGAGGGTATAAAATTTTCCTGGCTGACATAATTCCATAATAGTAGGAAATAATTATATAAATCTCACTATTTAAAAAAAAAAAAGTCTTTTTTAACAATGTTTTCTCTGCTTTGTATAGGACTATCCTTCAGCCAGGACAGAAAACGTGCTCTTTGGGATCAGAGCACATCAGCCTGCAGCTCTCACCTGTACATGCCAGCACTTCAAAGTTTCCTGCCCAGAGTTCAGACCCTACGACTGTCTCCTGTTTATCCCATGTATTTGCCATCACAACATTAATTTTTTGACCTTTCTTTTTATGAAAAAATTGAAATTTTTATCCATTTTCTCAGTTTCCCTTCCTACCACTTAAGTGTTGTCACTTTCTTGCAGTGAGATGAAGTAGGTCACTTCAATTTGCTGCTTCAGTCCCAGATCCAGGTAGATTTTTCTCATTTAGGATCATGTGGGCAAGCTGGGAAGAGAAAGTGCAGTGCTTCATCTTGGAAGTCTGGGATCTGGCGATATCTCTTAGGGTGAGAGAGAGTACTTTGTGGGTGACTGCTTTCCCAGCAAATTCTGACTATTTCTGTGTATAGACTCGGCAAGGCATGGGTTTATGGCTCAAAGCAAGTGATGCCCCCAGCCCCCGGCGGCAAGACTGGAAGTGGTGGAGAGCGTGGCTGGACCTGCCTGGCGGGGGACATGAGAGCGTGTTACCTATCCTCCCACTGGATCCAGTGAGGGACAGGGACAGAGAACTTAAAAATCCACACGAAAAACTGCAACCTGGTGTGGTGTGGTGTGTGGTGTGGTGTGGCGTGGTGTGGAATGGTATAGCATGGTGTGGCGTGGTATGGTGTGGCATGCCATAGTGTGGCATGGTGTGGTGTGGCATCCGTGGATACCCACCATCTTCTGGACCCTCTGGATAAAGAAACACGTGTTGTTACATGCAGAGTCCCTAAAGTGGTGACTCTCATCTTTCCCATTTCTCTTGTACCTATTTCTCTCTTTTTCCTTTTCTCTCTTTTCTTCTTTTCTCCATTTTCTCTCTTTCTCTCCCTTTTCTCGTTGCAACACGTGCACCTTGCACCGGGCTGTAGCAGGACGTTTTGTTTCTGTTTTGGTTTTGACTCCAGGCAGCTTTAGAGGCCACATTGTTACAGTGTTGCTGATCATTGCTGAGTGACACTGTTCTGGTGACTTTCAGCTGTGGTTTTGCTGTCGGTGCTCTGTCACCTACGGAGTTGGTTGTTTGATTCAATCCAGTGTTTTAAGAGCATGCAGCTTGTTTAGTAAAACGTATCATTTACACCCTCCTCTTGAGTGATTTTGGATCGCTCTGGTGCCAGGATAAAGAGCTCGCCTCTTTTTTCAAACTGGGCTGTGACAAACTATTAATGCCAAACCACGGGTGCCCGTGCTCGGATAGCTTCTGTTTAGCAGACGGGCATTTGGAGAAACGAACTATATCACAATATTTAAAAAGCTGGTTAAAGGAACAGATGGCTTCAATGAGAGATGATCTGGCTAATGAAATGAGGATTAACACAAGCTGAGAAACAGTTGCTTAGATACTTATTTAGCTCGTGCATCAGGGTACAGATCACTGCTGAGCGATCCCTGGCTCCAGTCCTCTGCCGCTCCCATTTCTGGGTAGGTGGTGTTTCTTACTGGGCCTCACTTCGACTTTGGAGCAGAAAGGAACAGGACAGGAAAACCAGATGGTAAATCTATTTTCAGAAGATGTATATCTCAGTCTTCAGTGATAATATCACTCTAGGGAGGACTGAAATTAGAGAAGAACAGTGTTGCTTTCTTTCTTCCTGACCTACGAGCAATGTCAGCAAGGCAGGGCTCTAAGATAATCCTCTCTATACATGAAAAATAAAATACATCTGAGGCCCAATCCGTATTTGATATAAGGACACAGGGGCTCAGCCTTTCCACTTCTCTGTCACCGGAAGAAAGTGGATACAGAGATAGTGCACAGTTCTGTTTCCCTGACAGGGTGAAATTTGGACAGGGAATATGTGCATATTGTAAGGCATCAGGGAGAAGAAATATCAATTAACAGAGAGAAAAGCAGAGCCATAATTCTGAACATTTGCTTGCATTAGAGTAGATCCTCTTTCCAGGCCTGGTGAATTACCAGACAGATATCCAGCAGGCTTCAATAGCCTAGCAGGAAAATCCAGTGGGGCAGGGGAAGTCATGTGCTGCTCACAGCATCCCAGGAGCATGGTCATGTCTGTACAGCAGCATCATTGCACTTATGTCTCTGAAGACATGGGCTGAGCAGGAAGGGACGTCCTTGAGAGCCTCTGGCACACCCACCCCTGGGAATGCCAGGCATAGCCCCAAACGAGGTGGGGAGATGTACCTGTGGCTACTCATCTTTGCTGAAGTTGTGTTAGTGGAGGCATGGGAGTAAAGACTCTTTCCACAGGTCAAGGTGAGCTTGCAGCAGGCTTTGGGATGTGCAGCATTACTGTAAGGGAAGTGGATGATGTGTTGTTACAGGATTCAGTTCAAAAGCAACACACACACACGCCATACCTCCTTACCTGTCTTTGCACCCATGTGCCTCTTTGCGGGGAAATGCTGCAGGACAAGGTTCACAGGAGAGGGGCTACTCCTGTAGGACTGGTGTGTTGCAAAGAAAGGATAGTAGGAAATATCCTTGTGAGCCTACATAAAATCACTCCTTGACTGCTGGTATCTTCTTACACCTCTTTTATGTCTGTACTGGGTAGGTTCCAGTACATGCTTGCTGTCCCCAGTCTACGTCCTTTCTCTTCAATCTGTGAGAGGTCTTTGGTGGACCTGTCAGCGTCAGGTATTTTGCAGCACACGAAGGGCCACCATCTGCTCCAAAAAGAGCTATGAGCAAAATGCCCTAGATGCTCAGGGTTTACTAGAAATGAAATTGCTTTAAAATCCTATATGCTACATTGTTTTCCCTCCAACTTTGGCTGACAGCAGAGGTGAAGTGGTATTTGATTAGTTGCCACGTTTTACTTTCTGGCCAAAATTGCTGAGCTGAGTGCTGTCGCTTCTTGCCTCGTTTCACAGGAGGTGTTCTTTAGCCTAGCCTGCTGAAACCCAAAGACCTCCCCTCAGCTACTTTTAAGGTCAGCTTGGTTTACTTCTGTTGTTGCAGGAAGCCTTACAGTCAGGGCTTTTGGGGCTTGCTTTGGTGATGTGGAGGGAACAGCACCTCCTTGCCCAAAGAAAGCTGTGCTGGGCAGTCACTTGTCATGGCCTGCAGCACAGGTTGTGGCAGTGCCATTGGGCAGTGCCAGGCACATGCAGAGAGAAAACCTGGTCAACGTCTCCAGATTTTGTGAGGCTGCAAAAAGCAAATGCTGGAAGGAGCCATTTATTAGCCCAGAATTACATAAGATTTGAAATACCAGAGCCATAATAATGTTATTTCAGCTCTAAAAATAGCACAATCAGCCTTTAAAATACTAAGGGAGAAGAGGAAAAACAGTAGCGTTACATTGACTTAATCCCACTATGGTCAGACAGTGAAGGGACACTTCCATGCCAGGAAATGGGGTTCCCAAATGTTTATTGCCAAGCTGTTCTGCTGGGAATGCTTTACACAGTGATGCTTTATGGAGACTGGAAAGCCCACCATCCAGCAGGAAAGGGAAACGGGATGGGAAGAGGATAGACTATCCCAGGCTGTATCTGAGTGGCTGCTTCTTTTGGGTCTTCAAAAATACTTAGCAAATGGGCACCGCTTCCTAGGAAGACCACTAAGACGCTGCTGCCAGTTTTGCGTGGGGAGCCCTTTTCAGAGCCTCTGGGGGCTTTGGAGCAGAAGGCGCACCCGGAGCCTCACGCTGGACAAGTGCTGCCGGGACTGGGGAGGGTGGGCAGGGACGGGAGCAGAGAATGAAGCGTTTTACAGCCTGTCTCTTGGCTACGCCGTGTCCAGCGTGCAGCCAGAGTGGCCTCGGGCTGCGCACAGCGCTTGTTTTCGGCGGCGATGTGGCCGCTCGGAGCTCCCAGGAGGAGCTGCGGCCGTGAGCCACCGGCCCACACCCGCCGGTGAAGGCGATTCCGCGACCCTGCTCCGCATATCGCCCAGGCCGCTCAGCGGCAGCCGCGGCTCCGCCCGCTGGGGGCGGGACAAGGGCGATGCCGGGCGCCTCCCGGCCCCGCGCAGCTCCGCTTGCTGCCGCCGCCGCAGTCGCCACCGCAGCAGCAGCCGCAGGTAGGGGCTGTTTCCGAGGCGGCCGGAGCGGCTGTTGGGAGGGCGAGGCCCCCGCTCCCGCTGCCCCGCGGCGCTCGGGATCCCAGCGCCGGCTGTCCCGGAGCGCGCCGGGGCACAGCAGGTGGGCGCCGGGTGGATAAAAGGGGCTGGAGCCGCCTGATCCTTGTCCTGAAGGACCCAGCTAGGGAGGAGATCTCCTAGGTCGTGACTTCGGCATCCTCCGTGCCCGTGAGCATCTCCGTGGCTTCCTCTCGGGACTGAAGGGAGCTATGATGATCGAGCGTGGCTGGGCCATCTGCCAGCCTTCTGCAAGGCCTCTGCACTGCGGTGAAAGTCACCTGATTTGGGGCTGTGGAGTGAGACAGGTTCTGCCTTCCCCGGGTATTATCGGGATGCCTGGTATGCAGGCTATGTCGCATTAAATTCCCGGGAGGAGGTTTTGAGAAGAGCCCTTTGGCCCAGCTGTGGTCCCTCAGGAAAGGAAGGGTTTGCGTCTGAGGGATAGAAATAAACTGATACTTGGTGCTAACGTCCCAGGGTGATGATGGGGTCGCTTGAGATCTTGGCTTTTCCTTACAGCAAGATGTTTATGCCAGACCTTTGATTCATAGCCCTTAGGCTATAAGGTGGACAAATTCTGAGCTCATCTCCTGTTCTGTCAAATTTTTTTTGTTTTGTTTTTTTTTAAACAAAGCTTCCTTGGAATGCTTTATCAACGTTCCTGCAGTCCTTACACCATAGTAATGTACACGTGTATTGTCAATTATGAATAGTAACTCAGTACGGAGGAGAGAGCTGTGTGAAAGGCCAACACACTGACTGCCTGTTATGCCTTGCTCAGAAGATAGAGACTTGATTCTTGCTGACTTTCTGCCTTTTGGTAACAGATTAAACAATGGAGACTCATTTGCTTGACAAACATCTGGCTCCCGTTTTCACTGTTGTACTGTTAAAAGTCAAGTTATTTTCATGTGTAATTCTTGGTGCCCAACTGTCAGTGTTTTCTGAGCCTGGGTGGTAGAAGTTAGTGCAGTTGTTTCATTTCCTCTGCTAAAGATTCTTTGTGCGGCAGTGTTTGCTTTTCAGATGCAGAACAGGCATTTGTGCTTGTATGAATACCAACTTTATTAATTGTTTTTTTCTTGGAAGAAATTTCAAGTCCACAGCTTCCTCTCCCCACCCTCAGCCATTTCCGGGCAGCCTGAGATTGCAAGATTGTGGTTTGGCCTAACAAAGACATTTTAAGGTTCCGATCCTGCAGTCCAAACTGAAACAATGAGCTCTAATTGTAGGATAAGTGGGAACAAAGAAGCAGAGAAAGGTCTGTGGGAAATGAAAGAGATTATTTAAGGCAATATATTGGGAGGGATAAAATGTCAGGGAGGGACTGCTAGCGGGTGTGGAGACTGCTGCTGTGGTAGAGGACTTGGACCAGCACTATGAATACATGCTTCTCTGTGCCACCCATTTCCTGTCCAACCTCTCCACAAGCAGCTCACTGGCCCTATTGTCTTAAGATGGGAATGATATTTTTTGCTGTCTCAAGAAGACTTGCAAAGGTCTCAAGGTGCCTGGCTTTCCTCACCATAAGTCCCAGCAGGCTGCAGAAACTGTCACCTGAGGTGCAGGAATGAAGGCAGGATGAGAGAGGTGAAAGGGAAGCAAAGCACATTGGGAACAGGTGGAGAGAGGAGGGTGGAGTTAAATGGGAAGAGGGAAGAAAGGAAGAGGCGGCTGATGAAGATTTGAAAGCAATGAAAGGAACCACTTACACAGCCGTGGACTACCTTGCATGGGGTTTAATGCAAATTTTTAATGTTTGAAGTTGCCTCTGGGTGATCATGTCTGAAAGGGAGAGGTACGTACTGGAGCACCTCTGTGTTAAGAGTGGTGTTTGCTCTGTCGGGAACGATTTGCCTTTGGCAGGCACGCAGACCTGTCTCCTTTGGAGGGCCGGTCCCATATGCAAGGCAGGAGGGAAGCCCACTCTCCACCGTGCCCGCTGCACAGAAAAGCAGGAGCCTCTTCCTCAGCACCCAGGAGTTGGGGACCTGTGCTGCCCAGTGTTACAGGTGGTATGTTCAGCAAGACTGGTGGGAGGAGAGGCTGAGGTGTTCCCTGGTACCAGTAGGAGAGTTCTGGGCTGCCTCTCACACAGTGAGCAGTGGGGAGGGAGGGAGGGAGGGAGAGCGGGCCTGGGGATCTTGGGCTGGTATGCTGCAATGGTGGGGGAAGTGCTCAGTGTTCTTTCAATTTCCTGAGCTGGAGTAGATCCAGGTAGCTGGGGAGAGAACTTATTCCCTCCCTGTCCTATTTCCTGCTTCTTGTGAGGAAACGCTGGAATTAGCAGTGGTGGCTGTCTGAGCCAGAAGAGCCAGTGGCCCATTAGTTCTGGCACTAGAGGACTGCAGGAGTGGACTTTGCCTGGCTAAGCCACAGGAGCTGGTCACAGCTTTGTCAGGGAGAGCCTTCCCAGTGTGGTCTTAGATATGCTCTTAGATATAGTTTAATGGAGTCTCTTGTTCTAGAGGAAAGTCTGTATCAAAAGGTTTCAAAAGACAGCAGAAGTTTTAAGCCCCTCTGGATTAATGGACAGGCTGGTCACAGCAGGTTTCTGGGCTTGGCCCCTATTTATCAGGTGGAGGTTGTTCACTGGTCCTCTGTTTGCAACAAGTTAGCATGAAGCGAAATGGTACCTTCCTTCTGCAGCTCACCTGAGCACCCTACAAAGAGCAATTTATGGTTGCAGCAGCCTGGGAGACTGGTGGATAAATGTAACTAATGCCTGCAAAAACGGAAATGCCCGTGTGTGGTTGCTTACCTTGTACTTCTCTGAGGACAAATGATTTCCACAGGTCTAAACGGAGCCAAAAGGCGATATGCTAGTTTGTGCCCTTGATAATCTCTGTGCCAGAGAGGGCTTGGAATAATGACAAAAGCCAAGTTATGGGTGCTGCCCATCCATTCCTTGTAGTTTACCCTCTGGCGCATCATCTCATTCTGGCTTTGTGCAGACTCCTTGATATTTATGCTTCTGCTGGTGGTGCCCACTTGTGTAACCAAAGGAAATGCTGCTTTGATGATAGTGCACATCTCTTCAAAAGCACAGAGCTGCAAAGTGCAGTGAAAAAAAAGAGCTTATGCTTCCAAACAGTGGATAAAAGAGGTGAAAGGTAAGTGAACAGGTGCGAAAAGCCCTGCTTACACTGTATGGGAAGCTCTGTTATCTTGATGGTATGTTTTGTGTTTGTTGGGGAAAAAAAACAGTGGCAGGGTAGCAAAGAGAGGGAAACCTGGAACTGTTTTGGCATTCCAGGGCATGCACCCTCTCATCTGTAAACTACAGGAGGAGACAGTATAACCAGGAATAACTGCCTGCAAAGTCTGCTCTTCTGGGCTTAGGCTATCTTTCCTTACCTTCAAAGCTATAATATCTTTCTTTGCCAGGTTTCACCTCCCTGTTGTGTATTCTTTGCCACTCCCAACACTTGCATTGTTTTCTCAATAATGGAACAAGCTATCCAGCAAGGCTTCCTGCTGCTTTCCATGTAATGTGTGTCTTGGCTTTGCTTGCTCATGCACATTGGAAATGCTTGAAGGAATTTGTGGTTTTGGAACTGAGGAGCAGATAAAATACCTTTGTAGACCTCTATCAATCTATAATAGACCATCAAGATCACTGTGCCTCATGGGAGGAGAAGTAAACATTCTGCTTGTTGCTGGTTTGGGCAGCAGTCATTAGTTGAGGTGGCTTAAGGTGATCACTGGACAGTCTGTCTGCACAGTACCTCAGATTTTCTGGGCATTGCCACTATATCGGGCTGCATTTGTGAATTACTTGCAGAGCGGTGGTTTCTGAGACTCTTTCCTCACAGCACAGCTGAAGCAGGGAATGCTTTGCTGTCTTTTTGTTTTGTGAAGGAGATAAATAACCCACCTAATTTTCTAGCAACTCTTGCCTTTAGGGTTTTGGCTGGGACTTTGGGGTAAGTACTGTTCTCACAAGCACCCCAGACCAGAGGGTTAGCTAATTGTGCAAGGGGAAGATAATGCCTGTGTGGCAATGGTGAGGGACTGTGGTGCTGGGGCTGTGTTGAGAGCCTCTGCTAGAGAATTCCCTTGCATCTCAGGAAAGATCTGGGTAAAGTGGCCCCAGTCTTCAGCTTCTCTGCTCTTGGAGAGACAGTAAGGTGTCTGCCCTGGGATGTGGCCAGTCCAACACAGTTGCAGCTGGGAGCTGATTGCTGCCTGGCTCATGCTGCTTCTGAGATTGCGAGCAGCTGAGAGGGATTAATCTTGTGGTGGGTGCTCCCAAGCAGAATGAGGTCTTTGGGGCAAATAAACACGCAGCATTTGCAAAATGCAGCCTCAAAATGCAAAAGCTCGGCTTACTGAGTCTTGCTCTGAGCCCTGGCTGCTCCTGGTTAGTTGTACCACCTCTTATCCAGTTCTTTCTGTCGGAACTGGATGTGTACCTTCTGCCTTAGCTAGTTCCTGCCTATTCTCCTTTGTCTACTGCAGGCTGATGGCCACGATTACCCAAGTCCTGCTCCCTCTCATGAGTGGGACCTCATGGAAGTCAGTGCAGGCTGATGGATCAAAGCACAGTGTTATCAAAGCCTGCAAAACATCCCTTTGGTTTTAAGGTGGCAAATTATATTAATTTTCATCCAGGAGCCTGGTCTTGAAATAGGACATGCCTGGTTTGTACAACACCAAATATGAGACAGGCAGACTCAACCTGCAAGAATTTACAGTCAAAGTCTCTGGCAGTAGCACCAGTTCCTAAATGGCCTGTAAGTAGTCATGTGCAATTGAGGGCAAAGGTTGTGTGACAGCCAGAAGTAGCAGGCCAAGAGCATTCTTTGAAAGATAGTATGGTGTGGAGGGTTGATGCTGCCCTCAGGACCCAGTGGTGCTGCAAGAACATCTCTGAGTAGGACATGCTGGAGCATGTCCAGAGAAAGGTAGTGAAGGTGGTGAACAGGCTGGAGAACAGCCTTATGAGAGGCAGCTGAGGGAACTCGTCTTGTTTTGCCTGGAGGAAAGGAGGCTGAAGGGAGGGAGACCTTATCGCTGCCTACAACTGCCTGAAAGGAGTTGAGCATAGGATGAGAAGTAATGGCCTCAAGCTGCACCAGGGAAGGTTCAGATTAGAAATCGGGAAAAATTTCTTCACTGAATGATTATCAGGCACTGGCAGAGGCTGCCCAGGGAGGTGGTTGAGTCACCATCCCTGGAGGTATTAAAAGATGGGTAGATGAGGTGCTCAGGGGTATGGTTTAGGAGTGGATAGGTATGGTTGGACTCAATGATCGCGAAGGTCTTTTCTAACCAAGCAATTCTGTGATTCTGTGCTGTCAGTTGAATGGCCTTCTTATCAAGGCAGTCAGGAAAGGCTGAATATATATAGATTTACAGAATTGGTAACAATTTTTGTGCAACCCTAGGGACAGCTTCTTGGAGAAGCTTATAAGGATGGTATGAGCAAGCAATGCTAATACAGCCTTTTCTGGTCCCATTTTTTGGTGACTAGAAGGTTTCATTCCTTTGGCATTCTTCACTCATCTCTGTTAGTTTTCTGTTGGCCAGAGCATTTCATTAGTACGCTGAATGCATTTACAGTGTGTGAAATGAGAGAGTACAGATGTTTCTGTGGGTGAAAGCATTGCCTCTCAACGTAGTTGCAGGGTTACTGAAGCATCTCCTACTTTCCCCATGTGCAACCCAGAGATGTCTTTACCTTTTTGCATTCCTCTTATATAAGTAAATTAAAATGGTGTTTTTGCATATGCTTGAGAGATGGTAGGTGGGTAACTGGAGCAAGCAGAAGATCATATCTTGCTGACAGTGGGAATCACTTCTTTTCCCCCGCTATTTTGTTATGCATTTACAAGTCTCTGGCATGCCTTATCACTCCCATGAACTCAGGCTGGCAACCTTGAGATAAACTTAATGCTCTGCTCTGTTAAATTGGCATTTGTGACTTGTGGATGGAAGGTTATGTAATGTGTTGATTTGTATCCACTCAGTTACAGTGATGAGGTATCAAGTGATTTTTGTACTTTTGCTTTTAAAAGCAAGAGGGCTATGATGGGTTCCCCCACAAGACAAATTATTTGTGCTCCCCTTTTATTATTGCTGACTGGCAGCAATTCTTTGTGACTTGCTGTATGTTTTGAACAGCATCCTCCTTCTCCCAGTCCTTCTGGCTCTGTACCTCTGTACTCTGAAATGACTCAATGGCCTAGTGCTCTGAAAGGCAGGAGTGTTGCTCTGGCCTACTATGCAGCTTGTGTATGGCCCTTGAAATGCATCTGCATGCTCTTGTCTTAAGAAAGATGTACAACTCTGTTAACATGCTAATTTTGTCCTTCCTTACATTCATGTTCTCTGGTGAAAGCAACTTCAGGAAGAGCCTGTAACTTGGCTTGGCATATTAAATAAGATGCCCACATTATATGAACTTTGAGCAAGTAGCAGTGTGTTTGGTGAGCTGCCTGCTGTAATTGAAATATGTACTTTGCATTAGAGGAATGGGAGCTTAGTTGATTGAGAGGGTGTAATGGGGCGATGGTAACAAAAGCAGAGCAAACAGCTGACAGTCTGAGCAGATTTTAGACATAAAAATGGTAATGGAGATAAAGGAGTAAGCCTGCATTGAGAGAAATTCTCAAGACACACCCTGTGGCACTGCTAAGTGAAACCCTTAGCGGTTGTTTATGATAGCTGGCAGCAGGAATACACCTCAAAGGTTTTGTTTTTTTCAATGCTAGTGTAAGACTGAGTCAAAGGAGACTGGGAAACCTTTTGAGAAGGTGGGCTGACTCTGGCTGGGGTCAGCTGCGAACCTTAAAACACATTCTTTTTTTAGCCCCGTGAATCTGTTGTACCATGATGGCTTTCTTCTCACCGAAGGCCTTCCTGTGCAAGCCTTAAAAGGTGAATACCAATAGGTATGTGGAATTACCAACTCTCTCCTGGACGCAGTGTGTTTGTTTGGGAAAACACAGGCTGGCAGAGATGGCTGTTGTCACTAGCTGGCATTGATTGCTCAGATTTGTCATTGCTGGTCACAGCAGCAATGCAGAACAGAGCTGTGGAGAGAAAGGTTGGCTTTATATCATCCCTGTGGAACAATTAACTGTCAAAAAAAATAGTTTCTATGTTTCCCATGGAGAATTTAGGTTATTTTTGCTATTGCTCTTGGCATTTTATTTTGGCTAAACTGCTGTAGTGCTGCAGAGTAGGCTGTCATTTGGGTTCCCTGTTCTCTTATCCTTGACTTCTATTATAGGTGCTGGTCTTAGCACGTGTGGAAGTCTCCTGCTTGAAGACACGAACATCAGGGCCATCCCTGAAGAGGACAAGTTAACCTAAAGGCAACTAAGAATGATATCCACTGAACGTGCAAAGCTAGGCAGGTTTCATACTTGCTTGGGATTTCTCCTATGGAAGGAATTGTAATTGTGGTTTTGGCACCCAAATAACATAGCAGGGAGTAAATGAGAAATGTGCAGGAGCTGAGTCCTGGTTTTACACCATCTTCTACCCACATGGGGATGTTGACGTGCCTTCAGGCATGTGTGGGATGTGCCAATGGGCCACATTAAAAAGTCTTGGAATTTTGGTAGATGGGACAAAGGTACCCTTCTTTCCTGCTTTCAGTATTTCAGCCATCAGATGCAGGTGGCTCGCTCTTGCTGTGTCAGTGGTCAGGGGCCAGCAATGCCACTGATCCAGCCATTGTCCCCCTGCTCTACTTCTAACAGTGTGACAGAGAGTACTTGCTTATGTTGTCCTGCACCTATGCCTCAGTGTGGAGCCTGTCAGAGGAGGATGCATAGTGGAAACATCCTTTCCTGGTCAACTATGTCCTCAGTGCAAACTTAGCTGTGATGAGAGGTGTGTTGGCATATTTTCTCTAGGTATTTCTTTTTAACTGACTGAAAAGAACTGAGCTATGGACCCAGCTTCCCATCACCATGCTGTGCTCTGGCTAGTCATTCATTTAATGTGCAATGATTTCAGATGTCATTTTCTGTTTGTGGTTGATGTAAGGGGACTCTGTATGGAACAGTGAATATTAAAGGCAGGGCTATTTTCCAAGAGAATGAATCTGTAATCATGTGGCACTGACTTTGATGAGATTGGGCACCAGTCTTGCCCTCACTCCATTGCAGAGCTCAACACAGAGTAATGGCTGTCTGAACAACGGTTTTGAATTTTTCTCATTTTTGTCTGTGGGGAGGAAGCAGGGTAGCAGCCGAGAGAGACTGTGAGTCGTGCTTTAGATGTAGGAAGGACAGGGGAGCTGAGAGGAGGGGGATGACAACATGGGTGCTTTCTTCTCTGGAGCAAAGGGAAGGAAGAGTCATTGCTTTCAAGGACATGGCTGAGGTAACTGAGCTGCGAATACAAGCAGACTCTAGTGAAAGGGCATCATGTCTGAGCTGCCTTTGTCCCCCGTGGTTCCTTGCTGTCCTGTGGGGACCTTAGTGACCCCAGGAAATGCCTGCCCTGCAGCAGGCTAGAAAACTGAGGAGGATGCAGAGTGCAGGAGTGCAGGTGTTGCTGCCCTGCTGAAAGTAAAGCAGGCGCTGGGGCTGTGAGCTTCACATTGTTCCCTCTCTGTGTCTCTTGGCTGTGCTGGTGCCTGGAGGAACAGTTATGGAGGAGGACAGAGCATGAGGAAATATTTGATCCATTGGCAAAAGAGACATTGAGACATAGGACTCTTTTGTCTGCAGCACAGCAACATAGCAGCATTTCTGAATTGCATGTGTTACAGAAACAGCCTTGGCATCTCAGATGTTCCTCTGATGTGATCTTACCTGGAGGACATCAGGAGGTGATGTACGCAGCATACTTACGCCCCATACGAGATTTCCCAGTGCCTACATGTCAAGAGCTGATCCTGTTTGTAACACCTCATCCTGATAGTACTCTGGGTACTGGCACTCGAGCTTGGGTTTGCTCTAGGTGCTGCCGAATGCTGTTTTTTGTTGATTGCAGTGGCCAGGATGGAAGCTGGTTGTGTGCTTTGTGGTGATGAAGAAACAGCATGTGCATCCTTCTCCCTTCATGCTGAGGCTTTGCTGAGGCAATGTGTGTGGAATCAGTAATGAACATAGGAAGGAGGCTGCCTTGCGTTGTGCCCATGGGAAATAGCAGGATAGTAGTTCTTGTGGTGTCGCCTCATGCAAAGTGCTGAAGTACTTTGAAAACCAGTCAAATTCTGTATGTGTGTGTCAAAAGTCTCTGGCTCCACAACGTCAGGCTCTTTGTACTTTTATTTTTTTTTTCCCCACAGTATGAGTTATGTTGTCTATGTGCAGCAGCTTAACCCCTTATGCCAGTAATGAAAGTATGAGAAGTTTGCAGTGCCTCTGCCTTGGCTTTAGGATCTTGAACTTGGGATGCTTTGGCACCTACTGTGTAGATGCTCTTCCTGCTTTCAAAAGACGGGAGCTGAGGCAAGTGGGTACCTCTGCCCTCTTTCGTTTGTTTTTACTTTATTTTCTGTTTCTAGCAGGTATGGATGGGAAGAAATGCAGCGTGTGGATGTTTTTACCTATTGTCTTTACTCTGTTTACGTCAGCTGGATTATGGATAGTGTAAGTTATCTCCTGCTGGTTATTTAGGCACAGTTGAAAGTATTGCTGCAGTGTGGGCTGCATGTGAGTCTTTTTGTAATACTCTGTCCTTGAGTTACTCTAAGCTAGGAAGGCAAATGATAGGGGCATGGGACAGTCTGTGCCAGTTCATGGCTTGGATGATCACATTTTTATGCCTGAGTTTCTGTACTCCCCAGGTCAAGTTTTCGACTTCTTCCTGGCATTTGCTGCTGCAAGGTGCCTGAAAAGAAAGACAAAAATGAAAAAATTCCTTTTCATCCCATTTTCTTTGGATGACTCAGCAGAGCTCTTGGAGAAGCACTTAGGTCTTGCTCTAGGGTGCAACTGAAAATCTGCAGCATCCAGCAACAGCCTGCTTGGTGCTGACACCTCATTTTCTGACTAATACTTCTTACCAAAATGCATGTGAAACGTGTTTACCTGAGCTGGGGTCTCTCCAAGCATGCAGGTGGATGGCTGTAGCATGAATTTGGAAGTGATAACTGTGTGATCAGCAGCAATGCTCAGCCTGAGAAGCAGTTGTGTTGCAGGGTATGGCTTTGGCCGTGCTATGTGGATGCAGGGGCAGCTGAAGCTATTTGTCTGACCCCTATTGCTGCTTGTTCTTGTCCTATGCCCTGTTTGTATTAAAACAACTTTTGTGAAGGGTGGATCATGGTAAAGATTAAAAATGAAAACATTTCCCTGATTGATTGTATTTAAGGCAGCTCAGTTTGGTGGCCCTGTTTGTCTGCCTACTAGTGCAAAACATGCAACACAAAGGAAGACACAGTTAGGCCTAAAAGTGAGCAAAAGTGCATGCTTGAATGTAAAGAAACACAGGCTGCCTCCAGCAGATCCTGCCAGTGGGATTTGAGATACTTTGTGTTGTTAGAGTGATATTTGGATTCGGAGTTGAAGCCCTGATGTTTTCTTTTTGTTTTCTTTTTTTCTTTTTTTTTTTCTTTTTTTTTTTTTTGACAGGTACTTTATAGCAGTGGAAGATAACAAAATTCTCCCACTAAATGTACCAGATAGGTAAGAGCTGTTTGTGGGCTTTATGTTCAATCCCTTGTTTTTTTAAAATAATAAAGCTATGAAAGTTAAGTGGGAAATAAAATCTTGAATCTTTGTTCCTATGCATTTCTGTCTCTTAGGAAACCTGGTTCCAAAAGACCACCTTACATAAGGTAAGTGAATTATGTTCTTCCAATTACTGTTCTGATTAATGATTATTTATGTGTCTGCCATCCTCCAGTTACAATGATACACTTCATATTTTCCAAGTATTGCAGGTGATACACCTCCTGCAAGCTGTGTGTTTAGCCAAGTCATGAACATGGCAGCGTTTCTAGGTAAGAACCACAAGGGGCATCTTTCTTTCTCTCATCATTTGTTTTAAGAAGACACTGAAACATGGGTAATATCCCATACATATTATTGTTGAATCTGATGATGTGAAGGCATTTAAACTGTGATTGCTAGTGATTAAAATAGTATTATTTTGTCTTCATCTGTAGAAAGTCAGAATGAAGCTGGATGCATTTGAACTTTAATGGTTTCTGATTTGTTCTCATGTTTTTAATTGTCTCATCCTAGCCTTGAATCTATGTTACTGTTTTTTATTGTATGGTGGGTTTTTGTTACATGCTGTGAATGTGAGATAATTGCATGGGAAGTTTGGCAAATGCAGCAACTGATTACACAAAATATCATTCATGAAGTTTTCCCTGCCACACCCCTTCCTAAATTCCATTTCTAAGTGTATGGAAGTTTACTAGCATTTTCCAGCAGTAGAAGTAGGAGGGAAATGCCATAAAGAGAAGAAATATCTGAAAAGTACTTAAAGATGACCGTGTTTGATTCTTAAAACTGTTATCTTCATCTGTGCATATTTTGAACAAATTATCTCAAGCTTAAATGGCAAGTATTTTTAACTTTGTAAGTAATTTTAATCTTGCTTTCCTCTTTAGTATTTCTTGGACTTATCTTTTCCTGTATGGGGTGACTTATTGTGCTTTCAGTTTTGGTTTGAGCTATTCACTCAAAGTGTGGAGTTCCACCCCTGCTGCCTGTGAAAGGCACAATGTTTGTTTTCAGAAACCTGGGAATTCAGTTGAGTTGAAAATAATCCTGGCCTGTGTGCGCACGAGTAAGATACTTTTAAGAATATTAATCTGACGTAATGAATATTATGCTTTGTTTGTAAAACCTGGTAAAATATGTTTAATTGTGAATTTTTACATTAACTTCCTTATTTTTAGATACCACTTCAGGGTAGGGTATAGGCATCCTTACACTTAGTTTCCGTATATGGTTTTGTTTCAAGTTTAAGTCTTGATTTACATATTGAGCCAAGGTTTCAATTAGTAGAAGTAATTCTGGCACCAGTTTGTGCTAAGGCAAGATCTTGAACACACTTTATTTATATGCTTGACATACAGTGTGATGTAATTATGGTGATATGATATTAACTTCTGACCCTCGCACCACTTAGAACAACGTGCATAGCATGCTACTTCTTATGTTAATATGGCTGTTTGACAGTAATGAGTACACACCTGCCTTTTCAGCTGCTTCCAGGTAAGGCCCCGTTTTTTCAGACCACTCTGTTCAAGCACCCTCTGTAGACCTGCACTAAGTCCCAGTGAGACCGAGGGCTTTATGAAAGGGAAGGAATTGGCTTAATGCTCATTCGCTGTGTATCTGGGTGGACATAAGGATAGCAGTCATATGAGTGTGAGGGGAGCAGCTGGTGTTGAAGAAGGGCAGGCAAACAAGAGATGTAGCTTTTAGAAGCTGTACTTTCATTGCTGCTTCTCTCCATTGCAAGAAGAAATATAAAAAGGGACCCTCCAGACTGCAAATGTGTCATGAGAGATATGATAGTAGGTGGCTATCTTGGCCATAGTGATCATGAAATGGTTAAATGTTTTGGTACAATGGGAAAACAGGACAGAGTTGCTATGTTGGATTTCAAGAAAGCAAACTTTAAGCTATTTGTGGACCTACTTAGCAGAGTATACTGGGAATCTGTTTTTATTGACTTAAGAGTCTATAGGTGCTGGTCAGCCTTTATGAACTACCTTTTAAAAGCACAGGACCAGGCAATCCCACTGTGTCAAGTCAAGCAAGCAAGGCAGAAGACCAGCTTGGCTGAACGGGGAACTCCTCGTGGTACTTGATGGATGAGAGGACTTTCAGAGGGGCCTAGATTGGAACATTGGGCAGTCATTAATGGCATGAAATTTAACAAGTCCAGCTGCTGAATTCTGCACCTGTTATGGAATAATGCTGGGCACAAATGTAAATTGGGAGAGGAGTGGCTGGAGAACTGTCCTGCAGAAAGGGGTGTAGGAGTGCTGATTGACAGCAAGCTCGATATGAGCCAGCAGTGACCTGGCCATGAAGAGGACAAACCGCATTGTAAGTTGCATCAAATGCAATATAACCAGCTGGTCAAAAGAGCTGTATCACGTGTATTCTGTGTTGATGCAGCCTCACCTTGAGTACTGTGTGCAGTTCTGGGTCCCACAGTTTAAGAAGGATGTGAAGGTACTTGAACATGTCCTGTAGAAACAGAAATTAAAAAGTTCCTGCGTGTGAGCTCAAGTAGTCACAGGGTGACTACTAAACAATTGCTTGAGGGTGAAAACCAGAAATTCTTTTCTTTGGGGGCCACAAAGTTCTTTTGTTTTCAAGGATTTGGAGTGGATTAATTCACTAGAGCAAATTGTAAGAGAATAAATTAGAACATTTTTTTGCGTTTTGGATAACAGTGGATATTTTTCACTACTGTAACATTTTTCTAAATAATGTATTTGGTATTATACCAAGGTTTTTGTGGAAAATATAGATTTAATTTGCTAACACGGACAGTTTCCAACAACATGACCCACATGCTATCAGTTTGAGCAGAAGCATAAAAAGGTGTTAGGCAGCAACTAGCAAATTTCCCCATTCAACTAAATAGATTTTTAGTGGCCTGGTTTGAATCCTGCTTGAAGGCCATCTGATTCTCTGGCTTTCTGTGTTCTTCCATGTAGCATTCCCTAGGGAAGGCAAGAATATACAATGTGAATATTTCCTGGAGTTACATCACATCATATAGTGCTTGGGCTAATTCTGAGTTTGGAAGGACTGCTTTTCCATTCTTCACAGCAAATTAGTGCAATATTTTGACTTATGATCATTGCACCAGCAACTTTCTTCCAGAGAAGGAGAAGAGGCAGTGGGACATTGTGGTAGAACCGGCAGAAATATGTTATGTGCAGTTCATATATTTCCTAATACAGGTGAGGTTTGACGAACCTTCTCCAAGGACAGCTCAGTGCTCATGAGTGGAGTGAGACTTGATGACAGTCCAGCTGCAACAATGTGAATGCGTGATATGCATGTGATTGACTGTGCGCTGGAGCTTCATTGGGTGAATAGGAGGAATGTCTTTCCCACAGAAAGTTTGCAACCGAGCTCTAGACAAAACATAATGAGAAAATTAAAGCATGGCAGCTCAGCGTAACTGGATTACAGAGAAATGCTTCCTGTGCTTAGTGCTTGTCCATGATTAAGTGGGAGGGGTGCCATGCAGAAACACTAAGCTAGCTGGTCTGCAGTGAGCTCTCTCCTCTAAGGGGGAAAGAGGGTGAGGGGTCCTGTGAGCTCCCAGCCAGGTGGTTACTGCAGCATATTCTGCCTAATGATGCACCTTCGCATTCTGTTTCCTCTTAGCACTTGTTGTAGGGCTGCCCTGCCGTTTCATTCAGCTGAAGCCCAAGGTGCTAAACTCTTGGCTGAACATCAGCGGCCTGGTGGCATTATGCTTGGCCTCTTTGGGAATGACCTACTTGGCAACTTTCAGGTACTGCACTTCTGGCTTGGACTGCTATGCTGTGAGGTCCTGCTTTCTAGCAGATACTGCTTAGGTCTTTTGAACTACCTGTGTTGTAAGCTTAGTAGATATTGTATCTGCCCTCACTGTATCTGCTCTGGCACCTGTATCTGCTGCTTATGTCGCTCCAGTGACATGCTGAGATGAAGGACAATAATTTTTCATGTATTCCCAGCAGGATTTGCACCTGCAATGCATACACTTTGCCTGTGAGAGGTCAGAGCAGGGAACATATTGACTCTCTTAAGCCTTTGGGGGTTGGCACAGATGGTCCTAGGTAAAAGGACTGAGCTGTAGGTTTATGCACAGCTGTGGATACAGATTTAGTAGACTGTTCAGTGTCCTTTGATATGTTGTTTAAATCTACCTCATGCTTGTCCTCAGACTGGCCATGAGAGGGACACAGCAGAGGAGTGGTATGACATTGCCTAATGCGACAGGTGCCTGGATGAGGTTCCTCTGATACTTGATCTGTTCTGCAACGTATGCAAACAAACAAACAAGCTGTCAGTGACACAAACTTTGCTTTGTAGAGTTGGGTGGCCGTTGTGATCATGAGTGCATCTGTTAGGTCTGCAGTGAAAATCAAGCATTAGAATTGGTAGGCACTTGGGTCCCTTTTGATGTCTCTGATACTCTGCCTCTCACTGGAGTGCAAATAATGATACCAAATAACGGCAGGAACTGAGAAAGCTGGCTTCTTCCCTGGCTTTGCAGGCAGAGAGCTGTTTTCTCTGTCAATACAGAAAAGTTACTTGTTTTGTTTGGGTTGTAGAACAACTGCAGGAACTTTGTGTTCTTTTATTTATTTTTTTTCAAATGAGGTAAAAGGTAGTTTTGACTGCTTTTAGACCTGGTCATCTCACAGCACAAGCCAAAAAATTGAGAGTCTTTGCTTTTTTTTTCACAAGAGCTTCCCAGCTAGGAGGGTTTTGTGATATGCTTGTCTAGGTGTGAGGAGTATTTCCAGTACAAGGCAGGCACTAGGAAGCAGTTTCAAACTCTCCTTCCTTTTTTTCGCCTCTTCAGAGCAAATGATTATTATTTGAGAGTTGTTACTTTAAATCACACCTGGTTATAAATTCTAAACTAGTTATCCACTTCTTGTTAGTTATCTGGATCCTTGCTTAGTTCTTTGCCAGACCGTGAAATCATGAGGTAATGAGACCTTAGTCTATGCTTTTCCTGGCCTGACTGCTAAGCTGCATGTGGCATTAAATCAAATTCTGAAAAATTACAAACTGGATGTCTTAAAGTGACATTATGGCCGTGAGTCCCTTGCAGTGCAGGCTACTGTGGGAAAGGCAGTTTAATTCCATTTTTGCCTGTACTATGATTTGGACCTACTCGTGGAAAAAAACTCAGGATTTTGGGGGTTTTTTTTTTTTGGGTTTTTTTTGTCTTTTTTTTTTCAAGAAAAGCCTCAGGGGCAGAGGGAAATGGGAAATTGGCTTAACTCTGGTTAACAGTCGCTGAGCCACACGAGACACAGGTGCCCAAGGAACAGAGAGGATCTTGCACTCCAGAAAGGTTCAGTTCATATTGCCTCAGACTCCAATGGTCGCAGGTGGGCAGGAGAGGGAAACAGGCAGTCAAGCTTTTGGTGGGAGAAACTTGCCAAACCCAGGGCATGTGTCTGTGTTTTGACTTGTGTTTAGCTCAGTGGATGTGTGAGGGCTTGCACAGTTTGCTTCCATTGCAGGGAGCTGTACAAGGCCTCAGCAAGTTGGTCCTTGCCTGCCCTGGCCATCATGTTGGCCCGGGGAAGAATTTACAAGGTCTGACATTAAAAACCTTGAGACTAACCCTTATATCTCAAGAACCAAGAGTGGGAGGGGGAGAGACAAAGAGGTGTTTACTAGAACATATTCTAACCTGAAAACAGTGAGACAAAGCTCAACTCAGTTGCTTCACTCAGTATATGGGCACATGTTCAAATATAGGCATTGTCTTACCCTTGTTTGGAATATGTTGGTGTGCACCAGCCCCAATGCTTTGTTCTGTGAAGCCGTTTTTAGCTAATAACAACATCACTGTGCTTGAACACCTACCCTGTTCACCAGACCTGGCTTCGTGCAATTTCTCTGTCTTCCCGAAGACTGTATTGGTGCTCAAAGGAACCCTTTTTTGGTTTTTGGTTTTTTTTTTGTTTAGAGAGCAAAAATTATGGAGATCCTCAACAGGCTTTCAGAAAATGATCCGTGGAATTGCTTTTACTGTTGGCAGCATTGTATGCAGCTATGTGTCAACTCAGAAGGGAAGTGTTTTGAAGGTGAACATAGTCAATTTTTCTTCATGTGTTATAAAGAGTTGCAGGCATACTTAGTTTTTTTGTGTCAGATGTCGTATTTCTGAGCTCTACGTTGGTGAGTCTTGTCAGGGAGCTGTGGTGGCAGTCCCCAAGGACCTGCAGTTTCCACTGTGCTTGGCCTTTGGGCCCATCATCTACTTGACTGTGTCAACTGCCAACTCATCTTGACACCTCACATCTCTGCCAAAAGAAATGATACAGAGTCTCTCTCACACCTCCGTGATTCCCACTGTCCTCTATTCCACCTCAGTAGCAATCCAGGATAGCTGACAGATAATTCCTGTTGTGTCTAAACAACCACCATGTTGTTTGTTCCTAGCTTTCCAGCGATGAAGAGATCCACAATGTGGGCACATCACTGACTTTTGGCTTTGGGACCTTGGCATGCTGGATCCAGTCTGCCCTCACCCTCAAGATCAACCTGAAGAATGAGGGACGGAAAGTTGGAATTCCACGTGTCGCCCTGTCAGCCAGCATCACCCTCTGTGTAGTGCTTTGTATCCTTTTTGTCCTGCTCCTGTCTGGGAAGACAGGTATCATATGTGTCCAACACTCCCTGAAGCAGAGATGTTGGCTCTTCTCACTTCTGTACTGAGATCTCAAAGCATTTAGGAAATTTAGACTCAGGTTGTCTTCATGGCATGCTCCTATAATTGGCTTATTTTACTGCTTATGTTTTTCCACAATGCACTGCTTCACAGATGGGCTCATCATAAATGTTTTCTAAAGCTTCTTCAGTGATATCAAGAGTGGTTACAATATTGGTTACATAGTATCTATGTGATGTAAATGGTACCACTGCTTAAATGCTACTACGCAGTAGCATTTAAGATTATGCAAAACAGTGAGATAAAAATTCTAGGAGAACAAAGTTTCTGCAGATGAAAAGATTTTGATCTATTTTGTCTTGTTGTTTGGTTTTTTGGTTTTTTTTTTTTTTTTTTAATGCTCCAGGATGCTTTCATTCAGCTCTGCCTTTAAGACAGACATAGTCAAAAGCTGCTGGGTCAGGTGGACTTCTGGTTAGACTAGGTGCTTTACAGATGGATTTGGGCTGTGGGAGCTGTGGTCTCTCAGACTGGATGTACACGTAGCTTCCACTCCACCTTGTGCCTCTTGGCCCCACTCCAGGCCTTCTGTTTGCACCAGCACTCATGTGCCCTGGATGTTTGTTTAGGATGGATCATTTCACAGCATAGTTGCACCAATGTTAGTGCTGGGATGTGCACTTAGTCACTTGGCTGGCTCTGAGCATTTCAGCCAGTGTCAAGAATAGGAGAGTGGTGTGAAGATGTACCGTCAAGCCATCTCTTAAGCTTCCTTGGAAATAAACTGTAACTGAACGTCCCACTTTGGTGTACATAACACAGGAGTTTGGCTGGTTCTTGAGGTGCTGTCCTCCTCCCCTTGCCCCAAGCCCACACCTCTCCCAGGGTGTGCATGAGATAGGACTGCATGTGAGGATCTGGGCCAGGCTCTTCCTGTGCTGCTGTCCTCAGAGGTTTCTGCCAGGCTGGGAGCAGGAGCAACCAGGTTAAGCCATGGTGTGGCTGCTCCTGTACTGACATGCTGTCCCCAGCCAGCTGCTTGGCACTGAAGGTTTTGGGGCCCTCTGCAGAGGCGCACAGGCTGAGGCAGGATTTCTATTCCCCCTACACCTCCCTGATTTTGCAAAGGGTTGGGCTGGCTCTCCAGCCTATGCAGCTTGTGCATAACACTTGAACTACAGGGAAAGTAGAAGATCTTAAAGCCAGACACAGGATGCTGTTTGCTGAAATGAAGCTTTGTGTTGCTTACGCTAAGCCCAAGATGAATATTCTGTGATTACCTGCTTTGTGCAGTTAAAGTTTGAGAAAGGCTGCTTGTTTGTTTGTTATACGTGTGAAGTTGTGTGATCCTGCTTTCTTGGAATGCAGGGGAAATCCTGAGACACAGGAGGATAACCAGTAGGTTTAGAGGAGGCATTGGGCTAGGGCATCTGACATCCTTTACATTTCTGGCACCATATTCATGCTGTCCTGATGATGGCTGGCTGAGTTGACTGTCATCTGGGTGACTTTGATTAAGATTGTATTCCCAATTGGCTTTCTCTTATCCTGGTTGGTGTCGCTGCTCCCACTAGTTCTCCTTGACTTTCCTTTCCAGATTTCATCCTCATGGCACAGGGCATCCACATGCATGCTTCCAGGATCCAGTGGGGCCTGGTGATGTGCTTCCTGTGCTACTTTGGCACTTTTGCAGTGGAGTTCAGACACTACAGATTTGAGATTGTTTGCTCTGAGTACCAGGAAAACTTTCTGAGCTTTTCTGAAAGCTTATCAGAAGCCTCTGAGTACCAGACAGATCAGGTGTAGCCTGTCCACTGGCAGGGGGGAGGGGAACAGGTGTTGTCTCATGGGTTGTCTCATGACCTCATTTACACGGTTTTGATGAGTTTGTTTTCATGTGCATCATGATTGTATGGCCAAAGGGCTCTGAGGTTGACTGTCTCATTAAGAGCCAAACAAAAGTATCTGTCTGCTGGAAGGGGAGTGGATTCCTTCTCAGTAGCAGCATGAGAGCACAAGCTACCAGCAACTGTTCCTGAGCGGGTTTTGTCACACTTGTGTTGTTTAAAACATTCAACAGCCTGTCCTTGCAATGCCCTTGCAAGACAGGCACTCTGCTGCCTGTTCTGCAGACGAGCAGATAAAGGAAATGGACTTCTCCAGGCACCAAGAGCCTTCAGGAGTCACTGGTTCCCAAGTCACAAGGCTGCATCTTTTGTATGTTTCTTGCATTGTTTCTTTGTTGCCAAATGGTGTAACTTGATAGGGTGTAAAAGGGGGGCTGTTTCTTCTGGACTTGGAATTGGGCAGTGAAAGACCTCAACTTGACTGGCTTTTATGGTGAGTAGGCAGGCATTTCTTCCAGCCTGAAAGGCAGGTCATGGTAAAGCCTGGTTTGTGCTGTGATCCGGAAGTGAGACTTGGCCAATGCTGCCTTGTAGCTGGGCAGACCATCCTCAGGCCAGAGATGGTGCAGTGGTGTGTTGAATTAAGATGGGAATGCCTGTGCTCCGAAGATTACCCAGATAAGGCTTCTCTTTGTAGGTGTGTAATGCTTCCACCACTTCACGTATTATATTTCAAAGCATTTTTTTGTGTTCACTGAGGGGGAAAATGTTGTGCTAGAGACACTGGGCTCACCTGCAACGAGAAGAGAACCATTGCAGGTGGTTCTGGGCATAGGGTTTTGTTTTGCATCTTGTGCCCTTAGTCAAACATGACATGCTGACACTAGTTAGGTCTAGGCTCTGGACCTCTCAATGTGGCCAGTTGTCCTGAGTGGAGTCAGCCACAGGTTTAAACAGGCTTCTAAAGTGCAAGGAGGCAGTTCTGCCCTGGAGGCTGGGTCATGTGGCCTGAAAACTAGAGGTGCAGGAAGGGAAAAGCAAAACCAGAAGGGCTTCTCCCTCCCTGAAACAAGGTTTTCAAACAGAAAGTCTGTTTTTAAAGAAAAGTTCAAAGCCAGTTTGAAAACCCGATTTTGGGAATGCTGCTGTTTTGGCTGGGCAGGGGAGTGATGGGAGTTGCTTCTCATGAACATGGCTCTTGTTTTCCTCCATGAGTCAGGCTCAACTGAAGTTTGCATCTTGTCTGAGCTGCAGGAAAACAAGTAGAAATTAAACGTATCAAAAGGCATTTGAAGGGGAAATCTTACTGCACTGTGGCATTTGTGACAGAGGGCAAAAGACAGGAGGGTATTCAGTCTTCTGCAAAGATCAGAGGCCTCTCCTTAAGGAGAAACAGTTAACTGAAAAAAACTTCTGTCACAACTAGTGCAAGTAGAATGCTTTCAGCCAGCCCTTTACTTTTATCTTCCCTGGGCCAAAATTTGTTCTCAGGCAGCTATGTTATAAATCCAAAGCATCTCCAGCCAACAGTTGTCATTTGGCTGCTGAACCCTTCTCCTTGTAGCTGTGCCGTCAGTGCACAGGGACTTGTTGAGGGTGGCCCAAGGGCACAGCAGCATAAAGCACAGGGCTCCCCAGCAGCCCATCTGGGGAGCTCCTGGGTGAGGGCAGGAGGGGATAGCCTTGAGAAGACGCAGATGGGGATCCTCTTACATGGGCACACATGTGCTCAATGCTTATGGAGCACAAAATAGCAATTTGTTTTAAGAGTGTTTTAGTGCAAATAATCCACCGTGGCTTTTTTAAAAAATCAATTAATTCTTTCAGTTTATCATTTATATTTTGTAATTTTATTAAAGAAAAAAAAGATTGTGATTTTCTTTCTCCTTTTCCTATATGCAGTCCACACTGAACTTCAGGTTTTTGGTGATAACTCTACATTTCTTAGACTATTTTTGACAGCACATTTCAATACAACTAAATGATAACTGATATATACTGAAACATGACCACAAAATAAAGTGCTTTTATGGATAAAGTGAGTTTTATTTTTGTCCCTTACCCCACACCTACCTTCCTGATGGCAAAGGCAAAACAAAAGGTATTTACAACGTCATTATTAAAATTAACACGGAAGCTGGGGACTAATCAGCCATGCAGATACACTTATTGTGTAACAGTGCTAATTAGCAGGCTCTTTCTAGGAGGATCACACTCATTACATAGCCCAGAAACGCATCCAGACTAACTGCCTCATAGCCTTACCTGTTACCATAGAAGTCTTCTAAAGGCAATGCTAGCATGATGCGTTTTCCTCTCCCAAAAAGCCTGTCTCTCTTATTCTCTACACAGCAACTTCACTCAGCAGGGACAGTTGTAGGTGCAGATCAGAGCTCAGGAAGGCAATGTGCACATTAGGATGATAATTTGGCCATCTGTGAGGCCAAGTTCAAGTGCAGCTGTGCAGAAAAGGTTAAGTAGCAAGTGACACCCATGCATGAAGGCCAGCAGTAGTGAACTGGGATTTCAGACTGCCTCTGCCTCCACTATTACTAGGTATAACCTAGCTATGGCTCTCACTCCTGCATGCTCACTGAGATCCTACTGAAATTCTAAGACAGTCGGGGAGGTAATACAGCTTCCTAGGCAGGACAGGGCTGTCTACCTTAAGAAAAGGGACAGGGAGGGCAAAAGCAGGAAAACAAAGTATTCACAGGTTTTTTTTAAACAAAAAAAACCCAAAAGCCTATTTGCCTTTAGGTGAAGATACTTTCCTTTATGTGCTGGGATGACTGGTAAGAGACAGGAAGGCTAAATAGTGGGATGAATGAACACAATGAAAGCCTAAGTTGTGTTCTTATTTACTATATTAGGAAAAAGCTCCATGACTGTCTGATATAAAATGTCATAATTTATGTAGGGTGGGTGAAAAGATCAAGGGTTTAATTGTCATTAAATGCAGCAGAATGTGTCCCTTAGGAGCAGTTGTCAAGATTTGCCAAGAGCTGACCAGTGCTTTGAATGTGTGACAGGTTAGTGCTAAGGGAGATACTTCAGAAATGTGCAAGCTGACTTTGATGTTCACCCAGCTGGAGCCCATAGCCTAGTACCATGATGCAGCAGTGAAGTGGGTCTACAATTTCATTTTTAATGCTATATTTTTCTATACTCTGCTTCTGGCAGGCTGGCTGTGTAGCCCTAGGCAGCTTTCACATGCAAGTTGTATTGTGTTGTCTTTACACCTACTGTGGATATAGCCAGGATTTAAGCTCTTCCTGGTCTGAAGAGCTTGCCTGCAGCTTTTTGGGCTGACTTCTTCTGTACCAGCCCAAACCTACTGCCCAGATTTGGCTTTTTCCCTTGGGCATCCTAACCCCTCCTAACTGAAACTTTTGATTTAGCCAGCAACCACGTCTGCAGGGAGAATTGCATATCCCTTCATGGTCTCTGGAGGTCCTGCTGGGACAGGGGGATGGTATACCTTGTTTGCAGATTGTTTCTGAAAATGGCAGAGCTCGTGCTGGGACATCTCAGCAACAGATTTCAATGGGCAAATCTGAAGGAAGCATACCCTGAGCTAATTGTTAGCTGGGAAAGGGGAGGAACAGCAAGGCTCACTGGGTGCTTCTCCTCACTCTGAGCTATATCTGGCTGCTGCAGCCTTCTGTCCTGCTGCAGAAAGGACCCCCACACCAGACTCTACCATCCATACCTGCCTGCACTAGTTGCGGGTACAAGACATAATGTGGGATTTGTTTTAAATTCTGGTTATGGACAAAATTACCTAATGTTACACAAAGACAATTCAGGTGAAGCACAGGCTTTTGTGCATGCACTGCTTTTCCTAAGTGGAGGAAGGCAGGAAAAGTTCGGTGAAAGATGAGATAAGGCTGTAATATGATTTCTCATCATCTGTTAGTCCTGCGTTGCCTGGTCTGATCACCACAGCCACATGAGCATTCGCTTCCTCAGCCGCGTTGGCTTCTGAAACAGAGGAGAGAGTAGAGATAAGATGTGCTTACTGACATCACCAGATAATCTTGGCAGCTTGAAGATGCCACAAAACATTGAAGTGCTTTTAAAGGCTGAGACTGAGAGAGCAGCATTTGCATGTGGTGCTGCTGGGCTCTAGAGAGGGACCAGCTCCTAGCAGACCTGCTGTGGATAACTGTAGCTGCTGCAACACGTGAGCAGATGGAAGCTGGCTGCCTTGACAACTCCTCCCCTCTCCCAGTTGATGGCTGTCCAAGGCACCATGCTGGCAGCATGCACCAACAACTCAATTCCTGTCATGAAGAAGACAGGCTGTGGCCTTAGCAAGTCCAACAGCCTTTGCAGGAGTCACTTCTCACAAGTGTCCTTCATTCCCCGAGCACAGCAAGAGGCCACAGGAAGACGATATTGGGAAAAGGAGGTAACTGCAAGATCCCACCCCAGCTCTGCTAGCAAGGCTGGGGTAGAGGTAAGGGCTAACTCCTGGGAACAGAGCTGGCTTAGACTGAGATCACAACCCAGTGCCATTTTTGCCAGAAAGACACTTGCAGCAAAGGCAGGAAATTAAATCAGCTTCCTGAGCCTGGCTTTCTAGGGGGCAAGTCCTTGGCTATCAGGGGCAGTGTTTTTCGGGCTGCTGTACACAACCTAACAGGAAGTGGTACAAAGAACCAACGACCACATGTGCCATGTAGCCGCACTGCAGACATTGTTCCCCTGAGCACAACTACTGACTCTGCCAATGGGGGACAACAACTGCTTCAGCAAATACTACACTCTGCTTTAACAGTCTCTCCTTGCTTGCTGGTGCAAGGACATGTTTTCTACTTGACCTGTTTTCCCTCACTGCAACACTGCTCACAGCTATCCCACTGCTGTGTGACAGCCTGGATGTGTAAGGAAGAAGCATGGCAGCAGCTAGGGGGATGCCACCAAAGCCAGCTTGGTCTGCAGCATTTATGGGATACTTATGACAAGTCAGCAGCATGCATTTAAAAAGCAACTGCCTCCTTTGCACAGGGGAGAGACAGCAGCACAGGCAGGCCACCTACCTCGAGGGACATCCGTCAGGAACAGAATGTTGTTTGTCGCACACCCAATACTAGCAGCAATCCGTCTGTAGCTCTCACTTTCTACCTTGGGGCCTACTGTGGTATCAAAGTGGCCATCAAAGAGCTGAAACAGAGAGAGAAAGCACAGACAGTTGCTGAGAGACACCTGAAGAGCAGGGCTCTTGCTCCTAAGCAAGATTCTTTCCTTTCTAATACGTGGGCAATGCAGCCATGCAAACTCGACTGGCTGAGCTTAAATCCTGCAGGTCAAACCCACTGCCCCACCTTCCTGTCCTAGACTCTATTCACAAAGCATTATGGCAAAGACAGTTGTGGGGGCGAAGAGAAGTTATAAGGAAGGAGATCTGGTTATCTACCTCTAGGATATCACCTTCTGTAGAGTATCCAAACAAAAGCTTCTGGGCTTCAATGCTGCCTGAGGAGTAGATATAGACCTTCATCCCGGCTTCCCGCCACTTACGGATGGCTGGAACCACGTCTTCGAAGACTCTGGAGCAAAATAGGGCAGCAGGTAAGGGCAAAACCAGAGGCACATTGAGGGACACCTTCAGCCAGGCACTGTGAAAAGTGTCCCATTAGTTTGTAAGGGGATTTCACTCTCCACCTGCTTAGGGCTTCTGCAACTAGGGAGTCTATTTCAGCAGCAGGTGATACATTCTTAGGTCCAGCCAGCTGAGCAGCTCATTGACCGCTATGCAGACAGCAGCTTTGATGAGCTTTTTGATGCAATTGGCAGGACTTTCTCCAGCCCCTTCAATTTAGACAGGGCAGGAAAGATTAAGGAAAATGGCATCCCACCACTTCTCTGCAAGGGAGGAGTAAAGAGGAGAATAGAGAAGATAGGCTCTTGCATCCTGAGTCCCACCTGCCTTGCAAGCTATAAAGGTTTCCCAGTTGGTCAGAGCTATGGCCATTAAGCTGCATCCATATGGGCCAAATGCAACCCACAGGTTCTGGGTCTGACCCTGTGCAGGGAGGAATTGAGAGGAAGTCGCAGCTGCAGGAGCTAAATGAGTGGCATTGTACAAACTGTTTGAAACCAGACAACAGTTCCAGAAAGGAGGTAAGGGACTGAGGTCAGAGCTACTCTACTCAGTGACTCAGTCTGGTTGTACAGCACTACCTGTGGGCTAGATGTGTCTCTGGCTTAATTGCACTGCAGAGGCTGAATCAGTTCCCATTCACTAGGCAGCAGCAGCCCTCCCCTTATTCTTCCAGACTTGCAGAGTGCTGGGAAGGAAAGATATCAGAGCAGCAATAGGCTGATGAGTCTCAAAATGTCAACTCTACCTGCTGCCCAAAGACAAGCCCAGCAGTAGGGAGCAAAGATGTGAGAGAGGGAAGGAGGACCCAAAGCTCAGGCAACTGCTGTATAGCTGCTAACTGACATGTCTGTTGGTTCTCTCACATCCTTCTTGTGAGAAAAAAACCTTTCCAGTGCTGCACTTACATGTATATAAATGCAAATGGCATTTACAAGATGACCCATGTACTGGGGAAACTGAAGGCTAGAGGATGCTCTAGAAGGACAAAATGAGGTTGACAATAAATCCCTCAATAATACACGTGATGGTTGATAAGGAAAGGCCACAAACAGCCTCAGAAGGGCAGGGAGGGAGTTTGAGTTTGATATGGCAGAAGGATGGAGAGAGAAGCTGCTGTAGATGTGATCCCCAGAAAACCGAGTTTTCATTCCAGTCCAAATTGCAGCCTTCCCACCTGCACAACACAGCACTTGGGGCCACTTGGGCCAAGGCCCAAGGTACTGCCCAGAAAAGTGGATCTGAGAACCTAAGTGCCTGAAGAAAGAGATGTCCAAATAGAGGCCTTGTTTTACAAAAGTAGGTCTTGGACTGAGTTTTGCAGACTTGTAGCAATCATCCGGTTCTTTCTTTGTCTCCAGTTTCTTGGCTCAGGGCCTTGTTATGTTATGTAATTTAAAAAAAAAACCAAACAAACCACACCAAAACCCCCACTTTTTTTTTCATAGTTATTAAATGTCTCTGGCGTTAGCTGAAAAATATTTTGAGGTTGTATGGCACCTACAGATACTCCCAGCCACCCTCATGCTTTCCCATGCTGAGTTCAGTGCCTGGATTTCAGACTCTGATGTGTCAGATACAGCTGGCAAGCAGGAGATGTTAGAGATCTAACTCATTGGATGCTGCCAAGCAGCAAGGCTAGCTCAACAACTGCTTAGGTTGAGTATCTCTCAACCTTAACAAGAAGATCAGGCTTAACTCCAATTGTCTGTATGTATGCACCCTTGGTTGTGGGCTGAAACATAAAGAGGAGTCTGCAGACAAAAAGAAGTGGAAAGGCAGGAAATGCTCAAGTAAGAGACAAAGCAGGATGAAACAACTGAAAGGACCTGATCCTGCAACCTTGGCTTGTTTAGGCTTGTTCCAAAACATAAGTGCGATTCAGGGATAAAAAATACAGGACAGAAAAACTGTAAGGAGTTTGTGCTTGTGCCTCAGCCTCTTGGTTTTACCAAGAAATCTCTGTAAAGAAATATTGTTACATTTTCTGAATTTTGAATGCAGAAGATAGTTTGTCCCAGATGAATGTTCTGCCAGTTATGGGAGCAGAACTGCCTGTTATGCCTTCATTACCATGTTCTGTTTCTTAGACCCCATCTCACTTATGGACCCTGACCAGGTAACTGCAGAAGTGGCTGCTCTCCAGCATATACCTGCTGATTATTCTTTAAGGAAAAGCACTTTCATCCACTTGTCTTCCCAGTGGAGACTGAGACAACTTGGTTACTCCTGAGATTACTGTAAGCTTTTGGTTCCCTAGATCCAACTCGTGTTTCACTGCATGATCAAGTTTGAAATTAATTGTCTGCAGTTGGTTCCACAACAGCAGTGGCCTGGCTTGAGCCATGACTGAACGTAAAAGTATTGTCTTCACCACCGAAGTAGCAATCCCATTTGCAGTTGTACACAGAGCTGTTTCCAGGAATAGCTTCTGCAACTATTCTGCTAACAGATGTCTAGGAAAGATGGACTCCATAGCTGCCCCAGGAAAAGGGGTACACAATTACTCACACACACGATTACTTACTTTCCTTTAACGTGCCCAGCTGCATAGGCTGTTCTCCAAATGTGACCCTGCAGCTGCTTCAGTGCTGTGTTCTTCCTGTCCAGAGACATCTGCCAGTGCACATTATCTACGACCGCCTGGATGACCCGTTCTAGCTCCTCTTCCCCGCTTCCACTCTCTAAAGGGATCAGTACAGCCCCCTCCAAGCTGGAGTCTTCCAGAGCCTAGAAATCATCCATGAGAAAAAGAGATGATGGAAGAAGTGGAGTGGTCTAAACATCTCAATTTAGGAAAGGGGTCTAACACCTGCATAAATGCACGTCTGTGCAGGACACAGCTTGAGCTGCTCTTCACATGAGGGGTTACAACATTGTCTGAATACTTTTCTCAATGGGAAATTTAGACCTTAGTATTGTCTAGAAACACTTGCTTGGACTGTACTTTCAAAACCTAACAATTAACACTACTGTAGTTGTATTATGAATACTCTAATGAGAACTATACTTACTTAAGTATTTAATTACTGAAATTAAGGCAAAGGAAGTGCACCAGTTGGCTTCAGACAGCCACAGGTCTCAAATTGTCCCTGTACAGAGGCAGGATATGCTGCCCTGCATGGAACAAGTACTCCACCATCCCTCCATGCTGCTACCTGAACAGGTGCCGGGAACCAACAGGTAGTGGACTCAGCAAGAGAAGGGCACAGTGCAGGCATGAAGCTGAATAAACCAGGGTTCAACACCCTCTCAGGGGCCATGGAGACCAAGGCAAACTGCAGGAAACACCTGAGCTGCTGCCTACAAAGCAGCAGCCCTAACCTAAATACAACCTCATGCTTTGGGTGGGGGAGAATCAGTCTGTTGAGTCAACCAGACTCCATGGGCAACAAAGAGAGGTATGGGCTTGTATTGAGTGCCTGGGGGAGTCTGAGTGACCTGAAGTCTCAAGCATGCTGCGAAAACCAGTAGAGACACGGTCTAGCTCTGTAACTTAACCTGTTTCCTCAGAAGTCCGACATCCCGCTGGCACTCCTCCTCCTCCCAGTGAGTGCGTAGATACTCCTTCACATTGTCTTTGATGTAAGGGAACAAGGTCTCCTGGCAGCACAGAAGAAAAACAGGCAACTCCTTTAACCTGGCAGAGGTCAGGCTGACTTGCTTTTAAAGCAACTGTATGCACATGCCAGGGTGTACAGTTATTTTCCCCACTCAAGCTTCCCCTACACTTCTGCAGCTTGTGAAACTGCCTGCCTGGCTGCAGGCCAGAGCCAAGCCTGGGTGAAGATCAGTGCAGGTGGATTTTTTGAGCAAATGCTTATGTAGCTGCAAGCTTTTAAATCCCAAGATGGAAAGGCGAATGATAACTTTACCTGGACTTGCAAAAAAACATGTCACTTGACAGACGTGACCCCAGGTTCCCATCAGCTGAGGCTGTGTATGTACTCTGAATTGGCAATTTATACTACTCTATTTTTAATGGGGGACTTATCCTAACAAAGGTCATTCTGAAAATACATCTCAACTCCTCACCAGAGCTAGAGGACCTTTTTAAAAAGAAAAGTCCAGTCCAGTGATGATGAACTCCATAGAACAGTCTTGCAAATGGAATGAAACAAAGGTAGGGAAAACTGCCACAGAAGAATTACAATCCTGTGTGGAGATACCAAGCTCAACCAGAAAGAATTACAAATTGCTCTCATTAGTGTTGTTTAAAACTGAGAAGCCACGAACAGCCAGCACAACAGACAGAATGTCTGGGTGTGGGAAGAGCCTCAGGACAAGGGGAAGGGCAGGGAGTTCCTTTCAAGTACAAAACCAAGCTTTTCTTAAGTGGGAAAAAATTGGGATGGGGAAGAGACACGTGGAAATTAATTTGAGGTCATCTCTCCTCAAAAATGGCCACTGATATTTCCTCTATGTCGTCTTTTACTTGTTACTGAATTAAGAAAACAGTGGTCCTGAGAGCATGATGTGATGGCAGAACTGCAGGATTTTCTATTACTCCAATATTGCATTTTCCACTTTGTATATTTTTAAAAACAATATAAATTTAGAGGAAATCAAAATCTCTTAAATGCCTAGAAAATTACCACAATCTTGTCTAGGGAAATCAACAACCTTGTCATACTCCCAGTTACTCTCTCATTTCCTTTATTTGAGCTCAGCTGCCTTCAAACTATCTTTTAAATCGTGGAGGAAATTAGAATATTCAACCAACCTGCTGACTTGGTTTAACGGCCCTTACAACTCAATTGTCAAAAGGTCCCAATCACTTTCCAAATGCAGTGTTTGGTTCTTTTGTACCAGCAAAGAAAAACATCTAAATAAGCACTGAAAACACAGCGTATTCTGTGATTCAGTGGATTTTAAGAGGGTAAAAGACTTGGCCCACCAGCAAATGACTGGGTCTGTGGTCCAAGAGGGGACATCCATGTGACAGGTGGAGTAGCGGACAGCCAGTTGCACAGATCGTTTACGGAGAATTGATCCCAGACTATGATGTTTAAAAGACTATGAACTTGTGTGGAAGAAGGACTCCTTGCATCTTGCAAGGAAATGCCTCCACCTCTGAGACTTCAGCTTTCAGTAGAAGTTGGTGGCTGCAAACTCTCCAATAAGTTTAACAAGATCTGTTACTAACCTTTTTAAGTTCACCTGCTTCTCTTCTATCTTGGACCGCAGGAGACCCAAGCCTGCCTGTGCACTGCTCCCATCACTCTGTCCTTCTCCCACGTGTGCCTGTCACCCCACCATAATGCCAGATATTCAGGATACTCAGTAATGATACCCAGATGTGGCTGCCCCAATACAGCTGGGCATGATGGAGAATCAGCCATCAGCAAACACAGCTCCTAAGCCTTTGCAACTGCTCACAGCAATGCTAAACCCACTACAGAGCAGTATATTTATTGTCACTAGACACCCATGTAGCATGCTGTAATTAATACTTGTAGGAATTTAAGTGACCAGGCTCAATTTTCCTCTCAACATCCATGCAAAATGCAAAAAAAAGATCAGTACTATCTGCTCTTTTACAGGAGATCTGGCAAATCCCAGGGGATGTCATTTACCAAATTACATCTCTCTCCTGCCTTCTACTTACCTCTAACTGGGGGCTACCAGATATTGGGGTTTCTTATATCTTTCCTTAATCCACCCATAATAAGCAATCTGGCTCATTTTATTCCCTTACTTTGTATATTCAATAATTCTAATATTAAGGAAAGGATAAATAAAATCCTTTAATATTAAATAATAAGAGGCCTGCAGAATCAGCACTGGACCTTTTAAAGGGAAATAGAAATTATGGAAATTAACTAAATCCAAGGAAAATAACTTGTTTCAAGGATTTCCAGGATCTCCAGCAAATTTAGTTTTATTGAGAACCATAACTCACTTAGCCTCCCTGCAACAGAAAGACTTTGGATAGGAAAGTGTATTGCATGTTACCTGCACAACAGCAAAAAGGATTCAAGGTGGCTATAACCAACTTTGCTGCTCTGTTAGATATTTAGTAAGAAATCTGAGCCATTCAAACTGTTTAAATTGAAAGCTATCAAGGGGAGGGAGGCAGCTGTAATGCCACCTAGACCTGAAGTTTCTTCAGGAGCACTGGAAGATTGTGGACAAGAAAGATGTAAGTCATGCTGTTCAATTGTTAAACTGTGTTAGCCGAAACACCTAGAAAGCCTGACAAGAGCCTTCACTCCTCTGCCATCATATGTGTCACAAAGCACCTTTGTAAACTACCTGCAAAAAGTATCACCAAAAGCTATGTCTTATGGAGAAATACATAGGTTAATGGCAGAAGCAGGGATAATTCCATTTGGTGCTTTAAGAAAAACCAAATTGCTCCCTTCTGTGAAGGATACAAGCCTGGTTAGGGACCAAAACTTCTCAGAAGGGACTGGCAGTGGCTGGAGAACTGCACATTTTAATAGCATATTTACAGCATTTCTCCCAATACCTCCTGCTAGCCAAGCAGACTTCCTGGCCCCCTGGATTCTGCACCTCAACCAACATTCCAATAGTCTTAAGCCTAGGCAAGTGAAGCCACTTGTACTGTTAGTACAATCCTCTTCATGCACACCTGATGTCCTTTCTATGCTCTGTGGCCCGGAGGAAGGACACACTTTTCAGTGACACTGGAGGTATATCGCTCTACCACCCTTTGAAGGGAAAACGCAGTGGATAACACCGAGACAATACTTCATGCTCTGCAAACTCCACTGAGGTGTTGCAGATCCAGCCATCTAAGCAACAGTGATGCTCGAGGCTTTTCCTAAATAAGGCTGAGAGCACTCCAGCTGCCTTTTATCTATGAAAAAAACCCCAAACATTCACTGAACTGCCTTGGATCCGAATTGTTCCCTGTTCTCATGACCAGGGAAAAGAGGCGGGCCTCCGCTAACAGGAGACGTATTTTCTCGTGAGCGTTATTCAGAAAAACACAGAAACCTATCACCATTTTACGGCCTGAGACGGCGCTTCCCCCCCGCGGGGCCGTGCCAGCCAAGGGCAATCATGGAAACGCGGGAGGGAGCGCGGTGATAACGGCGACGCTAACGGAGCACCTGCGGTGTCAGCAGGGCTCCCGGCCGCGCGGGGAGGCCGCTGCCGCCGTCTCGCTGGGTCTCACCTGGACGAAGGCGATGGGGGTGGTGGTGCCCTCGATGTCCAGCAGGATGGCGCGCACCTCCGAGGGCACGGGCAGCGCGCCCATGGCAGCGTAAAGCACCAGGCGCCCCGCTCCGGGCTGCGGCTGAGCCGCCGCGGATCGCAGGAGTCGAGCCGGCCACGCCCGCCCCGCCGCCTCCCGAGCGGGTTTCCCAGGATGGAGTTCCCCTGACTCCCAGCTCCGGCACCCGCCTCTCCCAATCCCCGCCCAGGGCAGCGACACCCGCCTCGCCCCAGTGCCCACGGCAAGAAGAGCGCGGGGGAGGCCAAGCTCGCAGGGATGGCACTAGGCCCGGGCTCAAGGGCGGGGGAGGACCGGCAGCCGTCAAAGGTTGCAGGCCCGCCGGAAGCCACCAGGGGCGCTGCGGCACCGGGCGGAAGGGCTGTACTGATTGGCTGTCGGCGCCAGTATATAAAGGCGGCGCAGGCGGTGCCTGGATCTCTTCCGCCGCCATTTTCTCACTCGTACAGGTCTCCGCTGCTCTCCTGAGTAGTCCGGCCGCCCTTGCCCCCCCCCCCCTTCCCCCACTCATGGAGGACGTGAATGAGATGAGCGGCGGCCCGGAGGAGTTCGCCGAGGGCTCCAAGATCAACGCGAGCAAGAATCAGCAGGACGACGGGTGTGTGGGAGTCGCGCCTTCGTTTCCCTTACCCCCTCCCCAGCCGCTCGGAATTGAGGGTGGAGGGGCAGGCAGCGCACGGGAGGCGGGGCCTACCTCTCCGCCGGCAAAGGCCGCGCCCGCCTTTGTGTCCCGGACTGGTGACCCATTTTCCGTGGGGCGGGTGAGAGGGCTGCCAATCAAGCGCCGTGACGTCACTGGCAGTCCGTGGGGGAGCGCCCTGCTGGCGGGCACTGGGCGGGGGGCGCTGCGGCCCGGAGCAGCGCGCGGCTGGGGAGCCCCGTAGACGGGGCAGGTGATTGGTGGCTTCCTGATCGCCTTCGCTTGCGGCAGCCACAAGGGGGCTTGCTCCATGCCGTACGCGTGCGTCTGCACCCAGCGTTACGTGTGCGCACACGTGTATTTAAACGTATTCGTCCGTACTTATGTTTCAGGAAAATGTTTATTGGAGGCCTCAGCTGGGATACCAGCAAGAAAGACTTGACAGAGTATCTCTCTCGTTTTGGTGAGGTCGTGGATTGTACAATTAAAACGGACCCGGTCACTGGACGGTCGAGGGGGTTTGGGTTCGTGCTCTTCAAGGACGCTGCCAGCGTGGAGAAGGTGGGTGGATTTCATCTGGATCGGTGGCCCAAAGCCTGCCTGTTTCACTGTGGTGATCTGAAACTTTGTTTCATTGTGTGCCTCTTAGGTGTTGGAACTGAAGGAACACAAACTGGATGGGAAGCTAATAGATCCTAAAAGGGCAAAAGCTCTAAAAGGGAAGGAACCACCAAAAAAAGTGTTTGTTGGTGGGCTGAGCCCAGATACATCTGAAGAACAGATTAAGGAGTACTTTGGTGCTTTTGGCGAGGTATAGTATAATGGCATATAAGAACTGTTCTGGTTTTCCAGTGCAATATTGCGAGAAGAGAGAGGTCTCAGTCTTATATATAAGTAGGGATCATTGAAACTCTGGGTGTGTTAATGATTCCATAGTGTTATCGTGGACTGATTTATAACTGTCAAAAGCCGTTGGCATAGACATTGGACTGCCAAATGGTTCTGGTAGCAGAAAAGGTTGCTGGCAGATTTAATGCATTACTCATAGGTGCTTCTGATTTCAGATAGAAAACATTGAGCTTCCCATGGACACAAAGACGAATGAAAGGAGAGGCTTCTGTTTTATTACGTACTCGGATGAAGAGCCAGTAAAGAAGTTACTAGAGAGCAGATACCATCAAATTGGTTCAGGCAAGGTATGGAAGCTCTTGTTCTTGGCACGTGTTATAGACCTCCACTGTAGACTTCTCTGAAAGCAACTTAAAAAATGGTATTGAAATTTTTGATAACTCAGAATTTCTGTCTTTACAGTGTGAGATCAAAGTAGCACAGCCCAAAGAGGTATACAGGCAACAGCAGCAGCAGCAGAAAGGAGGAAAAAGCAATGCAGCTGGTGGACGAGGAGGTGGAAGGGGGCGTGGACGGGGTGAGTGTTTTGGGTATTGAAATTGATGCTTCACTTGTCTGTACCAAACACTAAGGTGTTTGTAAACACCCCAGGTTTCAAGCTACATGCGGATTTTATGTTTAAATCAAATGGGGAAAGTAGCCTGTTAGTATTTTGGTGGTTGTGATTGCTGTGCTTGAGACTCTCTTCTTGCTCTTCTTGCATTCAAGTGGTGAAGTGATATGGGTGCTTTTGCATACCCACAGTTGACAGCATAGCTGAATGATGGATAGTGCAGTTTCAAAACTTTCACGTGAAGGGATACGCGATTAGTTTTCTTAAGGGTGAGAAGCCATGAGCTGTTTCCTAGAAGATAACACTAACTTTGTTCCACCTTACAAATGAATGAGAAGTAATCAGCTGTTACCTTACTGGTTAATGCATCTCAGTCTTCAGAAGTCAAGCAGTCACAACCAATATAATGCAGTAAAGTTGATCCTGTGGTATAAACTTGGTCTTCAGGCATATAGTGATCCAAAAGAGAAGTTAAAAAGGAAAAGAGCAGGAGCTTCTGTAGTACGTGCCTTCAGTGTTATATTGTTTTGTTTTATGATCAAGACTACCTGCTGTCTTTTTTCTAATGTTGTTGCGAAGGTAAGGGGGTTCTTCCAGGTCATAGTTCTGTCACAGGAAGATTGCCATAGACAGATGAAGTGGCACAAGAGAGGAGTGAAATAGTAAGTTATGTAACTTATAAATGTTATATTTGGTTTCAGGTCAAGGGCAAAACTGGAACCAAGGATTTAATAATTATTATGATCAAGGATATGGAAACTACAATAGTGCTTACAGTGATCAAAGCTACAGTGGCTATGGAGGATATGACTACTCTGGGTACAACTATCCGAATTATGGATATGGGCCAGGATACACAGATTACAGTGGTGAGTTTGATTCCAGATAATCATAAAAAGCAACGGGGCCCCTTTTAGTAGCTTGTTCTGCAACACTTCTTACTGAATACATGGCTCTAAAGAGTATCCCAGTTGGTGTGCTACATGGGAACGGTCTCCTTCAGAGTGTCAGATGTTAATCTTCATGCGTCTGGGTTGTGGGTTTTTTTCCCTATGTTATTTACAGGTCAACAGAGCACATATGGAAAGGCATCCCGTGGTGTCGGCAATCACCAAAACAACTACCAGCCGTACTAAAGCAGTACCTAGTACGCGAGGAAACAGGTGTGTACAAGTACTTATACAGTGCAAGGTCCACTCTGAGTATGCCCAATCTAATTTAAAGATCAATAGACAAATGAAGAGTAAAAACTCGTGTAGCATGACTTTTCCTTTAATTAAGCTTTTGTTAACTTAAAAAAATATTTTTTTAAAACTCAGCTTTGCTTACAGTGTCTATAGATCTTTAACGTTGTAAAAATGTGACTTTATCTTCTTTAGTACTTCAGAAAAACATAAGAGTTTTTCTGTTTTGCGTTGTGTACCAGGTGGTCTAGAGGAATAATTAAACTTATTAGAAGTATTAACAGGTAAAGTACTGAAATGGGTACAACTTAAGGAAAACAAGAATGTTGTCTTCTAACTCTGACATTATACCTTGTTTGTACCCGCCAGCGGGAACTTCATTGCAGGCCGTGTGTCACCCTGACCACGTCTATCTCTGGGGTCGCACGTTGCAGGCAGAGCGCAAGGCATACACCAGAAAACGCTGTCCTGTGGTATGGTCTCTTCCAACTTCATGTACCAGCGTAAAGATTAAAGTGGAAAACTTCAGACTTTGGCTTCTTTTTTTTTTAATCTTTTTTGAAGATTAAGTGTCTTAACTTAAATGGTTTTTTACAGGAGTTAAAGTACATAAATGCCTTTACAGCTTAATCATTTGGTCTTCTGTTTAGTGTTGTATTTCAATTGTGGAACCTCATTTTAAGTGTGCATTCTTTAAGATTTAATGCCTGCTTTTTTCTTTTTATAGCTAATAGTGAAATCTGCAAACCAAAACGAACTTTTAAATCTGGAAAAAGTTAAAGATCATATGCAGTTGAAGTGTTTGAACTAAATTGACCTGACTTGTATTTGCACAGGAGTCATTTAGATGGATAAACAAATAATCAGGAATCCTTTTGGCAGTATTTCCAGTGGAAAAAAAAAGAAACCTGTTCCACAGCCTGATTGATAGTCTGTGTGGTGTTCTGGAACAGCTTCCTAAATGGGCTGAGTAGCTGTATCTTGGAAAATAAATTACTGATGGGTAAGAAAACCTCTTGTGTTACCTTAATAAATATGCATATGATCTTTAACAGTGAAGAAAGGAATATATAGAAGACTTAAAGCAGTTCATGAAATGGACCTTTTAACAATTCTTGTAGTGACTTGCACAGATCTGACATACGTTTTATCTTGATTTTTAGGAAGAGATACTGCAACAAAGCCATCTTGCAGCACATCGTGAGTGAATGGAGGGTGGTCTTCGTCAGAGGAAATGACTCTTTTGTAAAAGACTTTTAGTGTACGACACAACTGTGTCCAACTGTACATAGCGGCTGACTAGTTTTCTTTTATGGTTTTTACTTTCTTTTTGCCATTCATGTTATGACACAACGTGGACTTGTGTTTATACAAACTTTATTTGTATAATTTCATGTTAAAGGGTTCTCTAATAAATGCTTACTGAAGTGAATGTGTAGTCTTGCTGTTGGCTGTCAGCTTACAGTGATATAACTACTTCTACTTCTGTAGGAAGGGAAGGTACTTCGCTGGAGACCATAAATGTCTCAAGACAAGGCTATTGTGTATACAGGTCAGTAAAAAAACACTGCTTTTCCTGACCTATCTTAAGAGAAGCATCATAGTACCTTGAGCTATAGCATCACTGTGGAAGACTGCAGAATTGTCTCCTGCCAGCTGCAGAAAAGGACAGTGGTCTCTGGCACAATACTGCCAGTTTAATACCTCTTGAGGTATCTATAGCAGCATTCCAATGCTGATAGCTCGGCACTACTTGAGGGGTGGGGTTCGAAGGCAAGATGTCACCTTTCCAGGATGTTTTAGTACTTATGTTCTATAATACTCAAGGTTGTCATTTAATTACTCCCTTGGCTATACCAATTGCAGTCAAGAAATTAAAAGTTCCTCTTGAAGCTGGCATCAGTTTCTTCAAGGTAGATCCTGTACTGTGGTCTCCCAACTAGGTATACCAGTACACCTGAACAAATGATTGCTGGAGAAGAGGAACTGCTTTAACTACTAACTAGTATGTTTTCTGAATAGGAGAAGGGCTGGGATGGGTGTGGGAGCATATGCACTCTGCCTGAGGCCAAAACACTGGCTTTTTATTTTTTTGTCACAAATACCTCATTGTACATCCAAAATGAACCTTGCTCCTAAGAGTAAACTTAAAAGGTGAGTAGGTAATTCACAAGGAAGGGGGACTGGTCTTGGAAAACTTTTAATTAGAGGGGGCAGAGTGGGTAGAGGTTTCTCTAGAAAAGTTTCCAGACTATTTTCAGTGTCTTCTTTCTCAGGCAGCTAGGTTTTATTTTCTCCTGTTACGCTTCTGTGTACTGTAACTGTTACGGGTTAAGCAGTTGCTAGGTCTGTGGAGGTTCCTGTCCTCTTAGTGATTACGTTGGATAAGACCAGGTGACACTGCTGGCTACAATCGAAAGATAGCTGCTGGGAGAGCTAGAGTGGTATGCGATGGCGTGTCCTTCTCGTCCAGAGGGCAGCTGGATGCGGCAGCTGTTCTTGCCAGAAGTGCTTTTGGAGGACAGCAAGTGCTGCTTTACTTTTGCCCCTAGGACGTGGCTTTGCTAGTACTCTTTTTTGTTAATAGTCAAAAAACAGTCGGAGAGTCGAGTTTTCTTTCAACCTGTAGCGATTTAAGTTTAAAAAGCTGCCTTTTTTTTTCTTTTTTTTTTTTTTTCTTTTCTTTTGCGAAAGCCTTGCTGCGGTACCTTCAGGTGCAAGACGCACAAGTTGTGAGGTGCTGGGCAGCTCGGTGCAAGCCAGGCCTGCAGGCTTGGCTCCCGGCAACGCTTGGAGAGCGGCAGCGGGCAGGTCACTGGTAGACAGCGGTGGAAGAGAGGTCCGTCTGGCCGCTCGAGCAGTTGCCGCTCGCCCTGCGTACTCCGCTTCGCTGCCGCCACACAAAGAGCAATGCGTCCACGTAAACCACGCGCCCGCCGCCCCGGCTAATCGGGAGGGGTGGCATCACGTGACCGCGCCTGCCCCGCTTCTTCCGTCCGCCATTTTAGGTTGGGTCGGTGGCAGCGCCATTAAAAAAAAGCGAGCAAAAGGAGAAGGGCTCGGTGTGCTCGTCCCGTCGCCGGGGCCGGGGCCCTCGGTAGTGGGGCCGGCGGTCAGTCGCCGGCTGGCGCGGGTCAGCCGCAGCGGCGCCATGTCTGAGCAGCAGTTCGCCGTGGACTCGGCGGGCGGCGGAGGCAGTGCGGCGGAGCCGGCGGAGCAGCCCGAGGGGTCGGCGGGGGCTGGGGCGGGAGGCGCCGACGGGGGAGGCGGCGGTGGGATCGAGTCGGAGGGAGCTAAGATCGACGCCAGCAAGAACGAGGAGGATGAGGGGTGAGCGTCGGGGGCGGCGCGGGCTCCTTGTGGCTTTTGTCTCCTTGGCGGTGCCCCTCGTCTCGGCCGCGCCCCGCGCGCTGCCCCATTTGTTTGCTCGCCGACGTCACGGTCCGGGCCGCGCTGACGGGCCTCGAGCACCTCCGTCTTCCTGCTCGCCGGGAGTGCAGACACGTGAGGAGTGGGGCCGGGTGCCCCGGCGGGAGGCGCTGTCGTCGCGGAGCGGCTCGGGCCGCAACTGGCGACGCCACGCGTGGGCCTCGGGTGCTTTGGCAAACTGCAGACGGGTCGATAGCTGGTTTGCTTTTCGGCATTGCGGGCAGCCGGGCATCATGCTGTGTTTTGGGTCGGTTTCAAAACTGGCGGTAGCAGCTCTGTAACAGAGTTCCAAATGCTGCTGTCAGGTGGGGAACGTTTCAGGTCACTGTTAAATCCCACCGCATTTGGCAGTGATGGGTGCAGAGGTGTGCATCTGGTGTGATGTGTGCCAAACTGCAGGTATTTTCTTTTTTGAGGGTGTATTAAGTTAACGTGCAGTGCATGTGTGAGGATTGTAACTCAGTGTAGCTGAATGCGCAGGTTGCCCTCACTTAGCATTGCTTTATGTTGCAAACACAAATGGGATGCCAGTTGCCTGTCAGTGAGAGGCATGAAGCACCTTGATTTCTTTCCACCCTAAACCATTCCTTTTCTCACGAAACTTGCTGTGAGGTAGATTGCTTTAGGTGACAGCTTAAGAACAAGGGCAGCTTTTTATCTTCTAAGGGTCTCTGCCTGATGCTTGGCATGGGGTGGTGTTGCATTCGTGTAGCAGGTGAAATTAATGTTTAATAAATCTAGTTACAGGACAGGCTGCTGCTGTATTCTATCTCCCGTCACGCCATAAGAAATTCAAGCTGCAGGTCTGTTTCTGATGAGGGCAGAAAATGAAATGCGTAAAGGAACATTAGCTACGATGTCTTGTAGAGATTTGCTGTGAAACCTTCCCGAGTGCCTTCTTCCTTTTGTAATAATCCAGGATGTTGCTGAGAACAGGCAGAGAGAACAGGAACGTTTTTTGAGTGCTTTGCTAGGGTTAATGAAAATTTAGAATGCTTTTGTTCCTTGTCATTTGCTCTTAAACGCTTTAACTACCTTTACAGTTTGCATGTTTGTTTTACTCATTGTCCTTGAATTACACACCTGTCATAGGGTTTTCAGCGGAAGCCTGTTCTTTTCAGTCAACATAGCCTAGAAAATGTTATCACTGAGTGATGCAGTGACATTGGGCAGTGATTACATGTAGCATACATTAACTTGTAGTTTAGTTCAGTTGGGGTTTTTTGACCTGTCAGTTCTTACTGGTAATGCCGTACAGGAAACAAAGGGGTTTTGAGAGCTGTGAAAACAGCACATCCATGGTAGCTGCTGGATGCATGTATATATTGGTGTTTCCTTTGCATTAGGAGTTAGAGACAGCATCTTTAGGGGAAAAAAACAACGTGCAGGTTCTCTTGCCTTCACATCTCCTCGGTGAGAACTGTGGACTTGAAAAGTCCACATGTTGGCAACTTTCTGACTAGCCTGTTGGAGCAGGGCAAAAGCCACCAGTTGTGGTGATGCCTATGCTCTGTTTAGCTAAGTCTGAGGTTTGAAAGCTTTCCCAGTACACTTTTGTAACTTTGGAAAACTATTGGTGTTGATGTGACTTAAACCAGCCAAACTGTTTATTTCAAGCTCCTGTTCTTGGTCTGTCATGTGCTTAGTGATATAAAGCGGGATTTTGTATGTTAATGTTGATTCTATGTTTATGTTAATTGATCGTGATAGCTGTAAACTGTGCTTTGTATGTCAGGTAGTAAGCGTATGTTCAGTAGTAACTGCTAGAGTATCCCTATCCCCCATTTATCAAATGCTGCATCCTCTGCAGGTGTTCTGTTTTGCTGCCTAAAAAAAAAAAACCCCAAAACAAGCAATCTAAAAAGAGCTTTAATTCGAAGGATGTGCTTTGTGTCCTTGTGCTCATCCATTATTATTATCCATACAGATATGAGGCGGCTGTTTTACCAGTGTGGGCCATTTTTTCTGTATTGGTTCTGAAGATGGTAAGATGTCACACTAGAAGGGGCTTTTAGTGCTTTCTTGAAGAGAGAACTGAAACATCAGGATGTCGGTGTTCCTGTTTATAGACTTTTTGTAGAAATATCTGAAGCTTTTGAACCCCTTTATCTGTATGGAGATTGGATATGGTTGTCGGAAGCTGAATGCTCTTGTTAGTGCTGTAAGAGCACAGCTAATTCCACAGAGTTAGTTCGCATGAGCAGCTTTTGATTTGAGAGAGTTTGACGTGTGGAAATAAAACATGATTGTACACCCTTGGCAGAAGTATTTGTGTGTGGAAAGTAGAGGAGTTGGAAACCTGCTACAGTGTTTTTTCAGATTTTCAAATGTTAGTGTGATTGGAATAAGATGATTCAGTTAAAAGACAAAGCTTTGTAGAAAGTGTTTGAAAGTGTTTTTATAGATAATAATGGATCATAATTTAATAATAACTTTAATAATTTTAATAACTAGGAATGTTTTGCTTGTATGCTTATTGGCTTGATTTTCAGTTGATGCAAATCATGAAGTGATTTGCACTGTGTCTTGAGACACAGTGATTCTTGATTTTTTTTTTTTTTTTATTTCACTAATGGGATGTGTGATGGTTGTGATTTGATTCCAAGCTTCCAATGTGCTTTTGAAAATACATGTTCAGAGTTCTTTGCTGTACACATTTAACTGGCAGCACTGTTCCTGTTGGTAGTATATTGGCATGATGTTCTCATGATTGTATTGGATTATGCCAGGTGTTTATATCATTGTTTTGGTAGGAAAGATGGCCATTTAGTATGGGGTTTTTACTGCTTTTTGGGGAACAGGGCTTGACAAGGCTTTCTTTGTTTGTTTTAGTTTGCTAATATTGGCTTATGTTCAGTCCAGACTAGTACATAAATGTTTCCTTTTAAACTTCATTGCCTTATAAGTCTGCTCTGCCTGTGTTTGTTTCATAATCAGTTGTATGTAGGCTCCACAGATAACTAAATGGAGTTAGTTTGTCAGCTCACTAGTGGTGGGGATGCAAGGAAGTAATAAAATATCTTTTTATTACTCTGTAGTTTCTTGGGATAGCAGAATATGCAACTGCAGCAGATTTGATAAATGGACTGTTTAGTGGATAAGAAATTGGTTGGATGTCTGCACCCAGAGGTTAGTGGTCAATGGCTCAATGTCCAGATGGGTATCAGTGACAAGTGGTGTTCCTCAGGGGTCTGTTTCTGGGACAGGTGTTGTTTAGTATCTTCATCAGTGACAGAGATGATGGGATCGAGTGCACCCTCAGCAAGTTTGCAGATGACACCAAGCTAAGTGGTGAGGTTGACATGCCAAAAGGTCGGGATGCCGTCCAGAGGGACATTGACAAGCTGGAGAAGTGGGCTTGTGAAAACCTCATGAGGTTCAACAAGGTGAAGTGTAAGGTCCTGCACCTGGGTTGGGGCAACCCTCAGTTGTTGATACAGGTCTTGGGATGAAGAGATTGAGAGCAGCCCTGCACAGAAGGACCTGGGGGGGCCTTGGTGGATGTGAAGCTGGACATGATCCGACAGTGTGCGCTCACAGCCCAGAAGGCCAACGTATCCTGGGCTGCATCAAAAGAAGCATTACCAGCAGATTGAGGGAGGTGATTCTGCCCTTTATTACCCTCTTGTGAGACCTCACCTGGAATACTGTGTCCAGCTCTGACACCCTCAGTGCAGGAAGGACATGGATCTGTTAGAGTGGGTCCAGTGGAGGGCCACTAAAATGATCAAAGGCCTGGAACACCTTCCCTATGAAAAGATTTTGAGAGAGCTGGGGTTGTTCAGCTTGGGGAAGAGAAGACTCCAAGAGAAGAGTCCTTATTGTGGCCTTTCAGGACTTAAAGGGGATTTATAAGAAAGCTGGGGAAAAACTTTTTAGTGGGGCCTGTTGCAATAGGACAAGGGGTAATGGTTTTAGACTAAAAAAGGAGAAGTTTTAACTAGATATTGGGAAGAATTTTTTTTCACTGAGCGTGGTGAGACACTGGAACAGGTTGCCCAGAAAGGTGGTAGATGCCCCATCCCTGGAAACATTCAAGGTTAGATGGGATGGGCTCTAAGCAACCTGATCTAGTTGAAGATGTCCCTGTGCACTGCAGGGGGGGTGGTCTAGATGACCTTCATGGTCCCTTCCAATCCAAACCATTCTATAATTCTATGGTGCAAAACTTTTGTGTACTTGGAAGTCTTTGTAATCTGGCCAAGATCATTTAAGCAAGTTCTCAAACAGTGCAGGCCTGTGTGTGGAGTATCACTGATAAAATTCTGGTATTCCTTACATAGGTAACTGAGATCATAAAGCTTCACGGTACAAGATTTTGAGTAAGACATGTAAACAGATTAAATATTTTGTCTTAACAGGAAAATGTTTATTGGAGGCCTTAGCTGGGACACTACGAAGAAAGATCTGAAGGACTATTTCTCTAAATTTGGTGAAGTCGTAGACTGCACTCTGAAGTTAGATCCCATCACTGGGCGATCGAGAGGCTTTGGCTTTGTACTCTTCAAAGAATCGGAGAGCGTAGATAAGGTACTATTACTGTAGTGAAACAACATGTTCAATTTGAGGTAGCAAAGATTCAGCACTCAGGTGATTGTATGCATAATTGTTTTTACATGATCTGTTAGAAGTGATCCTGGAATATGATATATTTAAGATGCTTATTGAAGTTTTTTTCCTAAACAGTCTTACTTGTGATGCAGTGGACAGGACCAGTATGACTTTGACAGGGGAGAGTACTGCAAGCCACTAGATTTAAGCACTCTATATAAATGTCTGCTTCCTACTGCTGCGAAAGTAGCAGTTCACAAAGAACTTCAGATCTTTGCATTCCAGAGCTGTGTTATGAACCTTTAGAGTAGAGCCAATGGCTTTGATTTGGGCTTTATCCAAGAAAAAATTAGCTGTTAACCTTTCTAAAATGCTGTTAACATAGAACACTGAAAAGTTTCCACCTTCATTGACCTTTTGTGATATCTAATGTATAGAGGTTTACTTCATGAGGTTTGAGGATGGTATTGTAGGGTACTTTCTGAGAAATATTGCACTCTTACGCTCCCTGAGTGATAACATGGCTGCAGGTGACTCTTGAAGGGCTTTTTCAGAACTGTCTGTGTCAGTGGATAGTGATGGAAATCATGGAACCATTTTGATTTGTGTTAACACATTATCAGTGCAAGCAAACTATTGAAATTGAAGCAACAGCATTATCAAAAACTTAAGTATAAAATAACTAGGCCTTCCTCAAAACGTCAGTGAAGCATTTATCTCGAACTGTGAGTAAGGTCATGTTTTATTTTTCCACAGGTCATGGAGCAGAAAGAACACAAGCTGAATGGAAAGGTCATTGATCCAAAAAGAGCTAAAGCTATGAAAACAAAAGAACCTGTAAAGAAGATTTTTGTTGGAGGCTTATCTCCAGACACGCCTGAAGAGAAAATAAGGGAATATTTTGGAGGTTTTGGTGAGGTACATGGTGAAATAAAGTGCTTGCCTTTGAAGAACTTGTTCTGTCTTCACAAATTTAATAATGAAAAGCAGCCCCCAATTGCAACGTATGTGGACACAATTGTAAAGCTTGATTGCCAGTGTAGCTCCATCTGTCTTAGCAACCAGAATTTTAATGACAACAGTATTAATTACAGGTTTTGAGTTGCATGTGTGATGTCTGATAGTCTTGACTGGGACGTGCATGAGAGGCAACATTTTTGGTCGATCTGGTTGATTGGGTGAGATACTCTTCAGCCACCCCAGCTGATCTGCTGTGGCGCAGATTCAGACTGTTTGCCTCAATTCTGTGCAGCTGTGTAGTCCCTCTCTCCCTCCCCCTCTCTCCCTCCCCCTCTCTCCCTCCCCCTCTCTCCCTCCCCCTCTCTCCCTCCCCCTCTCTCCCTCCCCCTCTCTCCCTCCCCCTCTCTCCCTCCCCCCTCCCTCCTCCCTCTCCCCCCCCCCCCTCCAGTTTTTGGTGGTGAAGATGAACTAGATATCACTGCAGTCCTTAAAAGCTGTCCTTTTATGAGCTTGATGCAGCTCCTACTTCCCTGTTAGTTCTGGTGTATTGCCAGCATCAGGTCATGACAACTTTGTTATCAGAGAATTTCATTGTCAAATACCTGCCATCTTCCTCCCTTACAGACAGTTCACTGTGGACTGTAGGTTTCAACTGCTGTTTACCTTGGCTGAAGTCTCTTGTGCCATATGTGAGGCAGGACTTTACTCTGTGCATGTAGTCAGATATAAGATATGTGCCGTTCAACATACAATTTTAGCAGCATTGTGGGTGGACAGAACTATGCTCTTGCACAAAGCTATGTCTCTTTCATATGGAACTTGAAGGGTTAGGTTTGCTCTAGGTTTGAAACACCTAGTTAGATATTCTGTATGCACCATATTTTATGTGAGTTCCTGAATGGGCAAAATAATACTTTGAGTTAGAGGAAAAAAAATCTTCTGCACAATTGTGAGCACTGTTTCTAGTGCTGGTGATGTTGATGGTTTCTAGTGATGTAAAGCCTTACAAAGGAGGTACATGATTATATTCATGTCTAAATAATTTCAGTTAACAAATACAACCTGTTAGAAACATATTTAAGTGCATTAATGGCAGGACAAGAGATAAAATTACTGTCTTCTACCAGGTCGAATCGATAGAGCTCCCCATGGACAACAAAACTAACAAGAGGCGTGGATTTTGCTTCATTACTTTCAAGGAGGAGGAACCAGTGAAGAAAATAATGGAGAAGAAATACCACAATGTTGGGCTTAGTAAAGTAGGTGGAGTTTTTCCTAGAGAAACGGAACAATAACAATGGAAATTACATTATCAGTTGCATCTTTTGGGGGATAATAGTTAAAAGTACCTGTAAGCATTATTTCTCACATGTAGACCTTAAGCCTAGGAAGTATTTATGTAGATACTAGGAACAGGTTACTGTACTTGTACCTTCTGAGTTGAGGGGGTTTCCGGTGAGGTTTTGTACTGCATCCCATGTGGGGAAAGGGCTGGGCTTCAGCACACTTGTTCATTGTAGAGCTCCCACATTCACTAGCTGTGTGGTCAGAGTGCTGTGTCACTGGTCCACTGTATCAGGCTGCACCATGTTTTCCTGGTAGCTGGAACTTTGTGTGTTTAATGTGAAAATATTTTGTTGTTTTAAGCAAAATGTCAGTTTATCTTAAGAGTGCTTAAAAAACTGAAATAAAATGGGAAGGTAGGCTTTCCTGTTGGAAATTATGTTCTT